>NC_138959.1:1310000-1382500 GCF_965226115.1 Aulonocara stuartgranti | reverse complement strand
CTGGCATTTTGTAGTCCTTTAGTCCTCCATGGTCTTCCTGCATAGTTGTGTTTCCTGTTGATTTCAATTACTGGGCAGTTTTTATCAAGTAATGTGTTAAATGTTCTTAAAAATCCTTCGTAAGCTTTATTAACTTCTTTTTGTTCATACACAATATTCCAATCTTGCTTTAAAAGTTCATTTCTAAGACAATTTAAGGTCTTCTCTGTTCTTATTCTTTTGTAAATAATCTTATGTCCATCGTTGTTCACTTTATAATGGCAATTATAAGATGCAAAGACTGGTAAATGGTCACTTATATCATTGACTAATAGCCCACTTTTTATATTTTCTTCTATTATATTTGTAAATATATTATCTAATAGAGTCGTGCAGTGAGATGTTATTCTGGTCGGTCTTGTTATCAGCGGAAATAAACCGATGCTGTACATGGAGTCAATAAATTCTGCTGTACTCTTATTATGAGTCAATATTAAGTCCCCACAGATAAACACTCTTTTCTGCTTTATATTTGTAAATAAGTCCTCCATATTATCCTTGAATATCTCAATCTTAGATCCTGGTGTTCTGTAAATACAACTGACAATTAGGTTTTTCCTTTTTTCCATACACTGTTATCAATAACAGTCGTCGTTCTTCCCATTCTTTCGTACTTTAGGTTTTTATCAATGTAAAGTGCCACCCCACCTCCTTTCTTGTTGATCCTGTCTACATGAAGGAATTCATATCCATTTATTTTAAAGTCTTCTTCTTTTTCAGGAGTTATCCAGGTCTCTGATATGGGTGAGGGTTATAAAGCCTACCCTAACCCCATCACCTTGAATGGCTGTTTAAACTGTGTTATGTTTTCTTTGATGGATTGAAAGTTTGCATATAAGCTTTGACTATTAAAGTGAACCATTGTTATACCCTGTTCTACCTTGATTTTCTTTTTAAATTGCTCGTTTGTGTAATAATTGCATTCATTTGTCTTATTGTTAAAGACATTACAATCAGGATCTGTGTTGCTGTCATACATTAATGTCCTATTGTCAATATCTATGAGTTGTTAGTTGAAAACTGTCAGACATCTGCGTTGGTTGTGCACTTGGACGGTCCCATCATATTTAGCACTGCTTTGCATTCTGACTTATCAGTTTTATCTTTGTAGGTGTGTCATCTCTTTGATGACTAGAACCTGCTCTGGTCTTCCATTTAACTCAATGAATATTTTACAGTCTGACGTCCAAGGTCACTGTATTTTCTTCTGTTTTCTTAATATCCTTGCTTGTCTTGCAGTGTCTGCATTTTTCTTGATTAGGTGTTCGTTTAAATAAACATTTGTACGCTTTCTTCCTCGCTTGAGCAGTTCTTTTTTCTGTTTTCTATTTACAAAACGTATGATAATGGCAGGTATTTGATTTTTGTTTTTCCTTGGGAGAGGATGGCATCCCTCAATATTTTTACTGTCCATTTCGATACCCTTGCTTTTGAAGATGCCGTCACCTGCTCTTCCAAAGAGCGTAGCTCCTGCTCGGGTGGCTCCCCTCTCTCTGACGCTGCTACCCGTGCATGTCTGATGCTTGGTTTCCAGTCCCGTCACTATCACATCATTTACTCTTGAATATTGTTTGACGTAGAAGTAAAATGTTGATCAAACAGCGTGCACTCCAAACAGCTCCAGCCTTTTGATCTTAACCTGTGAGATGGTTTCCAGTAGAGCACTCCTCCTCCCAGCTTCACATTTGTGTACAGCACATCATCCAGTTTGATCTTAGCGTGTGTGTGTGTGTCTATTACTGGTTAATAGATATGCAATCAGCCCTGATCACACCTCATCTGTGTGTTTGCAGGTTTTTCCTCAAGTTTTTTCTGAAGTGTAACCAGAACTGCCTGAAAAATGCAGGAAACCCACGAGACATGAGGCGATTTCAGGTAAAGCACACACACACACACACACACACACACACACACACACACACACACACACACACACACACACACACAGATGAATTCATTTCCCTAAAGGGCAGGACATGGCTGTGGATGATCCCATAATGCATTGCAGCAGGGCAGCCCAAGGCTTATTGCTTTGGAGATAAAATATGAGAGGTCATCAGAGACGTCTGTCTGTCCATCCTTCCAATTATTTGTGTTCAGCATCTGTTTGGTGTCTGAATGAAGTGTTAAATGATTAAATTCAAGCTTCCTGTCAAAAGCAGTAACATGGTAGTAAGTGTCAGTCACAATCACGCCAGTACAGACAGGATAACTCGACGTTCACTCATCAATAATGAAACTTTAAAAATAAATAATCCTTTGATAAGTAGAACTGGTGGAGAACAAAGAACCTGATGTTGCAGAGGAACACTCGTTCATGAGAATGAGAGTTTGTTCTTAATGATCGCTGCTGGATCAGAGTCGGCCTGTCCATGTCTGATGCTGGTAAGAGAAAGAAACCAGAAGCTTCTCAAACATGAAGCCCCACCAAACAAAATCTCCCACCCGGAGCTGCCTGAAAGCATCAGAAGCTCCAGATGTTGAGGGTATCTGCAGATGTTTATCACCACGGCTACCACAATAGAGTTTTAAAAGACGTGAGGGCGTAATAGCCCACGTAAGCTGCATTTATCAGTGGTGCTTCAGAGCATCAAATCATAAAACCTTTCTGTAGTAGAAATGTGCTCCACACTGTAGGGTCTGAGCCGTCACCCTGAGCACTAAACCAACACACAGTAGAATGTGTCATTGATGTGTTTTTATTACATTGATCCTCAAAGTCTTTGCAATCAGGGAACAAAGAAAATAATCATGAAATCTAAATACTTGCACTAAAAGACAGACGGTCATAGCAGTTATTCATTATTATTATTATTATTATTATTTTCTTTTCCCACTATTTTATAGCGATACTTATGTGTGTGTGGGGTCTTTGCATGTTGTGTGTGTTATAATATTGATTTGATGTTGGTATGTTTGAAAGCGTAGCTGCGTGTCCGTGCAGACACTCAGTAAAAGAAAAGATCAAAATGCTGCTCTGGATTTACAGCAGCATAAAAATGTTTCATTCACGATCTCAGTAAATATAAAGGAGGCAGTAAAGCTGCTGTGACCCTCTGTGTTGCCCCATGATTGATCCTCATTATTGATCAGACCCATCGTACCGTTACGGTCCAAAAGAGCAGCTGAAGCCAGCAGGAGGTGTGAGGAGAGAGGAGGAGCCATAAAACATAAACACATATTTGAAAAAAAAACGAATACCTTCAAATCTGCAGAAAGTAAACAAAAACTTTGATGTTATTATGTAAGGAAAACATGGAATGAGCTGACAGCATGCGATTTATGTGATGAACATGTTTCTAAAAAGTTGCTGCATTACGTCAAACACATCAACACGTTGATGAGTCCGTCGATGTCTGCAGCACCAACAGCTGACGAAAAAAACGGCGACACCATTAAAGAAAACAAACTTCTGCGACCTGTCGCTCGGAGGAAAGTCAGTACAGACCCTAAGAAATGTCAGGTTCACATAGCGTCTCCTTCACCGCGCTGTTACCTGTTCACCTGCCATATCACAGGTGTACAGGTGTTCACTGCCAATCACAGGAACCCAGAAACAACAAGACAACACCAGCAGCCTGTTGTCGGTTACACCAGCTCGGTCTGTGGGACCAAGAGCTTCAAACCTGCAGTTCCTCTGGCATCCAGCAGAGGCAGCAGTCAGTCAGTACATGTACATGGCTGATACACAAACCGGCCATTACTCAGTAAGCAAGCGCGCTAGTTCCTACCTCGTAAGTTCGCGAGGAAGTCCAGGAGAATGCTGCGTTTGGAACAACAGGATGAAAATATCTGTTAGTGTTAATTCAGAGTCAGCACATTTTTACACCAGAGAATAAAGACGGGCCAAAGATTGATTTCCAAATATACTGGCAGCTCTCCAGTGAGACATTAAAGTTAAATACAACGATGCAGTTATAAAGCTGAACTTTAATCAAAGTAACTTGCTCAGGAACAAATAAAACACTGAAATAAGCCAAACATGAACCATGGATCATCAAAGTGAATTTCATCTCATGCTTAATTTCCACTGGGTGGCGAAAGCGAGTGCCGTGATTCAGGCGTTTCTCACGAGCCTCGACCTCCCGGTCAGCTGACATCTCTGAAAATGTTGGAGCACTTTTGTAAACGGGCAATGTCTCGATAAACGATATTTAACTTTACACGTCTACATCTTTAAACATCTTTAAAGTTGTGATACAGAAAAAGTAATATTTCAAACTTTACTTAGAGTCTTTGCCACGGTCATCCACTGTTGCCACTTTCCCTCTGGGCTTAATAAAGTCTCTCTGATTTTCAGTTTTAGACGAAATGCATTCTGGGATACTTGGCTTCAACAAGCCCAGACAAGTACACACGAGTACATGCAAGTATGCATATTGAGAAACAACCTCTGGGTTGGTCTCTATAGATTATTTCCCCCCTCGTAACAGCTGCAGGGGGGAAGATGTTTTATAACTTGGCCTCTTCGACTGACAGGTGGGTTTAGCTGCGAACTGCTAATATGGCTGCTGTGAGGTTATCGTAGTAACAGGGTATCCAAGGAGTCTGAGAAGCCTGCTAATGTTTAAGCTTCAAAGCCTCAGAAAGCTCTGCAGCTTCATCCCACAGATGTGTTTTTACAGGAAGGAGATGCCCTACACCTACTGTCCACCTGACCAGCCAATCAGCTTGCAGAGCAGGTGATATTCACTCAGGAAGAAAGAAACAAGCTTTATTGATAACACACACAGTCATACGGAGAAATGTGTCATGTCCGAGCTGCAGACGTAGGGCTTGGTGTTTGGCACGGGGGGCCTACCCAGGACCTTGACTGGATGCTGGGATAGAATCGAACTTGCAGCTTCCACTCCAAAGGTGTGTGGTCTTATCACTACACTATCCAGCTGCCACAGATTTTACTCACGAAGCTTCGCTGCTGCTGAAAGAGAGGAGACGTGTCATTCGAGGAAACTGCCTCTCTCCTCCGTCTGCTCGTTGTCTCACAGCTTCACGCACACACACACACAGTAACACACACACTCGCCGCCACGCCGCGCTGGCCACGCTGACAGGATGTTAAGTCCACTTAAAGCAGCGGGGCAGGGGGAGGGGGGAGACGGGCCAAGCGAGCTGCAGGAGGAGAGAGAGGAGGACGGAGACAGGTGAAGTCAGGTGTGTACTCGTGTGTGGTTGTCGTGGTGACAGCAGGGTGAAGGATGTGCTGGTTAGCCACTGTGGCGACAGAGGACACTTCTACTCGCTCTCAGCGTGACCTTCTGCTCCGTCGCCATGGATCAACGGCAACAACCTCGCCACTGCAACCAGCCACAGATGATGAATGGCCACAACCTGGCACCTGGCAGTGACATCATAAAGAAGGCGGGTTCATTCAGACAATGAACCTTTTTACATTTGTCACATCATTTTATTTCCTGTGTTCAAACACTTTATACTCATCCTGTTTGCGGCTCGTTTAGAGTGTTCCACAAACTTTCATCAGGTCAGAGGTCAAAGAAATATCAAAGCATAGAGTTTACAGTTTGTTGCCTCCTCATTATGAAATCTTAATTTTGTTTTAGAAGCCTTTAATTAAAGAGGAAATAATGTCTGACGGTGACATCATCAGTGTGACCAGTGTTGGGAAGGTTACTTTCAAAATGTATTCCACCACAGATTACAGATTACATGCCCCAAAATGTATTTTGTAACGTATTTCATTACGTTACTCAGTGAGAGTAACGTATTCTGAATACTTTGGATTACTTAATATATTATCATGCTGTTTACAACTACATCCTATTGCTGTGTGATTTATTACTATTACTGAAGGTTACTCTCCACACCAACACCAGCTAGATGTTTAAATCTTAATATAATGAGTAACAGTAGGTGGACATTAGGTAAAGCTGCACTTTTTGCAGCGATCTCGTATAGAAACTATTCCTCGTGTATATAAAACAGGTCCGCAGCTCCGAACCGTAGTAAAGGGACCTCTGGCTGATACGCCGGGTTCGTGTCGGGCTCGTAGCTGAAAACTAGCTTTACTTTGTTGTCTGGGTCAAGTTTTAGACAGAGAGAGGCGTTGAAAGACTGCTGCAACGGAGCTTATTGTTTCAGAGGAAAACATGAACACAGCGTAGTCGAGTCTTAACAGCTTACTCACAGCTGGGCTCGTCAAAAACATTTCTTCACGTCATTATGAGCCGTGAGATTGAGACTCGTGCATTTGAGCCTCTTAATGCGTGTTTTGTTTGGGTTTTCACCAGCGTGGAAACCAAAAATAGAGAGAGCATAGCCTAACATGTAACTATAACTGAATACAGTTACTCATATTTTGTATTTTAAATACGTAACGGCAGTGCATGTACTCCGTTACTCCCCAACACTGAGTGTGACATCACCAGTGTTTCTGTTCTTTTCCTGCTGTCATGATTAAATGTTTTTGGCTGTGTCTCTGCAGGTGGTTGTGTCAACGACGGTGAATGTGGATGGTCACGTTCTCGCCGTCTCCGACAACATGTTCGTGCACAACAACTCCAAACATGGCCGCCGGGCGCGGAGACTGGACCCGTCTGAGGGTACGCTTCTTTTTAACTCTTTTTTGCACCCCTCACTCAGATAGTGGAGCTGATGAACAAGTGCCAACCTTTCATCCAAACATGGCGACAGGCTGGGCGTGCTCAAAGGAGAACTTCCTGTCAGAGTTTCAGAGTCCACCGATCACAGTCAGCTCCTGTACTGAGAGCTCTGTCACTGGTCTGACTGGTGTAGGAGATCCGACAGTTGCAGAGAGACGAGTGTAATTTGCTCTTTGCAGAGAAATCAGCCTAGTGGATTGTGGGTAGGAAGACCAGACGCTTCAGGGTCCCCAGAGAGGACAGTGTGTGTCTATGCGTGCATGTGTGTGACTGAGTGTCTTTTCGCGGGCCGTTCAACCTCTTTAATTGCCCTCCTAATTAAAGACAGTTACCATGGAAACCACCCCTCCCAGTCAAAGCGAGGGGATGTCCCGTGGGCTTGAGCTCTCGCTCATTTTCAGCTCTGCGCTCGGTTATTTCTGCACACTTACCTCCGTGCCGTGAACGCTTTCAAACCTGCGAGTTCACCCAGCCACCCACTCCACCTCAGATCCACCGTCTCACACAGGAAGTCGCCGTCCATGCACCATGTTCTCCACGTCTAAAATAAAACACCGCCGGAGTTCACTCATTGTGTTGCTCTACGAACAGACGTGTGTTTAAATATTAGATCGGTTTCCTGAGAATGCAGCGGAAACTCAGGACCAGGTGGACTCGACTGCAGATGAGTGAAACGCACGCGTGTTACAAACACACCCTCATCCCTGATGACAGAACAGCCCGGCCACAGTGTGTGACTCTCAGGGTGTGATGGTCAGTAACGTTTGGGTCACTTTATAACAGATTTATTTTTCTATTTCTAAAACATGAAGCGACAGCGCAGGAGCGTCACAGAAGGTCTGCACCTGACGCCAGCTCACAGAATCGCATCGAATAGAAGAGAGGTCAGGTGCTATAATGCCATTTCAAGTCATCAAGTGATGAGATTAGCTGCCCTACCTCTCTCTCTCACACACACACACACACACTCACACACACACACACACACACACACTCACACTCACACACACACACACACACACTCACACACACACACACACACACACTCACACACACACACACACACACACACACACACACACTCACACTCACACACACACACACACACACACACACACACACACACACACACTCACACTCTCACACACACACACACACACACACACACACTCTCACACACACACACACACACACACACACACACACACACACTCACACACACACACACACACTCACACACACACACACACACACACGGTACTTTCATTTCACTTTATAATTAATCTGCAGCCGCACTTGAAAGACGAGAGAGAAGTAGTCATTACCGGCTGAATATGTGTGTGTCTGTGTGTGTCTGTCTGAGTGTGTGTGTGTGTTATTGGAGTGAACTAAGCTAAAGCGGATAAAAGCCACGACCCAATTAACATTATGTGTGCGTGTGTGTGTGTGACCTTCAGTTCTGTAGTAATGTAGCTCAATGTTTCTCAACCTGTGGGCCTGGACCCCTCGGAGAGGTCATGAAAGAGACTGAGTGTTCACAGACAGGCCCGCAGCGCTGGTTTAAAATGTGGATGTTTTGATGCAGGATGTTGAAATAATGTGTGCGGAGGCTGCTTTTCAGGAGTTGAAATGTAGTTTCTCTTCTCTGATTGGCTGTGGCTCACACTGGGATTCCTAATAAAAGCCAATCAGGGCTCCAGGCCTCTGTTTTCTGAGCATCTGTGGTTCATTTGTGCTATAACGTTTTAACATGGAGCTCTGTGGCAGTGATTCCCTGCTGGAACCTCTGCTGGACACTAGAGGAACTGCAGCTTCAGTTAATGAGACCCTAACACTTCTGTCTCTCTCTCTCTCCCTCTGTGTCTCTTGGTGTCTCTCGTCCAGCAGCCACTCCCTGCATTAAAGCCATCAGTCCCAGCGAGGGGTGGACGACGGGCGGCGCCACCGTCATCCTCATTGGCGACAACTTCTTTGATGGCCTTCAGGTCGTCTTTGGCACCATGTTGGTGTGGAGCGAGGTAATACCCATGTGATCAGTTGGATAATTGATCGATATAGCAAACATTGTGTATTGTGTGTGTCAATACAACAACGATGACTCTTATTATTTCTCTCTCCAGCTGATAACCCCTCACGCTATCCGAGTCCAGACTCCGCCCCGGCACATCCCCGGAGTCGTCGAGGTCACGCTGTCCTACAAGTCCAAACAGTTCTGTAAAGGAGCGCCGGGACGCTTCGTCTATACAGGTAAGGACAGCTCCTGATCATCTGATTGGATAACACCACATTTTACCAGTGTCCTCTAGCAGGAGGCACCAGGTGGGATATTTGGGCACCTTTTTAAAACAAAGCTTTATTTCCAGACTTAAAGAATGTTCTTTTAGACTCAAACACGCAGAAATCACGAAGAAGAAAATGAAGCTTATGTATAAGTTAAATAAGGAAGATCTGTGGTCTCACACTTTCTATTTTTATTATTTAGCGGTCATCTAATTTTGGCTTTATTTTTCCAGTCCAATTTTATTTATAAAGCACTCTAACATAGCCAGCACAGTGCTGTACAGAAAATAAGTGAAAAAAAAAGAATAAAAGAAAACAGCAAAAATAAATAAATAAACCACGTAATACATAGAAATTAAAACAGCCCCATATTAAACAAGAAAACAAGATAAAACAGCATAGAATCAACTAAAACCAACATCTCACGGGGTGTCAAAGGTCAGGGTCAAGAGGTGGTTCTCAGGAGTGACTTAGAAACAGGCAGAGGAGAGGCCTGTCTGCCACGATGGGCCAGTCTAACCACAAAACAACCCTGACTTCACACAGCACTCACATGAGTCAGTAATAAGTTTTAAATAAATTCTGATGGTCAAACATCTGAACCGCTGCAGGTGCAGGTAACATCTGTCATTAATACTGCTCCAGCTTTCTTTCTCTATTTGTTGTCAGACTGGAGAACATTTCTTCTCTCCATGTGTCCTTATATCCTCCTCTCCTCTCTCTTTATGTTTCTTTTATCTCCGTTCATGCTGCATTGCAGTAATTATACACATTCAAATCCCATTAACCCGAAACATCTCTGGACCTTTACGTTAATGACCTCACACTGACACTCACTTATGCGAGTCACATGTTCACACAGCAGCTGCTTTCATACCTCAGCAGATCAGAGGGATCCACCACCTCCACCCTGCACTGCCTGCTTTGCACTGGGGGAAAGAAAACAGGAAGTGATGTTGAATAATACAGACCTCCTCCTCAGGTAGCAGGTCTCAGTCAAGTTTTTCTGCATGAGGCAGATCAACACATAAATGAGAAGCGCTGGCACAAGATCTAATATCATATTTAACTTGAATAAATGTCATTTAAATTTAATATTTCTCAGACTGAAGTTTTTCCATAAAATTCGATCAGATTAGGGTTTTCATGTCACAGAGTACAATTTATAAAAAATAATTTTCTTAAGTATTTAAATTATAAATAAATTATGAATAAATAAGATGGTAGTGCAAAAAGCAACCAGCTAATCGTTGAGCTGTTAAAGGAATGTCGTGAATAATGTGAGTATTTACTAAAGGAGCAAGTACCATAATGTTGGGGGATTACCTAACATTACCCGTCCTCAGTGGGTGAAATCATTTAAAACAATGACACACGAACATAGAAGTACAGCTTATCTTTATCACATGCACGGCTGGATGTACGTGTGAAGTACGTGAGTAAAGTAGAGCAGATCAATGGTGGAAACCCCGCCGATGCACATAAACGACACCACTCCGCTCGTTATGGTTTCTCTCTGTGGTAATGTGTGCGCTCAGGCAGACACACGGCGTCAGCAGTCATGCAATTTCCATGAGTATCGATCTCAAAGTATTGATCGCTCCAACGCCTCCTGTCTGACCGGCCTTCAGATTTTCACTTCCTTAACACCCTCACATACACACTAACACACACACACACACACACACACACACACACACACACACACACACACACACACGTTTTCATGTTTTCATATCCTAACTGTAACCCTGACACTAAAACCACATTTTGAGCCTCAAAAATGTCTTCAAACAGGTATTTTGTCCCCATAAGTGACTGTTGGTCCCCACAAGTATAGTAGTAAGCTACTTTTCTGCTCTCACAAAGATGTCTAACACACACACACACACACACACACACACACACACACACACACACACAGAGCGAACCCTGCTGGTCAGACCTGAGTGTGAGGGAATTGCAGCGCCTCAGTCTACACGTGTCGATCGCTCCGAGCTTCTCGTCTTATCTGAATCGACGTCCTGTTCTGCAGACACTGCAGCCTGAACTGTCTGACAGTAAAACTCACTTATTAAAGTCAACGAATACATACAAAATAAATCAGGACTGTTGTTTCACAGTAAAACACGTCATTCGTGCAGCTGAGCCGCAACAGTGCCAACATTTCTTCAGGTTCAGTTTATCATCGAGATGAACGTCTCCTCATCCAAATGAATGAGCTCTGTCAGGCAGACAGAAGCACCAAAAACAAATAAAGCTGTGCTGATGTTTGACAGGTGTACACACCTGACAGGAGCATAAAACGCTGCCAGCCTGCGCACGATTACTGACGACTCACTCAGCGCTGAGGGCGGAGCCGAAGCGTCTCCTCAGATAGCCGGGACTGACAGATCCTCGCTCGGTGTCGTGTCCGATCAATTCAAAGCCATCAAATCTTTATTGGCAGCCAATATAAACAGCAGATCAGTTCAGCAGTTACCACGGGGACGCTCCATCACAACTTATCGATTGGATGGTTTCACTGTCTGCCGGTGTGCCTGATTAGAGCGCTTGATTTCAGACAATTAGCCAATCAGATAAAGACTTTAGTGACAGCTGGTTTGTTCAGGTGTTCCAGAGTTTATTAAACTGCAGTGAAACATGAAGATATGAATAAAGACAGAAAACATGAATCAAGAGCATCATTCATTCGTGACATCAGCGTTTTTAGCAGCTCAGGTGTCTCAGGGACTCTGGGCTGAATGTGGAGTCATGGTCACGTGACCTATAGTTGTCAAGGTAAAAGCCTCATACGAATGAAATACAACACATAAGAATAAAACAGTCACGTCAACACAAACACGCAATAACAGGTCATTAAAAACAGCCACACAGCATCACCACCAGCCCCGCTGCATGCCAAACGTGGCGTCCTGAACAGTCGCTGATCCGCCAGCTAAAGAGGAAAACGCTGCCAGGTTCAGGTGGTCTCTTCTTCTCATCGTGGTAACTCTGCTCTGACATCTTTTACCTGATGATCAGGTGTTACTGCTCTGCTGGGTGTGTTTGAAATTGCATGTGGACACGTGTCCTTAAAGACGCAGCGAGGATGCATTCAGGTTTGATCCAGGAGGAATCGGACCGACTGCAGGTGGAAGAAACACAGGTGACAGTAAAGTGTGTAACAGTCAACAACACAAGGTCACAGCCACTCGCACAACTATAGATAACACAGACATCTGGAGAGCTAACACACTCTTATAACTGCTGCCTGTCACGCCCTGTGAGCCTTCAAGGACTGAACACACACACACACAAACACACACACAGTTTGATGTATAGGAGAGTCGGTCTAAAGCTTGTTAAATGCAGCTGAACCAAGACGGGATTATGATTCATGCACTTCACACACACACACTCTGAGTCCTGGCTGTGCTCGGCTGCGTTCACTGACGCTCTGATTTATCACCTCCCAACCAGTTTAAACTGTAAATGATGTTAGAGGAGAGAGGAGGGGAGGGGAAAACAAAAAATGAACAAGTCTGATGGATTCGGCGTGTCTGAGGGTTGCAGATTCGCCGCGATGTGCACGGCTGCAGTTATTACACCTGACAAAGAGCAGCATAAATTATCGGTTCAAACTGAAGTGTGTGGTGTCCCATCAGCGTGACAACGACGCCTCCGTGTGTTTCCTCCCGTCGGTCAGTACAGACGTTCTAATCCAATCGGCCCGTAAACTTTCTGGAGTATTTTCATTGACATTTATTTTTTCCTTTGTTCTCTCTGTGCACGACTTACATGTTTAATCCAGAAATAATCTAAAATGCTCACATGTAATCTGCGAGTAATGCGAGAGGAGTGTCTCACGTCTTATCCACGGCAGTCTGAGCAGCTGACAGTTTCACGTTTTTGGGCTTTAAAAAGTTTAACTAGTGAACAAATGTGACGATATTAATGTTGTGAGGTGTCTAATGAAAAGACCTGCTCCCTCCTCAGCGTTGAATGAGCCTACCATCGATTACGGCTTCCAGAGGTTACAGAAGGTCATCCCCCGCCACCCTGGAGACCCGGAGAGACTGCCGAAGGTAGGACGCGCTCAGACACACAATCGTTTTATACAAACACACAGAATAAGTGATTATTGTCGCTGTGTTTTTTCCATCAGTCTGCGTTCTGGTTGGCTGCTCAGAGTCCTGATAATCATCAGCTGCATCCACCGATTCTGCTGTTTAACTTGTTTTTGTGTGTCCACTCAGACCGACTGGCAGCTTCTAACACACACACAGTTTTCATCAAACCTGTAGTTTGGACACCAGTATCTGTTCAAAGCTTTCACATTTGTCCTGGTTTGGCTGAATTTGGTTCACATGAACCGCGTTACCACACGTGTGATGCTCCAGAGAAAAGGCTGACGGTAAATTCAGCTGGACAGTGAACGATCTGTAATGAAGCAGGAACCTTCACATTCCCCTTCTGTGGGTTAATTATCACCCGGGGGGGGGGGGGTGAAAAGTGGTGCAAAGGTTAACATGATCCAACGCCCTCAGGGTGAATGAATCTGGAGGACAGTCTGCTGGCTCCAGTCAGAACCAGCAAAGAGTCCTGCGCTTGTCTGTTGAAGAAGGAAGCTGCTTCCATGATGTTCTCCTTTTATGCTACCACTCCTGTTCGTTGTTGTGAGGATGTTGTTTAGTTTCCAGTTCACAGGTTTTCGATCAGACTCTGAAAATCATCCCACATTTCTCATCGGTGGAGGCCAAAGTTTTTCTTTTTAAGCTCACACTTTCACATCTTTTACCCATTTTAGATTTGATGGGTTCAAACAATCAAAGCAAAGAGACGGAATCAGTTTTCCCTTTAGGGTGGACATTTAAAAACTCTGCTGTGCTGCTTCAGGTCAACAGTTCAGTGTGTGTGTGTTTCAATAATGACTCGTAAAGCAGGTTTGGGATCGTCAGGCTGTCCTGATCCTGGATTAGCTGTCCAGTTTAGAGGAACCAGGATAAGATGTTTATATATATCAGGCCTAATCTGGATCCTCCAGATTTGGACCAGAAGCAGGATGCTGATGGAAATTATCCGACACTTCTATTCACCCCCTCGTTTAATGAACAACCTTGCAGTAGTTGAAAGAGAATTTCTCTAGTGTGCTTTCAGCCTCCAGCTGCTCTGATGTGAGCTGACATGCTGTTAGCTCCATAATGAAAACCACATCTTTAATAATTCATCTGTAATGGTTTTATTCAATTACCCACGCTGCCTTGTGCTCAGCGTGCAGCCGAGTGACTGTTGACCACAGAAACGCTAATAACTGGAAATAATCCCGACTGTTTCGGGGGGCTGACTGCGACGTCTGAGTCGGGCTTACGTGTGACGGGTTGTGCACTCATGACATCACACAGGTCAACACAGGTCCCCTGTGTCGCAAACCTGGACCATGTTCTGGCGAAGCACACACGGTAACACCGAGGCAGAGCTGATCTCCCTGTGTGTGTTCAAACAGCGGTGCCTTGTGAACACTTGGTGCTACCTCGATACACAAATATACCTGCGACAAAGTTACAATGATTTAAAAGCAGTTATAAAAAGGGCCCGCGACCCAACCCTCTCTGTAGGCGCTGAAGCCGCCACATGCCCGGCTGAAGGACATGCGATACTAAACTACTAAGTATGAAGAACAGAAATCGAATGTGTGGTCAAACGTGCAGATGTATTCTGCTGGTGGTTTCTTCCTTCCCGCTGTCACCAAGTGCTTGCTCATAGGGGGTCATATGATTGTTGGGTTTCTCTGTATGATCGTAGAGTCTTTACCCTACAATATAAAGCACCTGGAGGCGACTGCTGCTGTGATTTGGTGCTGAATGAAAGAGAAGTTTGCTGATAGTCTCACTGAAGCCTGTGATTGGTTGATTGTACTGTAGTTTTGTTTGATACACCTGTTCAAAGTGTGCTCACAAGTATGTGAACAGCTCCCAGGAAGTTTCCTGTTGAGCTTTGAAGCAGTAGGAGGTCAGTTTGCTCTGTGTTTTTGAGGTGGAGGCTAAAGATGGCGGGCTGAGAGAAGCCGCTGTCCCATTCAGTCGGTTTCAGAAAGCAAAGCTACTTCCTCTGTGTCCTCATCAAACATGTGAGCAGGTGAGAAAGTACAGAGACATTTTCTGAGAGTGACACCTGCTTCTGACCCTACAGAAGGACGGTGTTTGGGTTTGGTGCCATAGCGACGCCAAAGATTAAACTTTAAAGTGTTGGTATGTGCGGCAGCTGCCGTCAGTCATCCCAGCACGGACGCCACGAAACACGTTGAGGTCGGAAACACACAAACCCAGTGACAGGCATGTGCACGAGCCAGGAGTTCACACACACACACACAGGAAACACACAGCTTGAAGGAGAGATCACTCTGTTAGTCCGGATTACTGAGGACAGTTCACACTAACCTCAGTGTTAAAGCTGTTTCCATGGTGATCAAGTGACCCTGCATTCATCATCATTAGCTGTCCGTCACAGACACACACAGACACGCACTTGTATGTGTGTGCCTGTGTGTCTGTAGAATTTAATGCTCTTTCCTGTGTGTGTGTGTGTGTGTGTGTGTGTGTGTGTGTGTGTGTGTGTGTGTGTGTGTATGCCAATCTCCTTTCTTGCCACATGGCTGCACTCGCTGATTACCTGATTTGACTGTTTCAACCTCCCTGTTTGCCAATGGGCTTTATACACACACACACACAGACACACACACACAGACACACACACACACACACACACACACACACGCACACACACACACACACACACACACACACACACACACACGCACACTTTTCAGCCTTTCTCTTATCTGATTTATAAAAAATAACTCCTCTGTCGTCTTGTTTCTGTTTCTGTCCTGCATAATAAACTCTGAGCTGTTTTCATGTGAAATCTAAATGTCCGTGTTTGGGATGTTTTCATCCAGATGTGGGTGAAGAATCCCTGCAGATGTTCAGTTTGTGGGGGTGTGCATTTAGCCCTCGTGTTGGTGCTGCAGAATCTATTTCTGGGGTCAGATTGTGGTTAATCTGCTCACGCTCAGTGACAGCCTTCAGTTTTCCTTTTGATGGAGTTGGTTGGAGTAGAGAACTCTAACACATTAACATCTGCTTAATGCTACTTATCTGGGTCCACGTCTCAGGGGCAGCAGGCCAACAGAGATGGCCAGATCTCCTTCTGCCACCAACTCCTCTGGTGGGGACAAAGCCAGCATGTCCTGGGTCTGACCCTCCCAGCTGTATGTGGCCAGATGTCAAACCAGTGGTGGCTCCATCCTCAGCCTCTGATGAATGAGCTCCTCACTCATCTCTAAAGGTTCAGCCTCCAGCAGATGAAGCTCATTTCTGCTCCTTGTGGTCATAGCTGAGGGTAGATCAATCAGTAAACTAACAGCTACACCTTCACCCTCACCTTCGTCACAATAGACTGGCCACTGTTATCCTGAGCTGATCGTGTCCACCATCTGCCAAGAAAGAGTCTGACTCCACCGGTGTATGTTTCAGATGTTTGAAAGTGTTTAGGATCAATTTGTTTACAGTACCATCTGTTGGTAAAAGACTACAATGGTGATTTTTATGAAACATGGCGGAGAAGAAGACGATGACCTAAGGCAGCGGTCCCCAACCCCCGGGCCATAGACCAGTACTGGTCCGTGAGTCGTTTGGTACCGGGCTGCGAGTTGAGGCTGGGGTGTGATAGTTGGTTTTTAGCGTTGTTTTTTGTTATCATTTTTATCATTAACTCGGTTTCCCTGGGTCTTTTCCTGTGTGTTTTGAATAAATCGTGTTTTTTTGGTACCGGTACTGGTTTTACTTTGTTGTATTTATCCGCGACACCTTAAAGGCCAGTCCGTGAAAATATTGTCCGACATAAACCGGTCCGTAGCGCAAAAAAAGGTTGGGGACCGCTGACCTGAGGAGCCAATTAATTCCTGGATGTGGATCAGAAGGTGGATCCAGATGTTTGGTTAAGCTTTCAGAAACCCCGTCTCAGTGGGAAACCTCCCTGAATGAGCTCCACTCAGCTTCAGCTGCTTCTGAGGGTTACAGAGTTTTGACCAACATCCCTGTGCGCTGCTAACATCACTCGTTTGTCGCTGAAATACGCTGCTGTTATTATTTAGTGTCTACAGAGGTCAGGGCTCTCTGCACTTTCAGGCTGAAAAATGGGGCTCATCCAGGATTATCTGATGTTTCTGTAAAAGCCTTCTGTGTGGAAGTCCTCAGTGAGAAGGAAGGTTGTGAGAGCGGTTTGAAGTAAAGGAACTCAAAGAGTTTTGCTTTTCTCTGTTTTCCTACTCGTCAGATTTTGGGGTTAGTTTGTGTTGCGGCTGCAGTAATCACAGAGACACGTGTTTGTTTGTAGGGAACAGATCCACGGCTCGGTTTGTGGAAGCCGTGAATCCGGTTTGTAGGCTAAAGCGAGGCAATTCTAGGATCAGAGCTTTGGTGGTGCTGAGCACCCAGAGAGCTGCCCAGCCAGGCAAGATAAACTTTACTCTGTCATCCTTAAATGTCTCCAGTTTTCCAGTTGTCTCTCTGACTGTCTCCTTGGTGCATTTAAACCCCTGTTCCTCCCTGTCCTCGTCGTCTGCTGTCTTCGTCTCCGTTATCAGTCATCATAATTTTACCATCTCTTTGCAAGTCTGTAAATTTCTTTATTAAATCTTAAGATTCTTAAATTCATCAAGTCTCTCTGAGCCTGGGTCCTCGTCACAAAACATGACTTCACTGTTTTGTACATTTTAACACAATTTAATCCCACATTTGTGAAAGAAAAGAAAAACACTTTTTTGAAAAGTCTGTAACAAAACCATCAAATAGAATAGAATAGAATTCAACTTTATTGTCATTGGACATGCACAGGTACAAGGCAACGAAATGCAGTTTGCATCCATCCAGAAGTGCTTTAGTGATATAGATATATTACAATATATATTAGCAATAATATAGATATGTGAGTATATTACAGAAATGGGTCTATTATGGTATGTTATAATGTACACGGTATGAAGTATGTTGTGAATATTCTCTAACTATAAGTATGTACAGGCTGTAGTGAGTACAAGCTATGTACAGGATATAAATATGAAAAACTATACAGAATATGAAATAAATAACTTTACAGAATCTGAGATATACAGCTATACAGAAATGGGAACTATGCAAGTTGTAAACAGTTGTAGGATTAAAAATTATCATATGTACAGAATGATTATTACAGAGCTATACAGTAGTGCAGTTAAGATAAGTGAGGGTGTAGATAGTTTCTACAGAGGCTACAGTGGGGCAAAAAAGTATTTAGTCAGCCACCGATTGTGCAAGTTCCCCCACTTAAAATGATGACAGAGGTCAGTAATGTGCACCAGAGGTACACTTCAACTGTGAGAGACAGAATGTGAAAAAAAAATCCATGAATCCACATGGTAGGATTTGTAAAGAATTTATCCGTAAATCAGGGTGGAAAATAAGTATTTGGTCACCTCAAACATGGAAAATCTCTGGCTCTCACAGACCTGTAACGTCTTCTGTAAGAAGCTTTTCTGTCCCCCACTCGTTACCTGTATGAATGGCACCTGTTTGAACTTATCATCTGTATAAAAGACACCTGTCCACAGCCTCAAACAGTCAGACTCCAAACTCCGCCATGGCCAAGACCAAAGAGCTTTCGAAGGACACCAGGAAAAGTATTGTAGACCTGCACCAGACTGGGAAGAGTGAATCTACAATAGGCAAGCAGCTTGGTGTGAAAAAATCAACTGTGGGAGCAATCATCAGAAAATGGAAGACATACAAGACCACTGATAATCTCCCTCGATCTGGGGCTCCACGCAAGATCTCATCCCGTGGGGTCAAAATGATCATGAGAACGGTGAGCAAAGATCCCAGAACCACACGGGGGGACCTGGTGAATGACCTGCAGAGAGCTGGGACCAAAGTAACAAAGGTCACCATCAGTAACACACTACAACGGCAGGGAATCAAATCCCGCAGTGCCAGACGTGTTCCGCTGCTGAAGCCAGTGCATGTCCAGGCCCGTCTGAAGTTTGCCAGAGAGCACATGGATGATACAGCAGAGGATTGGGAGAATGTCATGTGGTCAGATGAAACCAAAGTAGAACTTTTTGGTATAAACTCAACTCGTCGTGTTTGGAGGAAGAAGAATACTGAGTTGCATCCCAAGAACACCATACCTACTGTGAAGCATGGGGGTGGAAACATCATGCTATGGGGCTGTTTTTCTGCCAAGGGGACAGGACGACTGATCCGTGTTAAGGACAGAATGAATGGGGCCATGTATCGTGAGATTTTGAGCCAAAACCTCCTTCCATCAGTGAGAACTTTGAAGATGAAACGAGGCTGGGTCTTCCAACATGACAATGATCCAAAACACACCGCCCGGGCAACAAAGGAGTGGCTCCGTAAGAAGCATTTGAAAGTCCTGGAGTGGCCTAGCCAGTCTCCAGACCTCAACCCCATAGAAAATCTGTAGCGGGAGTTGAAAGTCCGTGTTGCTCGGCGACAGCCCCAAAACATCACTGCTCTCGAGAAGATCTGCATGGAGGAATGGGCCAAAATACCAGCTACTGTGTGTGCAAACCTGGTAAAGACCTATAGTAAACGTTTGAGCTCTGTTATTGCCAACAAAGGTTATGTTACAAAGTATTGAGTTGTATTTTTGTTATTGACCAAATACTTATTTTCCACCCTGATTCACGAATAAATTCTTTACAAATCCTACCATGTGGATTCATGGATTTTTTTTCACATTCTGTCTCTCACAGTTGAAGTGTACCTCTGGTGCAAATTACTGACCTCTGTCATCATTTTAGGTGGGGGAACTTGCACAATCGGTGGCTGACTAAATACTTTTTTGCCCCACTGTATATAAAGTGCTGGTGGTTGTGAGTGGTGGTTCAGTCCATGTTATTATTGTGTGTTTGAGGGTACAGTTGTCCATTGTGGGGGTGTGTATGTTCAGTCCATGAGTTTAACGTGGGTCAGATGTCAGGAGGCAGAGTTCAGGAGTCTGACAGCTGTGGGGAAGAAGCTGTTCCGGTACCTGGTGGTCTTAGTCCGGAGGCTCCTGTAGCGCCTCCCAGAGGGCAGGAGGGTGAAGAGTCCATGTGATGGGTGACTGGGGTCTCTGATGATTTTCCCAGCCCTTTTCAGACACCGCTTCCTGTAGATGTCTTTTATGGCAGGAAGTGGTGCTCCGGCGATGCGCTGGGCAGTTTTCACGACCCTCTGCAACGCCTTCCGGTCCGAGGCAGAGCAGTTCCCGTACCAGACTGTTATACAGTTGGTCAGGATGCTCTCGATGGTGCAGCGATAGAAGTTCACCAGGATGTCTGAGGACAGGTGGTTCTTCCTCAGAGTCCTCAAGAAGAAGAGGCGCTGGTGAGCCTTCTTGACCAGCTTGGAGCAGTTGGTCGTCCAGGTGAGATCCTCGGAGATGTGGACTCCCAGGAACTTGAAGCTGCTCACACGCTCCACAGCCGTCCCCTTAATGTGGATGGGTGGATGTGGGTCAGCATTCCTCCTGTAGTCCACGATGAGCTCCTTGGTCTTCTCGGTGTTAAGCAGCAGGTTGTTTGTGTCGCACCACTCAGCCAGACGATCCACCTCCTCCCTGTAGGCGGCCTCATCGTTGTCACTGATGAGGCCAATCACCGTGGTGTCATCTGCAAACTTAATGATGGTGTTGGAACCATCAGCAGGTCTGCAGTCGTGGGTGAAGAGGGAGTAGAGGAAAGGGCTCATCACACAGCCTTGTGGTACACCGGTGTTCATTGTGATGGTAGATGAGCAGTGGTTATCCAGCCGGACATGTTGGGGGCGGTTGGTCAGGAAGTCCAGTAACCATTTGCAGATGAGGGAACTGATGCCCAGGTCTGTCAGTTTCCTGATGAGTTGTGAGGGGTGGATTGTATTGAACGCTGAACTGAAGTCTATAAACAGCATTCTGGCGTAGGTGTTGTTGTTGTCCAGGTGTGAGAGGACAGAGTGCAGTGCGATGGAGACTGCATCCTCTGTGCTCCTGTTCTGGTGGTATGCGAATTGGTGGGGGTCCAGGGTGGGGGGGAGACAGGATTTGAAGTGTGCTAGGACCAGCTGCTCTAAGCACTTAGTGATGATGGGGGTGAGTGCTACTGGGCGGTAATCATTGAGGCAAGATGGGTTGGAGTTTTTGGGTATCGGGACGATGGAGGTGGATTTGAAGCAGGCCGGTACCACAGCGTGGGCCAAGGACAGGTTTTATATGTCTGTTAGCACTCCTGCAAGCTCCCCAGAGCATGCTCTGAGAACACGCCCGGGGATGCCATCAGGACCTGCAGCCTTGTGGACATTGATCCTGCTCAGCACCGCTCCTACATCGGTGGGGGAGAGAGTCAGAGGTTGGTGGTCTGGCGTCACGTCTGCTTTGGTTGTGGTTGTGGGGTTCCCTCGCTCAAAACGAGCATAAAAGTTGTTGAGCTCGTTGAGGAAGGAGACATCAGAGGATGCGGGGGAGGGTTTGGTGGTCCTGTAGTCTGTGATGGTCTGGAGTCCTTGCCACATGCGCCGGGGGTTGGAGTTGGAGAAGTGATAAAGGTTATTAAATGCTGCAAAAGAAGAATGGATTGGAATAAAAAAAATACATATCCTAACCTTAATTACTGGGAGAATGATGAATGATGCTCATAGTGAGTAAGAAGTAAACTGAGTGCATTTTTTGGACAGAGGTTCACTTTTAATGTGTTTGTATAATATAATACAGATACATAAAAAACACTCCCGCCACAGAATAAATTATTACAAATAAATTATTACCAAATATTAATAAAAACTATAAATATGGAGGCAGCTTTGCCTGTGGTAGAATGTATACAATGTATGAAAAAATCTTTACTGCAAAAGATGCTAATTTTACTAATTTAATAATAATAATTTTGTGTTGTAAGATTTATGAGTTTCATGCTTTCATAGTGGTCCTTAGGAGAGCTTGACATTTTCTCAGGTGGTCCACACTGTAAAAAGTGTGAGAAACACTGATAAGTGTGTGTGTGCTTTTGGAAAACATTTAAAGCTGCAGTACAGAATCTTTGAAACAAGCTTAAAACATTTGTAGAAACAGAGCATCTGCTTCTCTTTACAGCTCCTCACTCCACCAGGGCTGTTTGGCTCTTTCTGATAGTGAGCACATGTGATGCACGTACTGCAGCAGTCATACAGACAACTGGACGGTCCAAAAGTTGGCCGACCTGTTACTGGCTGAGGTTTCAGTAGAGCTGTGGCTGAACCACATAAAAATATATCATTAATTATAATCTCCCCGATCAATGATAATGTTATGTTGGGATGTTGTTAAAGAGGCTCAAAATGTTTCAACCCACTTTTACCTGAATGTGGCTCCTTTTTAAAAAAAAAATTTCCTCATATCCCTTATGAACCTGGCTGTCTATCTGTACACACACACACACACACACACACACACACACACACACACACACACACACACACACACACACACACACACACACACACACACACAACAGGAGTTATAAGGTTTATGGGCATTCAGTTAGTTAGCTACTTAGTACCTTGGGTTTAATATCGGCACATATGACAAAATAAGCAGCTTCTCTCCTTCCATTTCAAACAGGACAGTGGTAACAACAGCAGGCTACGGATAATTTTAAGTTTTAGATTTTAAATAGGCTGGATACATTTCAATGTTAGCAACAGGACTGTCAAATATCGCTGATTTTACTACAGAGCAGGATGGATTGTAGGGCAGCAAACATCGTCGGAAAACACGTTTTCAACACTGCAGGTTACCTGGTGTAATGTTTTTCAGTCAAAAAGAAACATGGTCTGACTCCTACCAACTATATAAAGAGTAACTGAAGGCTAAATGCATCTAACATGTCCTGTTTTAAGCCAGGCACTCACACCTCCGCTCCGCTGCGTCTCAGCTCTGGCAGAAAGGGCGCTAGAGCCAGAGCAGGGGAGAGCTGGAACAATCCATTATGGAAGGGGGGGTTATCTATACTTTTGTTGTTAAAATATTACGTACCAACCAAGTACTGTATGGTTTTTATATTTTTAGTAGCGTGTTACACAAACAGCAAATATTGTCAAAAAAAAGTAAGAAATCTTTGGGTGCTCTGATTCATTTTGGGGTGGCTTCAGCACCCCCAAAGATGGGCTAGAACGCCCCTGGGCTAAAGGGAGCCAACTGCAATATTTGGAAAATACTGAGTGAACCCTGCAAATGATGGCAGAAGTCAAAGTGGAGCAGCGAGTGATTGATGGTTTACATGAATCATGTGACACTGAAGCTTCTGAGAAATGAAACCTGTGACATCATCACCTGTGTGTGGTGTGATGTGGATCCACAGCCCAGAAAATTCTGCGGTTGCTCATCGATTGCATTTCACTTTCAGGAGATGACCAGCCGATTGCCAGAGTTTCTTCTGTGTGACCACGTGGCACAGGTCAGCCGGGGGTCCATCTCAATCTAATCGATGCATGTCAGTCTAGTTCGCCGCTGTGACTCGCTGATTTGTTTCTGTGATGAGTCGGGGAGCAGCGTGTAAGTCAAGTTTAATCACTGTGTCAGAGCTTCAGTCCGTTTGAAGCTTCTTCGAAGCTCGGTCAGCTTTACTGCCAAAGCAGCTGATGAAGGCCAAAAAGCCACACCATTATTTTCTTTCTTGTACAGCAGCGAGCTCAGTGTTAGTTTTTACAGTTTCTACATTTGTTCATGAATCTCGGTGAAAAGACTCGCAGCGCCATAGGTTCTTCACCTGAAAAGACGCCCGGCCAGTCACGCAGGTGTCGCTCTGACTTTTCTCATCAGTCATGCAGATAAAAGAAAGTTTGGAGCTTCGACAGTTTTCATTCTTTGTCTGCATGAACAGTGAGCTCCACCTGCTGTTTACCTCATTTACTCAGACTGGTAAACACAGAAAAAAATAACTCTTTTATTCAGAAGGTTAGGTGGGTGTTTTCAGGGTTAATTTATAATGACGGGCTCCACTCTTTAGTTTGTGCGGATGGAGGCTGTCGTGATCACAGGGAGGATTTGATTTGATCCTTTGTGATCTTATTTATTCAGACTTTTTCATCTCAGTGTAATTATTCATCATGTTTCAGATATTAAAGTTCATCTCCTGCTGCTGGAGCTTAAAGACAGGATCAGTTCGTCTGTGTGTGTGTGTGTGTGTGTGTGTGTGTGTGTGTGTGTGTGTGTGTGTGCGTGTGTGTGTGTGTGTGCGTGTGTGTGTGTGTGTGTGTGTGTGTGTGTGTGTGTGTGTGTTGAGTTAAAAGAATAATTGGTTTCCTCCTCGGTGATGACATCCCGCCCTCCAGCTCTAACCTCGTTCATGTGTGTGCAGAGAGGTGCTCGTCATGTGACGGCGTAACAGCGAAACACTTGTAATAATGAGGCTTTCATTTGTCTCTATAAACACAGTGTGTGTGTGTGTGTGAGTGTGTCGACACACTGGAACGTTGCTCTGCATAAATGAGCAGATTAAAGATGATCGGAGGCTGAAAGCTCCTTCACAGAAATGACTTCCCCTCTCACGGTGTGCGTAGCACACACACACAGAGCTGGGCTGGCAGTAACCTGACAGTCACAGTGTGTAAAACTGGCCGTAAATCACAGTTCATAACATTTATTTGTGATCCAAGAAATGATATTTGTAACGGTGAAAGGACAGCGGAGAGAGAAAGGGAGCAAGAGAGGAAGGATGAGGGGGGGAAAACAAGAAAAAGGAGAAAAATGGAGAAGAAGTGAGAACAAAGGAGGATTAGAGGAAAGAGAAGAAGAGAAAAGAGAGAAAATGCATGCAGGGTAAAGAGAAAAAGAAGGAGTGATTGATGGGCAACAATTAGAAGGAGGGATAGAATGAACAGAGCATGGAGAAAAGCAGAGTGGACGGACGCAGGGATGGAGGAGAGGAGGAAGAGGCGATGAAGAGGATGAAGGGGGCGGGGTTAATTGAAAAGCCTCCTGAAGAAGTTTGTAATGGAAAGCAGCAGATTAACTGAGAGTGTGTTTAATTAAGATAAAGACTAAATGAAGCATTGTTCTGTCACTGCCTGATTACACGCACACGAACACACACACACACGCACACACAAACATGCATGCACACACACACGCACACACAAACATGCATGCACACACACAGTGGCAGCGGTTTATTGGGCTCAATGAGCAGTTTTAGTGTTAAAACTGCTCATTGAAGTGAAATGCTTCAGTTTTTAAGAGGCCCAGTGTGTGTGTGTGTGTGTGTGTGTGTGTGTGTGTGTGTGTGTGTGTGTGTGTGTGTGTGCTCTGTGAGGTGTAACTGAGCTCTGATTAACATAAACACTGTTTAAATCTTCCAGTTCAGGTACAAACACACAGAAACAGAGGGACCCCTGCTGATGTTTACAAGCTGTGATTGTTACTGATCTCTGCACTGCATGCATTCTCTATGCAGATGACACCCAGCTCTATCTGTCCATGAAGCCAGATAACACACACCAATGAGTTAAACTGCAGGAATGTCTTAAAGACATAAAGACCTGGATGGCCGCTAACTTTCTGCTTCTTAATTCAGATCAAACTGAGGTTATTGTACTCGGCCCTGAAAATCGTAGAAATATGGTATCTAACCAGATTCTTACTCTGGATGGCATTACCTTGGCCTCCAGTAACACTGTGAGGATTTTCACAGGTTTCTTCCTGTTAAAAGGGAGTTTTTCCTTCTCACTGTCACCAAGCTCCTGCTCATAGGTCATTTGATTATTGGGGTTTTGCTGTGTTGTTGTAGGGTCTTTACCTTACAGTATGAAGCACCTGGAGGTGGTTGCTGTTGCGTTTTGGTTCTATATGAATAACATAATATTAAACAGAATTCATTAGAGCTGTTGAAAATGTTCCTGCAGCCTGTTCACACCTGTTCACAAGTGACACTGGCAACACGACTTCATCGGCTTTTGTTACTGACCTCATGTCCTCCTCTTCTTCTTCTGTTGTATCACACTACCACCCCTCCTCCTTTGTTTCTTTCAGGAGGTGCTGTTGAAGAGAGCAGCAGACCTGGTGGAGGCGCTCTACGGGATGCCTCATAATAACCAGGTAAGCTGCTCACCTGTCTACACACATCAGCTGACATCAGTGTGTTTACCTGTGCAGGTGACCCTGATTAACAGATTCTTGTTGATATATTCAATTCAATTTTATTTATATAGCGCCAAATCACAAGCCTCAAGGCGCTTTATATTGTACAGTAGATCACACAATATTGAGTCTAAAGGCTGACCGGAGACGAGGTGTGCGCACGAGCTGTGGCTGCAAGTGCAACATACACGACGTCATGTGGCGTCGGCACACCGAGGACGCCGCTTCAGTTTGAATCCTTTTGAATCTTTGTGTCTTTGAGGAGGAACATGAGTAGAAAATAAAGAATGAGGCGACACAAATAGGAAGTGTTCACTGTTAAGTTAAACTCTCTGAACAAACTTAGTGAAACAAGCTGTGAGCGTGTGTCTGTTAACCCAGAAAACAGTGCTTCAGATTTATTAGACAATTTAAAAAAAATGTAATCTGTCAAAACGTGTTTCAAACTAAGAATGATGTCATTATTTATTCATCAAACAACAAAATGAATTCATGTTTTTATACCCAAATAAGAGCCGGCACAGAATTGAATTCAACCACTCAAATGGATGAAGACAAACTGAACGCTGAGAGCGAAACACAGCTGAAGTACCTCCACCTGTCCAGCAGAGCGCTACTGATCCACATTATCACGTCTGGTTTCAAAAACTCTGTGATGTCATCTTTTACTTACAGTCATTGTGTCTAAACCAGCGCACCGCCTTTTGCTCTGAGACGTCACCATGTTTTCACTTCAGTGGTTTGAGCTGCTTCAGCGTCATGGACATGAGTGGAAACAAACTGTCATAAGAGCTGCACGAGTCTGACTGAGAGAATATTTATGAACATTTTTACGCAGTTTTACTGGATTGGCCAATCACAGTCAGCGTAATCACAACCAATAATCATGTTTCACAGATTATTGATAACATCATCATCAGACTGTCTCACAGTTCAAACCGGAGCTTCTTTAATTTCACATGAAACTCATTAAACAGGACAGACTTCCTCCTCCCCCTCCTCACCACCTCCTTCAGGTTTAGGAGTCACAGCCTCCTGAAACACTGGCAGAGGAGGAGGAGGAGGAGGGAGCTCTTTATATCCCCCATCCTCCCCAACAGAGTCTCTCCGACACGCTTCTCAACCCACCAGTTAATCACACACACACACACACACACACACACACACACACACACACACACACACACACACACACACACACACACAGGTCTATTGAAATGAAAGCGTAACCTTGAACAGAGTGCAGAGCCTGTAAACAAATGTAAATCCTAATGTAGTGATAATAATAATAACTGTGTGTGTGTTTGTGTGTGTGTTATGTATGTGTAAACTGAACATGTGTGTTTTTGGAGTCTTGAGCTGTTTAAGTATAACGAGCCGCTCTCAGGATCTTTAGCGCATGTCAGACAGACATCAGAGTGCCCCCTGCAGGCTGGTCAGTGAAGTATCGTGGATCGTTACCCTCAATTACACTGGAAAAAAAGACAAAGAAGAGAAAGATGGTGGCAGTAACAATATAATGACCTCAGTCTGATGAGATAAAATCAAAAATAAACTGACTGAAATCAGAAATCACAGAAAGACAATAAAGTGCCTTAGACTGAAAACTGCATGCTAGGGTTAGAAAACATGAACTCTGCTGTTTTTCACTATATTTCACTACCAGAAGGCAACACTGCAGGCATTGAGGGCAGCTGCAAGTACCTGGGGATCCCACAGAAAAAAGGGAACCATGAAGAGGTCGCTATGAAAGCTGCAACCAACAAGTACCTGCAGAGGGTCAGGCAAGTCCTGAGGAGTCAGCTGAATGGTAAGAACAAGATCCGGGCCATCAACACCTGCCCGTGATCAGGTACCCTGCTGGGATAATAAGCTGGCCAAAGGAGGAGATAGAAGCCACTGACATCAAGACCAGGAAGCTCCTGACCATGCATGGAGGGTTTCACCCAAGGCCAGCACCCTGAGGCTGTACGCTAAGCGGAAGGAAGGGGGCCGGGGACTGGTGAGTGTCAGCACCACAGTCCAGGATGAGACAACGAACATCCAAGAATACATTGGGAAGATGGCCCCAACTGACCGAGTGCTCAGTGAATACCTCAGGCAGCAGAAACCCAAGAAAGAGGAGGGAGACGAGGAACCATCATGGAAGGACAGGCCCCTGCACGGTATGTACCACCGGCAGATAGAGGAGGTGGCTGATATCCAGAAATCCTACCAGTGGCTGGACAAAGCTGGACTGAAAGACAGCACAGAGGCACTAATCATGGCAGGAACAAGCTCTGAGCACAAGATCCATAGAGGCTGGGGTCTATCACACCAGGCAAGACCCCAGGTGCAGGCTGTGTAAAGATGCCCCAGAGACAATCCAGCACATAACAGCAGGGTGCAAGATGCTAGCAGGCAAGGCATACATGGAACGCCATAACCAAGTGGCTGGCATAGTATACAGAAACATCTGTGCTGAGTACGGCCTGGAAGTCCCGGACATAGTGGTGGTAGACAAACAGAAGAAGACAGCTGTAGTGATCGATGTAGCGATACTGAATGTCAGCAACATCAGGAAGAAGGAGGGTGAAGGTGACGGTGGTCCCAGTGGTAATCGGAGCACTAGGTGCGGTGACTCCCAAGCTAGGCGAGTGGCTCCAGCAGATCCCGGGAACAACATCGGAGATCTCTGTCCAGAAGAGCGCAGTCCTGGGAACAGCTAAGATACTGCGCAGGACCCTCAAGCTCCCAGGCCTCTGGTAGAGGACCCGAGCTTGAAGGATAAACCGCCCGCAGGGGCGAGTGGGGGATTTAATATACCTTACATTATATCACAGGAATGTATTACAGGTGTTTAATTGTAATTTATCATTATCATCTGAAACAAAGTGACCACAACTCTCAATTAATCAGTCTTGCCTTTGGTGTTAATGCATGAGTTTTAATTTTAGGATGATAGCTTCTCCACATTTCCAGTAGAGATGTTATGTGATTATGTTCCCTCCTGAGTCTCTGCAGCTGCATGAATCCAGATATTTAAATGCTCCTGTGTCTTTCCGCTCTGCAGGAGATCATCTTGAAGCGAGCAGCAGACATCGCTGAAGCGCTCTACAGCGTTCCCAGGAACCACAACCAGATCCCATCGCTGGGCAACACCGCCTCCCATGGCATGATGGGAGTCAACTCTTTCAGCGGGCAGCTCGCCGTCAACGTCTCTGAGACAACGCAAGGTATGAGCGGCCCGATAAATCCTGCAGGTGATGGGGGCAGAAGTGACATTAAAGGGGTGGCTGTGGTAACCCTGGTCACATGACACATTTTACGAGTACTCTACAGAGTCTACTACTAAGTCTACTAAGAAGGACTTTGGTGCACCGAGCGTTAGATTTGTGACCAGCTCAGAGCTGAATGTCACTTTGATGGACATGCGTGTCTTTGTCCTGTCTCCCTCCTCCCACCCAGATAGCTGCCTCTCCCCATCCCAAATAATGCCTTATGTTTCTTCCTGTTAAACAGAAGCTTTTCCTTCCCACTCTCACCAAGTGCTTGTTCAAAGTGGGTCTTCTGATTGTTTGGCTTTCTCTGTATTAATGTAGGGTATCTACCTTACAATATGAAGGACCTTATTTGGTGCTGCCTAAATAAAACTAAATTGAATGGACTGGAATAGAGGGATGAACAAAGAGTTAAACCATGAGAAGAACTGGAGTCTTCTGGATCATTCAGCAGTTCTGATTCAGCTCTAGTGTGCCCCTTTTCTGTGTTATAGGAACCACAAAAGGTTTGACATGTAGTTCAAGTTTTCTGTGAGATCCCAGCAGGAAGAATCTTTCACTGCAAATCTACAAATCCTCATGAATTTCTCTTGTAGCCCCACCCACTGTCGTCAGCTTTGGGACCACACATTTCCAGACTCAGATTCACCAGCACTCTGTCACCAGATGAATTAAAAACATCAAGCGGCCTTTCTCTTATTTTAACTGCTCCACCTCCTGTTTGTCTTTACTACACTCTGTCTGCTGAACTCAAGTCCATACTCTAGGATCTGATTGGCTACTACTACTACTCAAAGTTCAGCAAGGATTGTTGATGGTCGCATTACTAGGATGTTGTGATATGAAAGACCAATCTCATATGAACGATTATGTGAACGATTTTCCAAATTCCACTCTTCCTGAGCATGTGTATGTGGGTGGTGTGGTGGTTTAGCACTGTCGCCTCACAGCAAGAAGGTGCTGGGGTTGAATGCTTGTATGTCTCTCTGTGTTCGCCCTGTGATGGAAGGTGGACCTCTCCAGGGTGTACCCTGCCACTTGCCCAATTAAAGCAGGTGTAGGCTCCACCCCCCTCCAGCAGCTCCAAAGGATCTCCAGCAGAACTGGGATCAGCCCACCATCTGTTTCCTCTGCCTGTGAAACCAGGATGTTGCATTATCAGTTCTAAAGTGTTTAGGAGTTCAAATACTTGCTGAGAGGAACCTCCATGTACCGAAAACTCCACCTTTGGGGAAAAGTTACATGCAGCCTCATCTAGCATAAAACTAGCTTACTGCACTTAGTAATACTGCAGTGTTACTAACACTGTACTCTCTTCCAGTCGGCTACAGTCGAAACACCAGCAGTGTGTCACCGCGAGGATATGTACCAAGCTCCACCCCCCAACAGAGTAACTATGGCAACACAGTCAGCAACAGCATGAATGGCTACGGCAACACAGGCATGCCAAACCTTGGGGTGGCAACATCACCCGGTTTCCTCAATGGGTCCTCAGCCAATTCACCCTACGGCAGTAAGTATCAAGGTAAATGTACTACAGTACTACACCCACTACTACTAATACTCCTAGCAGTGCTACTACAACCACTACAAGGAATACTACTCATACTAATTACACTAATCCCTGTAGTGCTGGTCCTCTATCTTTGAACTTTGTAGTAATCAGGCCCCATCTTATCTTAATGACCTTGTAGTACCATATCACCCTATTAGAGCACTTCGCTCTCACACTGCAGGTCTACTTGTTGTTCCTAGAGTATTTAAAAGTAGAATGGGAGGGAGATTGATTGTTGTTTTTTCTCTGTATGTATTATTGTAAGGTCTACCTACAATACAAAGCGCCTTGAGGTGACTGTTGTTATGATTTGGCGCTGTGTAAATAAAACTGAATTGAATTGACTGGATAGTACATCATTCATGTAAGACAGAGCTAACCATGTTAACGGAGTGTAGTTTACTGTCCCATCACAGTTACTGGTTAAAATGGTTTCTGACCTGCTGTGTTCCAGTCGTTCCCTCCAGTCCCACCATGGCCGTCTCTAACTGTAACTCCTCGCATGGAGTTTTTTCCTTCTCGGCTGCCGTCAAACAGAAGAGCGCCTTTGCTCCCGTCGTTCGGCCGCCAGCTTCACCTCCTCCTCCACCCAACTGCTCCGCCAACAACGCCAATGGGCTGCAAGGTGAGACAGCAGCTCCTTGAGTCTACAAATTAAAACTCCTTCTTTCCGAAGTCAGTAGAAGTGTTAGGGACAGAAAGAATACTTCCCGGGACTGAAGACATACTTTGATCGTAGTATGATTGAACCTGTGACTAACAAAGCTTATGATTAAAACGAAATAGTACATTCATATTTTTATATTTTGTTTTCAAATTCCTTCATGTCTTTATGTCTTTATGCATGCTCAATCATCCAGGTAAGTAAATCTCTGGAGCGACGAAACGTTTCTCCCACTGAAAACGTTTAACGATTAACAGAATCAACTTTTGGAGATTCATGTCTTTAAACATGTAGATGTGGTGTAATTAAAGCGAGTGAGCCTCGAGAGTAACATGAAGCTGAACAGATGTTTGATTCAGTTTCATCTGCTCTTCTGTAAACAACCACATGTCTACAGACGAGTAAATGGAGTGAACACACACACACACAGACACACACGCTGGGTCGAGGTGGGTAACCCGAGTCCTGTTAGTATTGCATGAAGAGTGACAGGCCAATGCATGTTTTATTCACTACAACCCACAGATACATCCTCTAAACACACATGCCCACATGCATTAAACACACACACACTGACATCACACACTCTGGCAGCCAGTGTGTGTGATGTCAGTGTTTCTGACAGAGAGGTTTGTCGAGTGTTAAATATTCATGTTGCTCTCCGCCTTCGCCGAGGCAGAAAGGCCACAGTGTGTGTGTGTGTGTGTGTGTGTGTGTGTGTGTGTGTGTGTGTGGATCCATTTGCAGGGTGATGTGTAAATACAGTTTGAATGTTATTAATAGTTGCAGCTGCAGCAGCCAGAAACTGAGCATGAAATCAGTGATTCACCTTCAAACGAGCACCTGAGAAACAATTTCATCCTGACATCATTTCAACGTGGTTTCTAATTATTATTATTATTGTTGTTGTTGCTGTTATAAAATAATTTCATTTTGAAATCACTACTTGTGTTTTGTTTCTGTGAACATGTGCTTCATTTATCCCAGAACGTTTCAGTTTTTGTGAAGGAGTGAAGCGTCAGTCTACAGACATGTGTGTGTGTGTGCGTGCTTGTGTAATGAGCTGGTAAATTAAACTGCGGGCTGCTACATGCATTTTGTCGTTAACAGGAAGCTAATGAGGAATGATGTGTCATCATTTTCAGCTCAGATGTTTTTAAAAACTCATCAGATTCTTTAAGGTTTTATTCGAGTCACAACAGGGACAGGTGGGTGGAGTCAGTCTCTTCATCAACAAACCGTCCGTTTTGTTAACAGCTTATCCAACTTTAGGTTAGTTTGCATAAGACAAAGGAGGGCGGTGTACAGAATCAAAGAAGCAAAGCTCACCTGAAATCAGAGGAAGGAGGCATCTCATGATTATTTAAACGCTGCGGATCAAGTCCGACTGTCCTGAGACATTCCGGTGTGGAGGAAGGAAAACTGTACAATAAATAAACAGTTCATCATCAGGGAAGCATCATGTGACCTTTCCCTTTAACACACTGGTGAGGTTACTGAGGTCTGTGAAGGTTTACTGCTCAGGATGGACAGTGGGCCTTCTTCTTCTTCTCCTACAACAAAGAGAGCAGATTTAGAGCTGAGCTCGCCGTGAAACGGGATGTACGTGGGAGGATTTGTAGCCATGAATCACTCTGGATTGCACGGGATTTTGTCTCCCCGGGGCATTTCCACCATCCTGGAGTCAGCTCACATTCTTCTGAATCCTGTTGCGTGTCTCCATCAATAACAGGAAAAATATCTGACTCACAAACCAGGACGGCATCATCAAAACCATTTTGCCTGTCCAGGTGAAGTTTGACATGTGGCTACAAACCTGACTGACACAGCCAAGGCTTACGTTTCATTTTACTCTAAAGCGTTCCTCATCTGAACGATGCAGCCCATCATCCTTCTGCTTTTACTGACACACACTTGCTCACTGTAGGCTTCCTGTGTGTGTGTCAGTGGTTGTCTTCTTCTACCGTGTGTCCTTTTATGAATACACGTCAGTGCCCTAATCCCCCCTCCTCTTCCTCTGCTCGTCTCACTGTCCTTGCTTCTGCCGTCCTCTCCTGTCTTCTTAAAATGTTTCACAGCTGAGGTGGAAAATGCAGCTCTGCTACATCCTGTAGTGTCACTGTAACGACTGTCGCTGCTGAAACCTGCGCTGGAGCATGTCGGAGGCTGTAACCAGAGCGCAACGAATAATTCAAACTCATGTGAGACAGAAAAGGTTCCTCTGGAAACACGTGGAGTGTTAAATCTGCTCAGTTTGAATGTGGAACGTGTTTTCGTACAGTGAGCAGAGGTTGATGGAGAGGTTCACAGGTCAGAGTGTAAAACTCTTCCTTCACAGCACCTTTACTCTACATGACTCGTCCAACTGACCATTCACACTTCGATGAACCGAGAGCAGCTGTGGGTTCAGTATCTTGCCCAAGGTCACTTTAACACACAGAGACTGAAGGAGCCAGGACTCAAACCACCAGCCTTCTGATTACTAGCCAACCTGCTCTACCCGCTGAGCTAGAGCCACCCCAGGCCGACAGTTCAACGAGATAGCAGCATAAAAGCAAATGCGCATAAGATTTCATCGTGCATGTCTCACGACTTCCTGAAAAGATTTAGAGATCAATTAAAACCGCCGCCTCCTCTGACTAACCGCAGGGCGCTCCTTTCAGACGTGCAGAGGCCAAGTGGAGACTGTCCTGTAGTCTGACCAATCAGAAACAGAGATTCTGTTGGGACATCATGGATGCTACGAGCTAAGCATGAGATTGATTGGTTATCAGCCTACAGGTCACAGCAGCATCCTGATGGTTTGGGGGGGAGGAAGGACCAAAACTGTAGGGTTAGGACAAACATCTGCAGACGATGAACAAACCTGGACTCCATTACTGAGCTGAATACAGGCCAGACCATCACTCACTGAAACATCTGGATTAAAAACATGGTGTGAGCAAAGCTTTATTCAAACATGAGCAAAGTACTGATATTTTTTTTCATCTAATTAATTCTGTTTTGTTGTGGAAGTTGTTTAAATAAAGTGCAAACGCTCAGCGAGTGGGTTTAATCACATGCTGCAGAGAGCGCTCTGGTCAAACGCCAAAGCGGCCTCTGAAGATGGGCGCTCACGTCTTATATATGACCTATACCTCCCAGCTCAGCTCATCCTTGAACCTTCCCCCCAAGGAGAATTACGACCAGCCGTCACCTCTCTTACACGCAGTGCCTGGATGTCTCTGACCACATACAAGAATAGAATAGAATAGAATAGAATAGAATAGAATAGCTCTTTATTGTCATTGTTACAAAAACAATGAAAGGCAGTTTGGCATCTCTCCATGTGTGTAAAGTTCACAATAGCATAAGCATTTACACAACAGCACAGACAGTGTTGGCCCCATACAATGGCCCTGCTGTGAAGCTGTGATAAACACAAGGCCCACTTGTGATACTATCCTACATGCATACAACTACGTGATAAAGTGATGCTACTATTACTAAAGTGATATTGTCAAAACATGTGATCAATACATAGAATAAAGAAATTTCCACACCTGATGTTTGCTCTGCAGGTGTCACACCTGGCTGTCACTCAGTGACACACATCATTTCTGTTGTATGTTTATAATTAATGAATTCAAACCTCGTCTCTCTGCAGCCATGTCCGGCCTCGTCGTTCCTCCCATGTAGAAAACCTTCCTCCTCGTTCCTCACCTGTCTCCTCCCCCTCAGCCACGAGCACTAATCACCTCAGAGGAGGAGGGACCTGTGGCCTAAGGAGGCGGGGCCTCCGGCAGCAGCCAGTCGTCTGCGACTGGGCCGAGCCTCTAAGAAGAACCTGAGAAGGACTTTTTGTAGAGCAGCTTTCTGCGGGTGCTTTCAGCTGTCTGTAATTATTCTGATGTTATACTCTATGTTTGGGGGCGGGGTCATTCAATGTAAAAACTGTGATGTCACATCTAAGACTTGACTTCACTTAGTCTGCTTGTGATGTAATCTTAGTTGAAGAAATGGGAATCTAAAGAGGAGTGAGATTAAAGGCTTCAAATTACAGGACACAGTTATCAGTGTGTCTGTCATACCTAGCAATCGGGGTGCTAATGGTGCCCTTCATCAGCACCCTGATGAGGAGCAGACAATGAGTGACATGATAAACACCTCTGAAAGCACCTGAGTTCAGGTGAACCTCAGTGGGGGCAGGCAGAACACTCCCTGTTTTTTAAAATAATCCAGGACATCTCATCATCAAACCTTTGCCAACCTTTAGCCAAACTGAAGTGTCATATTTGAAGAACGTTTCAGAAAAGAGAGATGAACACAGAAGCAGCAGCACTGATTTCAGTTGGGCTGAAGGTTCGAGGGAGGTTCCTGTTACTTCTGCTGCTGCCAGACTCAGAACAGGGGGGACGAACAGGAAGCATAGCTATGAAAGGCTCCTTCCACTGAGAATTCACTAAAATCTGTTGCAGTATCCGGCGGCGTCCATGTTGCCATGAACAGTGTTTATTTTATCAGAAATTGCAGCAGGAATAATTTGAGGCCTTTAATCGTTTCAGTAACCTCAGCACATAAACTTCTGACCTCTGAAAGCACAACGATAAAACAATAAATGAAAAATATCAGTTTGTCCCTTGAAGTCCCGCCCTTCTTCTTTTAGCCCCGCCCTTGTACGTCTGTATTTTTTTTTATGCTTGCGCTGTTAAAAAAAAAAAAAATCCTGCATCCTGATACGCTACTGTAACTGTCTGTCTTCTTGTTCAGAGTTGTCTTTCTAACCGTAGCTCCTCCCACAACCCCAAAGCTCCTCCTATTCATTCAAGCCCCGCCCCGTGTGTTTTTCTCTGTGGGTTTTGTGATTTTTGCCAAAGTTGTAGCTGGCTGAATATTTATACGTCACTGTGGTTGATCACGCTGCCCCGCCCGTCACCAAAATCACGAGGGAAACTCTTTTGTAACATACAGATTATAAATATGTATTTATATCTGAGATTGTTTTGTATAAATGTCAAATCATGTCGTCTTCATGGGGTTTTAGACATGTGTGTGTATGTGGTGTTGCCACACTGAAAAACAACCATCGTTTTGTATTAAAAAACAAAAATGAATGTCTTCACACATTTATAGTGCTGTCAATCAAAGCTGACGTCCAATCAGCTCCACTCGTTTGGTTTCAGTTGTTTTTAATGTAACTCTTGTTCAATGACTGTTTGGCTGTTTGGAAATGATTTCTTCACAGTGAATAAAGACAGCAGGTTGCTCTGATCGACTCCAGCACTTTCTTCAAATAAAAGACAAAAACAAGCCAGTCAAAGCTGAGCATGTCAAATAAAATCAACCAATCACTGCAACGTGCTTAAACCTAATATTCAAGGTCAGCCTCTCCACACAGTAAGATCTCATTATATTCAGGAGTAGTGATGCAGACTGAGCTGCAGAAATAAACCAGCCTGATGTAGCAGAGGAGAGAAGCACGCTCATGTTTATGAGGTCAGAGAAGAACAAATGTGTTTGTGCATAACACGATTGTTGGTGGCAGAAGAAGGAACGAAACCAGCTGTGTCCAGGATAGGTTTGGTCCCCTAACATACCACCATCCTGCCTCCAGCCTAAACAGGAGTCCTTATCCCCCTCGTCCATGTTTTCAACCGAGGTGTCCAACTCCAGGCGTCAAGGGCCACCGTCCTGCAGGTTTTAGAGGTCACACTGGGCCTACAAACCTGAGTCACATGATTAGTTCATTACCAGGCCTCTGGAGAACTTCAAGACATGTTGAGGAGGTCATTTAGCCATTTAAAGCAGCTGTGATGGATCAAGGACACATTTAAAACCTGCAGGACACCGGCCCTCGAGGCCCTTGAGGTCCCCTGGTTTAAACAGTCAGAGTCAGACAGGACATCTTTGTGCTGCTGTGGTAGGTTATCTGCCTTCTTTCACCTCCCTCTCTTTACCAGGTAAAAAGTGCTTAAGGAGCACCTGAGACCACAGGTAGGGTTGTTCTCTATCACCTCCTCTTAGGTGCAGACGATCACAGTCAGTGGTCTGTTAGTCTGGAATGCAGAAAAGATGATGATCCAAAGTTCAGCTCACTGTTCAACAGTGTTGGTCAAGTTACTTGAAAAAAGTAATCAGTAACTAATTACTGTTTACTTCCCAAAAAACGTAATCCCCTTACTTTACTGATTACTTATTTTCAAAAGTAATTAATTACTTAGTTACTTTTTAAAAACACGATTTACAACCTGAGTAGGTGATAAAGCGATAGATCTTTCAGCCCAATTCTACTTTTTCTGCATAATCCATCATGAATGTAATCAGATGGAAAAGTCTCTTTTTAAAACTTGTTTTATTAGTTTTAATCTTTTAACTTTATGCATCAAGCAAAAATTTAATTATCTGCAACATTCACTGACTGGAAGAAATTAGTTTAACATTTAAACCTATTTTCTGCACATTCCAGCACATAAAATAAAATATTTTGTGTGTTTACACTCAGTCTTTCAAATATATGCAAGTAAAACACAGCAGAAAATAAATAAAGTCAAAGACTCAGCGGTCCTGTTGCTCTATATTCACCTGTAAAGCAGGAGTGGGGTAGGCGGAGGGTTACCCTGGTGCAGGTGTGCCGCGGTCAGTGGAAGAATCCGCGAGTTTCTCTGTGAATTTCCCATTACGTCGTAGCTACTCGGTGCTTGTTGGAAGTTTAGGGGTTTTTTTCGCTGTAAAAAGAAGTTTTCTTCCCACGCACAGCGGACACTAATGTTTTTGTCACTTTTTATGGAATCAAACTCAAAGTAAGGTCAGTACTTCCACGCTTTAAACGCTGCACGCTCATACTCTCTCTGCACTCGATATGTGATCCATTGTTGATCTGCACACAGCTGTTGTCACTAACGGCGCACTCGCTTACGTCACTGTCGTGAGACACTCTGCAAAAAAACCGCAGTTTTAGTAACGCAGTAACGCAGCATGCTTACAGGAAAGTAACGGTAATCTAATTACCTTTTTTGCTTACTTTACTCATTACTCGAAAAAAGTAATCGGATTACCATTACTGCCCATCTCGGCTGTTCAGATTACCAAGTAGTACAGCTCCCTAAGATTCAGGTGAAGGTGATTATTCCTGAAGAGCAAAAGAGAGGTAAATCTGTCAAAACGCTGTAATGAACCAAGGCAACAAGTTAGATTAGATTAGATAGGACTTTATTAATCCCTCGGGTGGGTTCCTCTGGGAAATTCGATTTCCAAAAAAGCACAGCACCGACAGAAGTTACAGAGTTATACACACACACATATATAAATACAGAGACAATATAAATAAAATATACGAAGGGGATAAATAGAATAAATAGGAATAAAAATAAAAATACAAGTGAATTGCACATTTCAAGTATTGAGTCTATTGCACCGTTGACTATTTACAAAAGTATTGCACAAGGTATTGCACAGTGAGGTGAAGAGGCACTACAGCTTAGTTGTTCCCCCCTCCTTTGTCCTCCTGTCTCCCCTCCCTCTCCCCTCCAGAGAGGAGTTAAACAGTCTGATGGCGTGTGGGACAAAGGAGTTTTTAAGTCTGTTAGTTCTTGTCTTTGGGAGAAGCAACCTGTCACTGAACAGACTCTTCTGGTTGTTTATGGCCGTGTGCAGAGGATGCCCAGCATTGTTCATAATGTCCATCAGTTTCTTTAGTGTCCTTTTCTCTGCCACTGTCACCAGAGTGTCCAGCTTCATGCCGACCACAGAGCTAGCCCTCCTGATCAGTTTCTCCAGCCTGGATGAGTCCTTCTTTGCTGTGCTGCTCCCCCAGCACACCACAGCATAGAAAAGTATCTTTAGTTTCAGCACCATAAAATGCTGACATCTTTTAGACATGTATGTGTTATTTATATTTTATCACAGTTTATTTCTGCCTGAATGAAGTCACAGAATGGTGGTACTTTTTAGATGGTACTACAGTTACATGTGCCCCAAAAAGGACTTATTTTGGGCAAGGGCACATCTGTGCGGCGGAGTGACCAGGAGAGGTAGTTGGGCAAGAAAGAGGTTCAGCTGGAGGAGACACACTGCAGACCTTCGCAGGTGGATAGCCATCAGGTATGCTGGTTGATAGCAGGTCAGGTGAGTGCCACACCCACAGATACACAGGAAGAAATAAGGACTGCAGGAGACTGCCAGTCAGTAAATGACTTTACAGCCAATTTTATATGAATCTGAGTTTATAATCTGAGATGAGAGCTTACTACTCTAACCCTCATTTTTGGCTATAAGACGTTGTAACAAGCGGTATTACGGCATAGCACAGCTAGAGGAGGTCACTTCTCACTATTGTGGCAGGAGGACTTGTGTGGTCTTGCTGTAGGTAGACCTCCTGACTAGCCTCCAAGTTTTCCGGTTAACTTCCAAGTTGCACATCCGCTAAACCTGCTGGCTGCCCATACCTCACCAGACCTCTGTTACAACGTTTGGGAATGTCAAGTCTATTCTTTCTTTAGTTCCCTGCAGGAAGGAATCTTGGAAACGGAGTGAGGTAATTGTGGTATAGAATAGAATAGAATAGAATGGAATAGAATTCAGCTTTACTGTCATTGCACACGTCACAAGGCAACGAAATGTAGTTTGCATCCATCCAGAAAGTGCTTTAGCTCTAATATAGATATATTACAGAAATGTGTCTGTTATAGGTGGGTACAAAATATGGGTCTATTATGGGTATGTTACAATGTACACGGTATGAGGGTATGTTATGAATATGCTATAAGTATGGACAGGCTGTAGCGAGTGTACATCTGCATAATAACAATAATTGATGTCAGTGGTTTGTTCAATATGGCAGGAGTACATGAATCTCAGATTTTGGAGGTTAATAACTCACCTGAAGCCGTTTTGTGTTAAACCAGCCTCACAAATACAGAGGATTCATCTTCAGCTCTGCTGTGCAGAAATGCTGCAGTTTCATGCATCTGCCTGTTTGTGCCTAACTGTACCTACAGCAATCCAACAACCTCCAGTTTAGCCTCTACAGTGTCACATGGGGTTGAGAACAGGCCCCATGGTTCAGGGTATCCCCAAGAAAAGTTCACTTTTTTCAAGATAAGGTAGCCTTCATTAGCTGGACAGTGGGAATATTCACATTATAGCAGCAAAATTAGAGGAGGCATATGTACACAATTTTTGTTAATGGAATCTTCCTGCTTAAAGTCTGTAGTCCTGACAATCTTAAAACTGTCAGGTTTCATCTCACAGCGTTAAAGGAGTCTGATGGGTTTCTCGTATAGCCAGAGTGAGCGCTGTGTCTGTTTGCTCGTCACAGATTCAGACATGCTGCTTATGATCTTAAAGCAAAGGATCTAAATCAAGGACAGGATCTCCAGGCACAGCAAGGATGAGGGGAATAGTCTGGGAATACCAGACTCAAGTTTTTGCAGATGGCAAAGTTGGTTTACAAGAAAATCAACCCCTTGGTTTGTTCATAAGCTTTGGGTTGTTACCAAAACTACGAAGCAGATGGGATAGAGTCTGCAGGGTGGCTGGGTTTAACCTTTAAGGCAGGGCAAGGAAACTCCACATTCAGAGGGAGCTTGAAGTAGCTAGATGCCTCACATCAGATATGAGGTTGTAAAAACATCTGATCAGGATGAGCTCACCACTCTCCTACCTCCGGTTCTGAGCATGTACAGGTCAGAGGAGACTCCAGGGGTTGAGCAGATGCTGGTTGACAAGATAAAAGAGATCATCACTGAGTTTTGGAAGGAATGAGTTCATCTACCCCATCCTGAATTCTCCTGTAGAGACAGTCAGCAGTGTGTCCACCTCCACCTCAGTGACATGGACTCTAAATACTACCAGCATCTTCAAACAGAGGATGAACAGAGGTCACATTCAAAGGAGGAACTTTCCTGACCTTACAGGAAAAGCATTCATAATCATTGGAACTGAACTTCCCAAACATCGGAGAAGTCTCTGTCTCAGAGCCTTTACCTCAGCCTCTCTGCACCAGCAGCACCTTCACCCACTCCATCCGCTCCAGAGACGGCTTCTTCCTACAACTAAACCACGTACATCACTGGAGTCTGCTGGATGGTTGTGTTTGCACGCCCACCACGCCTGTGGTAGAGCGTTTCTCTGTACTGTCTGTCGCTGTATTTGCCGTATTGATTCCTCTGCACCTCGTGCTGCATGTTACTTCGTTATAATCTCATTTATGTGAATGCAGAGTCAGACCAGAGGAGCAGAAGCTGGTGAGTTTTTGGTTCGTCGCCGTCACTCAGAGATCAATGAGATCCTCTAATTATTATTTATTATTTTGAACTCATCCATCCTCTGATGCTGACTTTTTCTACAGCTGTCACTTTAACCATTTTCTTTCATGCAGAACAAGTCTGTGTCGTTAACAATGTAAATCATGTGACGCTGCCTCTCTTATCATTTGTTTTTTCATATCTTCTGCTGCTTTTCTCCTATTCTGTTAAAAAATGATAATTAAAATCTGTTTTTGGTGCTGAGGACAGAAACTAGAGGAAGCGATTAATGAACTTTTGTTAAACAGCTCTGTTCCCTCAGCGGTCACAAAAGCACAAACAGGATTTGATTAAGATAAATCACTGATAACCCCAAAACCTCATTATTACACAGACTTTTATTTATTTCTCTTTGATTTCACCTCTCTTTATTTTTTATTTCCCTCCAGAAGAGTCACGGTTTGTTCTGGTTTTATGTCAGTTTGGGGTGTTTGACAGTTTTCATCTCTCAGACCAGTCTGGGTCCAGATCCTCTGCTTTAAGGTCACACTTCAAACTTTCCTCTGGACGAGGCACAGGGTTAGGGTCTCCATTTCTTCCTTGTCTTCAGCTGTGTGAATATTTCTCTGCATGCTTTCTGACGAGTGCGTTAGTAAGCTCCACCCAACTCTTTGTACCTGTATTTTGGGTGGGTACCTTTGGTAAGCTGTGGGAACGAGTCATTGTTTGAGCTGCTAAACCTTTCTGTGCTGGTCCAGCTCATTCTCAGCCTCCAGGCTCTCCATTCTCGTACAACACCTGACCTTCAGGGTTATGGTGCATATAGCAGTTAGGACATTTGCATTGTTACTGGTGTGAAGAAGAACCCAACCACAATCTTTCCATACGTCTAAAACAGCTGTTTTCAGCACCTAAACCTGAGGCCCATCTTCCCACCCTCCACCGCAGATCTGCCCCCACAACTCCTATCAATGGAGGCAGACTCCTATCCTCCTCTGTCACACCAACCTTCAGCATGTCTTCCTTCACTACATCCACGAACCTCCTCTGAGGTCTTTGTGTAACATTACATGATCATTACATGTTACTTTTCCATGACTGAAGTTACAGCGGTCAGTGTTTCAAGGTACAAAATGATAACACCTCGTGTCATGTTCATGGTACGTGTGGGTCTACCATCTTCATATATCTACTATAAACCTTTTTAGATTTCTGTGAGTCTTCAGAGGTCAGGTGCATTGTGGGAGATATCTGTGCGGCGTTTTGATCTTTCACTGCCTTGGTTATGATGACTCAACCGTGGCTTCACATCCTGCTGGGGACCAGGCGACCTTTGACCTCTGAGAAAGTGGTAACTGACTTGTATTAAAGGAACAGTTCAACATTTGAAAGTCCTGTTGTTTAAATGTTGAACTGCTCCTTTAAAAAGACTACAGACTTGTGTGTGTGTGCATGTGAACTGTCTCGCACACACACACACAGAGCTCTGGGGGTCTCCCTGAGGACCTGATTGAGAGCAGGGAGCTATTGTTGCCATGGCAGCGGCAGCTCCCCTCCTCCATCACCACTCGTTTTCTGTCTTTCATTGTTTTTATCCCTTCTTTCTTTTGTTGTCCTCTCTGCTTCCTGCAGATGTCTTTGTGTCACGATGCATTCAAAGTTTCCCACAATGCTTTGTGAAACGTAGCGTCCGGCCACAGGTCGCTAACACTCATACGTCAGCTGAGAGGAGTAACGCTTCAGGGCGTTTGTTCTGTGTGGGACAGCTGTACTGAAACACCATCTGCAGCGAACACCTCGGCATGGAGGGAGAGCTGGGTGGAGGCGGGTTGCAAAGCAGCAGGCAACAGCAGCTGAAGCAATTTATATAACCCCCACCTTCAGATGTGCTGAAGACCACCAGCTGATGTGGGCTGAAAAAAGCAAAGAAGACAACAACACTCAGACCCCCACCCTCAGACCTCCACCCTTGGGTTGGTGTCAAAGTGAGAGCTGAACTCCAGAGCAGCTGCTACAGGAAGATAAAATGATTGGCTACATTCAGACTGACCCGTCTGTTCAAAGCCAATAGCAGCTCATTATTCTTAGAGTGCTTGCTTCATTACACCAGATGTCCTGGGGTGGAGACAACACAGAGAATATCACATTTCATATTGCATATAGGTTTCAAACGCATCGTTCAGAGAGTGAGAATTTGAAAATAAAAGGAGAATATTTAGAACTTTTAATTCTCTCAGCCTGAGGATCATTACAGGAAACACCCCAGCATGGATGGGCTCGGACTTTGAGACGGATGTGGGGTTTCTGTAAGCGAACAAATGATTCTTTAAAAAGATTAAACGTGTGTTACTTACTCTGAGAAACACACTGAGGAGGACGACGAGGATGTTGGACTGCTCTTCATCCCGCTGCTGCGCTGTTTAAACCTGTTCGTCCGGGTGGTGCGTGCAGGTGTGTGCAGGTGTGTGCGTCTGCTCGTTGTGATGAATGTGTTGTTTACTTGCTGCTTCACACAACAGGAAGTGGAACTCTGCTGACTTCATGCTGAACACCTAAACGCTTCTCTCAGACTGATGCTCTCCATTACTGCTGATCAATGCTCGACCTATTGATTTGCCCGCTATTGATCAGTGGGCATCAACACACTCTGCGTCAATGTGTGTGTCTGTGACCTGTCTCACCTTGTCTAATCGTCCAATCAGGTTGTTTACATCAGCTGCTAACACAGACAAAAGGTGTGCGTATACATGTGTCCCACAGCCACATCCAGCTCGTTAACCCACCTGTTTCTACTTTAGAGTCGATTGGATCATCCAGAGTCACGTGACTTGCCTTTATGGGCGAGCTCAGAGAAGCCTTCTGACCTGTCTGTGGCTCCAAACTCCTTCCCAGAGTGATTTCTGTGTCATCCTGAGGACAGTGAAGGCAGCTCAGCAGGCTGTGAGGAGTTCAGGTGGCTCCTTGGAGGGTCGTGATTCTGACCATGTGACTTCCTCTAATAAGACTAAGAACAAAATAACTGAAGGACGGAAACACGTTGTTGTCTTTGCTGCCTTCGGTTGACCAACCCTGCAACTGCTCCAGTTTCAGTTTTCATCATTTTGGAGCACAAAGGTTTTTCTCTTTGTGATGTTCGAGCTTCACTGATTGATGATGCTGAGCTCTGAACTGTGCTGCCGATAAAGAGGAGAAACTTTTCCCATCAACCCTTTCTCACCTCTTAGAAGAAATGATTATTGATCTACAGCTGTTGCTGTGGTAACACACAGTGGACAGCTGGGGTCAGAGGTCAGAGCACGTTACCTGTGTAGTCTGTATTAAAAAAGAATTAGCAGCAGCTGCGTGTGAATCCAAACTTGGTTTCAGTTTGTTTTCACACCTGTGTTACAACGACGTGTCCTAAAAACCAAATTACGATTTCCATTCATGCTCATATTTTCTGTAACCGTATCTGTCACAGCCAGGAGGCAGTTTGTTTACACAAACACCAGAAAATGCTTTACACAACGCACGGGGCTGGGGCGGGGCTTCACTGAGTACGCCGCGTTCCAAATTATTATGCAAATGATATTTTTCTCTGTTTTTCCTAAATAGTTGATTCAAATGACAGTCGGCATAATTCTTGAGTCATTGACCAATAGAGTATAACTCAAATGTTACTGAACAAAATTTAAAATGCTCTGTTCCAAATTATTACGCACACAGAGTTTCAAAAGATTTGACAGGTTGTAGAGAATTGAAAATGGTCATTTGTTGATTTTGCAGCATTAGTAGATCAATTTTACTGAAATCAAAAGTTATTTCAATCAACTTGAATGTCGATATAGCCTCCCAGAGCTGCTGTTTGGATGTGAACGGCCTCCCACCCTCACAGATCTTTTGCTTGAGGATGCTCCAAAGCTTCTCAGTAGGATTGAAGTCAGGGAGGAATGGGGAGCGCCTTGAGGTGACTTTTGTTGTGATTTGGCGCTATATAAATAAAATTGAATTGACCGCACCATGAGTTTCTCTCCTTTTACGCCGATAGCAGCCAAGGATGCAGAGGTGTTTTCTCTCTTTCTACCATGGAGGAAAGTGGTCAGTCAGAAACTCCACATACTTTGCAGAGGTCATTTTCACACCTTCAGGGACCCTAAAGGGGCCGACCAGCTCTCTCCCCGTGATTCCGGCTCAAAACATGACTCCACCTCCTTGCTGATGTCACAGCCTTGTTGGGACATGGTGGCCGTCCACCAACCATCCACCTCTGCATCCATCTGGACCAATCAGGGTTGCGCTGCACTCATCAGTGAACAGGACTGTTTGAAAATTAGTCTCCATGTGGTTCTGGGCCCACTGCAGCCGTTTCTGCTTGTGAGCATTGGTTAGGAGTGGCCGAATAGAAGGTTTATGCACAACTGCAAGTCTCTGGAGGATCCTACAGCTTGATGTTCGCAGGGCTCCAGAGTCATTGTGCCTTTATCTGCATGAACCCATGTGTGCTCTGACTCAGCCACAAATCTCTTAACATTACGGTGATCACGCTTAAATTTTCGTGAAATATCTGAGGTTTTCATTACGTGTCCAAGGCGGTCAACTATTTCACGCTTTTCAGCAGCAGAGATCATGTTTCCTTCCTATATTGCTTGAAAATGGTGGTCTGCTTAATAATGTGGAACATCCTTCTTTAGTAGTTTTTCCTTTAATTGGGCTCAGCTGGCAAACTAACGATCACAGGTGTCCTGAGACACAATCCCATCCATGGGTTTAATTGAAAAACAACTTATTTATTTGTAGCCAAGTACAGGATAGGGTAGGGGAAATTAAAGTAAGATGGAGAGAATGGGCCAATAGCTAGATTCGCAGGAGGGATAAAGGGAGTTGCGTGGAGAAGAATGACTGGAGCCACAGGTAAAGTTGCTATGAATTGTATTAAACTATTTAGCAACAATTTAACAGCATTTTATGAACAGGAATGAAAACATAAAATAAAATACAGTGACAGCAATAATAATAACAGTCAGAATCCTATCTGAGCTCAGATATGTCAGTCTTGACGGCTTAATAGTCAGTGTTCAGTCAAGTCAAATCCAACAGGTCAAAAGTTTGTGATTGGTGCGATTTCGTCCTACCGCACTGTTGCAATTGTTCGTGAGAGAAGAGCAACCTGCCCTTCTGGGCCAACTCAGAATGGCTGTGGTTCGGTTCGGTTCAAAGGGAAAGGCTCGCCATCTTCCTCGTCAGGAAGAGATCCAGGTCTCACGATCCCATAAAAAAACCTAGCCTGTAAACAACAGGACTATTACTAATTCAGTTCACACTCTAATGATATACATGGCCATATGTAAATAATGTAAGTGCTATAACAAAACAAGCACAAAACATTAATTCTAATTTCTAACTATAGTCTATACAGTGCATCTTAATCATGAATGCAATCTTTAAATCACAATCAGCTTATTCTATCGTCAAGGTGCACATTTCTATCAGAAATCAGAAATAAACCATAAACTATGGTAGATTATTTTTTTACAGTATTGCCCTTTAACTGAATTACAGGAGCATTGCTTTACACTGCATAGCAATGAAGCAATATATTATTTACACTCAATGTACAGAATAAAATTATGAAAAGAATATACAAAAACCCACAGGCTGTAGTTTTACAGTATGTGGTAACGTATCAGCACAGTAAGAATACACACGGACATCTATCCAGTGCCGCTCGAGCATCAAATGTAACAAAATTAAGTAGATTCATGACCTTTAAGATCAACATTAACTTATTCCATCATCTAATTTTAGTGCATTTAATATTCAACAAGTAATACTAGAACATCATCAGCACACAAGCTGAGTGCTCAAAATGGCTGAACTCAGTGAGAAACCCCGTGTGTTCTCCCACAGTGAAAACGTGGTCAGCTACAGCTATGAGCATTAGGCTAGTTAGCTTTTCAATTAGCCTGATTCGCCCAGTCCCAGTTTAACTCACCAGCATACTTCTAATGTTCAACTCTCAGAGAGGATCTTGTTCAACTCTCAGAGAGGATCTTGTCCACTTCTACAACATTGAAATCGGGCCATTATATTCCCTGTTAACTTCTTGTTAGCTTTTTAGCTTCAAGGTTAGCTTAACAGCTTCTGACTCACCGCGATGGTTTCAAGGTCCGAAATGTTCTCAACAAATCAGGTCCGTTTCTCCAAGGTCCATGCAGATCTCCGGTATGGATATTTGCTCAATTTATCAAGTTAATAGTTATTTTCCAGCGAAAAGCTTGGCGGTGAAAATCAGTGATGGTCTCGTGCACCTCCGTCTCTCTCTGTGTCTGAGCACGTGACGATACAGAGCAGGGGAAGGCGGGGCTTGTTCCTTCCTAACCAGTAGGGGTGTTAAATATACTCTTTGGGTTTTATTCTTATATTTATAGTATTTATCTTTTATTATTGATTTATTTTTGATCAACTCAGTGATTAACAGAGTAATGATAAATCCCAATTAACAATAACATGTTGTAGTGCATTACTGAGTCGTGTAAACTCACTGGGTTACATATTCTTTATGAGACTTAAACACAATTTTCATAATAATTTGGAACGCTGCGTACTTCAACAATCCAGCCACGACTGAAAGCCTGCCACTACCTTCAGCAGTGACGATGATGAGCTCATCAGAGACAGGTGGGTGATTTCTTCCAGGTGCAAGGAGCCAAGGGCGATGGAAACAAAACCTGGTAAAGTCAACAGGAGAGCATTGTATCGGAGAGTTTATGGATCTTCTCTCTTGACTCTTAATTCAGTTCATCCATCAGCGTCGCAGGAGCCTGTCCCAGCTGTCTTAGGGCGAGAGGCAAGGTACACCCTGGACAGGTCTGTCAGATATATGTTTCTATAATTTTAGAACATGTCCTGGTCAAAAATGACTCCAAGGTTCCTCACAGTGTTACTGGAGGCCAAGGTAATGCCATCCAGAGTAAGAATCTGGTTAGATACCATATTTCTAAGCTTTTCAGGGCTGAGTACAATAACCTCAGTTTGATCTGAATTAAGAAGCAGAAAGTTAGCGGCCATCCAGGTCTTTATGTCTTTAAGACATTCCTGCAGTTTAACTCATTGGTGTGTGTTATCTGGCTTCATGGACAGATAGAGCTGGGTGTCATCTGCATAGCAGTGTAAATGTATGCTATGTCTTCTAATGATACTGCCTAAGGGAAGCATGTATAATGTAAACAGAATTGGTCCTAGCACTGAACCCTGTGGAACTCCATAATTAACCTCAGTGTGTGAAGAGGACTCTCCATTCAGGACATGACAAATTATTAATGTGGAAATATGAGCTCTGCAACATCAGTGCTCTGAATATGTTACAGTAACATTACCTCAGCGGTCATACGTTACAGCGATGTTTGCATTGGTCAGTAACTTGACTGCAGTGTTGCACAAAGGTCTCAGTGTGGTTATTTTGTCTTTAAAGTTTTTCTGGCCCACAGTTTGAGAGCAGTGCTGTCATAGCGCTACCAGCTGGACTTCTCTTTAATCAGTTATTATGATATGGAACAATGACATCAGGTGATGTGTTGTAAGAAATCAGACTATCCCAAAACAAACCAAACAAAAACCCTGAAGTGTGACAGCGTTGGAATGCTGCCAATCACCTACAGAGACTTTGAAAGAACAGCTCAGATAAACTGGTCCCAGCAATATTTTCCCCAGTAAGTAACTACCAGAGCCTTTAAACTGATCCACAGATCACAGTTTTCAATCATATAATTACACAAAATACTGAATATTTAAATAGTGAGACTATTCTCAATAAAATATATTTACAACAACTTTTGGTTCCACATGAGATGTGAAGCCCCTCCTCCTTGTGCACCTGGATGTGAATCATCAGGTAAACAAATCCATCTTTTATTTGTCAGAGTTGAACCACATTAGCAGGTGAGCCTCTGCAGTCTGAGCTTCCTCTTTAACTCAGTGGAGCTCTGACACCACACAGGGGTCACCTGATCTTCAGTTTATTTTAACCAAAAGTAGAACTCGTACTCCGGCAGCGTGTAGGACACATAGTTCCTTCTACTAGATGGTATCAGGACGCTGATGCTGAGCAATGGAAAAGAAAATAGAAGCACATTTGGAGCTTTACTGTGAGGCTCCCGCAGCCTGAGCTCGACTTTAGTTTGTAGATTGTAGGATTGCTTTCCTCATGCGAGCGGCGTGTTTACAGCAGCGTGGCATGCAGCGGCCTCCTCACCATGTGGCGTTTATCGCATGGACGCACACAGAGCGAGGAAGCAGTCGGAGAAAGTTCGGCCGTTCGCTGCTTTGACTCCATCCCACAGAGACTCCAGCTCAACCAGTTTAACTCTCAGATAAACTCAGACTGCAGATCAATCAGCCAATCGGTTCGCTGAGTCCGCACCTGCCCTGTCTCCGTGACGACTGTGGCTGTAAACACAGTCAGGGAGGGGCATCCCCGGGGAGTGGCCATGTTTATTGATTAAACTAAAACAAGACAAACAAAGAGACAAAACAAACTAATTACCTGCAAACAAACGTGAGCGCTAACGAGGCTTAACGAGGTCACACTCTGTTTACACTCAGTGTGTGTGTGTGTGTGTGTGTGTGTGTGTGTGTGTGTGTGTGTGTGTGTGTGAGCTTGTGCTAACAGCATGTAGCGACATCAAGATAACGTTCCATCACACACACACAGAGGTGAATAATTGATGGCTCAGTATGGTGGAGCTAAAACACTGTCTGCCTTTAACAAAACAACGTGTGTGTGTGTGTGTGTGTGTGTGTTGAATAAAATATCAGCTGTCATGTCGACAGATGAATTATGAATCAACACATTATGGAGACGCTCCGTCAATCACACACAGAAACCCACACTGAGGACAAATGTGACCCACAAACCTGCTTTTAGTAAGAAAGGAAGAGTGGGAAAGAAGGAAGGAGTGAAGGAAACAAGAAGGATGTAGGGGAAGGAAGAAGGGGTGGCTGTTGAGAAAGCAGAGGTGGGGAAGGAAGGAAAGGAGGGAGGAAAGAGGGAAGGAGGGAATAAAGGAAGGAACAGAGAAAAAAACAAACGAGGTTTGAAGGAGACAAGGATGTACAGAAGGGGACAGTCGGTCAGAGAGGAGATATTAATAACAGTAACTGAATTTACTGCAGACAACACAACAGTGTGTGTGTGTGTGTGTGTGTATGTGTGTGTGTGTGCGCGTGTGTGTGTGTGCATGTGTGTGTGCGTGCATGTGTGTGTGTGCATGTGTGTGTGCATGTGCACGTGCATGTGTGTGTGCACATGCATGTGTGTGTGTGTAATTGTGTTTCATGGAGTCTAAATATGATCCATGTCTGTTGTCACGGTGACAACTGACCGATTATCATCCTGCCTTTCTAATATCAGGCTGAAAACACACACACACACACACACACACACACACACACACACACTCTCAGAGTTCAGGTTAATCTAATGTAGGCCGGGCTGAGGCAAACACGGCTCATATGAGAGAGAAGAGGAAGAAAAATGAGAGCAGAGACGCAGAAATGATGAAACGCGACTTCCTGTTGTCCTCGCTGATCCTGGGGACGCTCCGACACCTGTCTCACCTTTACCTGCTCCCCTGACGGGACCCAGTCAGGGTCGAGAAAGTTGATCAGTTTTATTCAGAAAGAGCCACAAACAGACGCTGAAGCTCTTTTAAAGCACATTCATAGAAAAACGTCAGTGTGCGGTCTGAGGTTACATCACTGGGTAGCTTGAGTTCACGACGCTGTTAATAATTATTGATTAATAATTGGCTTGCATCCATCAGAGTTATCTGGATGATCTTTTAAAGCTGCTGTATTAATAAAAATGGTGACTAAATATCTTTGGACAGCTGATATGAAGCTGAGCTTTATGATCTGAAGACACATGTAAACAGGCCGAGGACAGCAATCTGAGCAACTGCCTCGCATCGACGGCAGCGTTCCCTCCACACCTGTCCAAACATCATGGTAACTGTACTGGTTCAAACTTAAGAGGCTCTGAGAAGAAGATCTGGCATGGCTAAAGATCGTGTGATGTCCTACAAAGCAGCTCTCAGGCCAAAACTCATCATCACTCTTCCCTCATTCACCAGCAGCAAAGTCATCCCAGACTGCTGTTCTCCACCATCAACCGACTACTTCACCTACTTGATCCACCTCATCCTTCGGTGCCACTGACCTGCCACAAGTTCCTGCACTGCTTCCAAGAAAAAGTTATTGCCATCCATCAGCAGCTTCTGGCACCTGTACATCAGTTTCAGGATGTCATTCCCTCTGTGGCCTGAGGGTACCCCACCCCCCGGAAGGGGCCCAGCCGGGCCACAGGCGCCAATCGGCCACCAGGAGTGAGCCGGTACATACATGAGCGCCCAGCCCCAGTCCACAAGAACCACCAACACACCAACGTCTGAGGGCATCAGCCACCGGCAGGGAGCGTGGTGAGGGGAGATCGGCCTCCGTACTTTGGAGAGCCTGAGATGTGCCCAGAGAGGTGGAGTCTAAGACCCAACCTGACATATAGACACAGACGAACAGGCGCACGCGGACACAAACGTGCATTCCCACCCCATATGCACAAACAAACACTCGGCACTCACCCAACGTGTAGACAGACACAAATAGACACTGTGCACACAGTCACACTCCCCAAACATACTCTATATCCCAGGTCCAGGTACCCCCACCCTCAGAGGGGCAAACCGTACCTGGACCCAGGAGATGTAACCCTTCTCTCTGGGGTGGAGGCAAGCGGACCACCTCCTTATCTGCAGTAGCGGGGAGGCCCCGCATCCCAGACCCCAGTCTGACAGCCAGCACCTCCTCCCAGCCCCCCAGCTCCGACGGTTAACAGAACTGGGGTGAGTGAAGACCCCAAACTTTGAATTTTGAATTTGAATTCTTCAGTTACTCAAGCTTCTCGCACCGTGCTTGTGCCACACAAACATCTCATCATGCTCATTCACACTGCTGAAGCTGACCAGCAGTTTCCAGGCATCTCCAGCTGACTCCAGGTGTTTCCAGGGGGTTTCCTCTGTTCTATTCCCAGGTTTTCTTGCGTTTTGTTCACATCCCGTCACATGTAATAACCAACTTTAACACTGACTCCTCACTGTTATGAACACCTGACTTATAAGAAAGCACGAAAAAGATGTGATGCTGAGTCTTGTTAAAATGATCGAATGATCCAGGAGTGACGGGTCGACTCCAGGATGGACGTTTTTCTCTCTCACAGTTCAAAATGAATCTGTCATTCATAAATGAGACCTCACACAGGCCACAGAGATTATTGATCAGGTATTGATCGACGTGTGCGAGCACTGCTGTTCTGAGGCTGGAGATATTGATGAGGTCTTGATGATCAGGTGGGGGTGGGGATGGGGCTGACGTGGGGGTGGGAGTGGAGACAGAGGTAATGAATATTATCTAATGGATTTTCCTTGAATGGAAAGCAATTAAAACTCAACATCAACACCATTAACCCCGAACACACACACACACACACACACACACACACACACACACACACACACACACTGGCTGCTAATCCTGGTTAAATTAATGAGAAGAAAGTTAATTTGTGGGTTTGACCCTTTTTGCACAGAAATAAGGATTACATACAACAATACAACACACGCACACACAGTTACAGACACACACAGACACACACAGACACACACAGACACACACTTCAGCATCTTTTAGTATACAACACAGCACTTTGATCTTCCGCCCTCGTTTGTCAGTCAAGCAGTTAAATTTCCATAAACACACACACACACACACACACACACACACACACACACACACACACACACAGACTAAACAATAAGTGTGCGTGAGGTGTGTTTGATTTCCTCGGTGGAGCAAATGAGACAGGAGGAGTCAGCTGTGTTGGACACATCCTGGCCTGTTAGACTCCTGCGATCTGATTGGGCGGCTCGCCTCAGGGATCAGACACATCATTTGGTGCTACAGAGTCTAACCTTTGACCTCTGGGTCACCAGTGTCTGTTCTTCAAACTCACCTGTTAGCAGGTCACAGAGCATCGCACCTGTGATGATGTAATGGACACAGCGAGGTTTTTGTCAGGTCTAATCAGACATTTCAATAAATGTCATTATTCTCCATCTTTGTCAGTTTTCCTCTGAGCCGTGAGGCTGAAACAAAGTGGATCCTCTCAGGATCATGTCCACAGTCATGAAGCAAAGTGGGACGTAAAGGTTGACACTCATGTCCATGTCAGGAATTCTGGTGTAAAATACAACACATTAACTTGATTGGCCGATATCTGTGATTCAGGTGTCACTGGTGATGTTGATGTGACTGCTTGGTTAAAACATTGTTTTTTTGAGTGATTTGGAGGCTCAAACTCTGTCTCCTCTGGGACGAAGAAGCTGGATTTATCCTGCACTGACATCATCAGAAAATAAAGATTTAAATGTATTAAAGAGTCTCACTGTAAATAATCCATAAAACATCAAATCTGCTGTTGAGTGAAGCGGCAGTAATTAGTGAGGCTGTTTCATCAGCAGAAACATTTCAGCATGTGAGCGTTTTCTTTGTATGGAAATGAGTTTAAGTCCCGTTTTTATGGACTCGACATCAATTTAAATGTAAGTGAAGAAAAACACAACAAACGCACAGAGCGCGAGTCGAGAAGTGCTGATGATATCAGAGGAGAAAGTGCTGCCATTAGACAGGAAATATGGAAATACACACACACACAGCGCCTGCAAATGGCTGACAGACGCCGTCTCGAGAGGCTTCACACACAGAAACACGCGCACACACACACACTGTTCCTAAATGAAGACTGCTGACAGTGTTTGTCTCTGAGTTTTTATTCAACTCCCTGCTGGCCAAAGACAGAAACATCAGCCCTCGTGCCAACGCTGCTGCAGCTGTAAGGATAATACGAACAATAGCGACAAACTTTATTGATGCAGCACTTTTAAACAAAGTCACAAACAGTCTGAGCAATGAGACCGTTTCAAACCGACAACACTGACATATAATATCCTGAAGCAAACTGATGAAAAACAGAAGGAGAAGCTGATAAACATCATTCTTTAAATGAAATCAACGCCCTATAGGCGAGTGAGAAGACCGCTTTCAATTCAGTTTTATTTACACAGCGGCAAATCACAGCAACAATCGCCTGGAGGCGCTTACACTGTAAGGTAGACCCCGCCATAATCAAGCTTCATGCATGCTCAAACATCCAGGTAAGGAAAACCTCGTCTGTATGTTCATCTGGTCTAGTGCTTCTGATTCTGCTGCATCTTAACCAGATCTTTCTAAATCCAGGGGCCCGTTCTTCGTACGTCGCTTACTACATCCAAGATCAAATCATCGCGCTAACCGTGAGCTCGCTAATCCGGTTCCCCGAACACACCTGCTGTTGACGATTACTACAGCTGGACGCAGGAATGTGACATCACTGGGTGTCGTAAAAGGGGCTACGCATCGATAGTAGAAACATTGATCGGCAACCCGCTGATTGGTCGGCGAAAATGTCCAAGGGGCGTGCTCGGTATTTTCCGGCAGCAGAGCAAGAACTCATGAGTGAGGGATTTCAGGAGTTTCAGAGTTTAATTAAAACGCAAGAGAACACTGCAAAGGCTGCAAAAGCAAGGAGAGAGGGCTGGCAGAAAGTTGCTGACAAATCAAACTCGTAGGTAATTTAATAATAATAATAATAATGGATTGGGTTTATATAGCGCTTTCCAAGGCACCCAAAGCGCTTTACGATACCACTATTCATTCACTCCCACATTCACACACTGGTGGAGGCAGCTACGGTTGTAGCCAGGCTGCCATATCGCGCCATCGGCCCCTCTGGCCAACACCAGTAGGCGGTAGGGTAGATCTATCATATGACACTATATTGTCCAATATCATATGGCATTATATTATATTATAATATGTTATATTATATCCCCTTTCACATTAGAGCCACAACAGGACCCACAAGAACATGGGAACAAGTAAAAGTGGAATACAGGAGTATTCTACAGAATGGTAATATTTATCTCTTAGATTGCTTTGCGTCTCTTGGCAAGGTAATACTGGCCTGTAATACTCTGTTAGTTTGTTCATAACAGCAACCAAGAAAAGGGCAGAGCAAAAAAGAGACAGGTGGTGGTCCTGCACCCCCTCGTCAACAAGTTGGTTAAGTAAATAATACCCTCACGGGAATATCGATATCTCTCTATGAGCACACTGTCGCGCTGAGCTAAAGGATCCTGTCTATCCCGCAATATACGCTGAATTCTGAGGACTCTCCTTATCAATCTTGCACCTTCCGCAATGGGTGGCTCGCGTATACGGACAGGACATGGCTGCGACAGGCTTCCCAAATCCACCTTCGCTTTTATAGCCGTGGTCTCTCATCTTGATTACACGAAGTAATTTACAATTACTACTCTGAAATATGAATTACATCTGTAATAATCACATACATGTAATAGAATGTTAATAGTTCATTTCCCTTTTTTAGGAAATGACCTGTATGTATCTGTGTGACATCAATAAAAGGATCAAGTGCTGCATTATCTTTAGTTACATTGATAATATTTATTTATGGTGAAACAGTGGAAAAATATCGCTGTTGCTTTCGTATAAATGAAGCGGACATACCTGCGTGGCCGCGATCTAATCCTGTTTACATAAAGTAAGCCTGCTCCCGAGCAGGTTTACGCTTACGGCTCTGTTGCTATGACAGCAAGTCCCGGATGAGCTTCGGGGAACCGAACGATCCAAGATCACGCGAAATCGTCAACAATCTAATCCAGCTAACCTACTTAGCGAGGTACGAAGAACGGGCCCCAGGTCCTTTTCAACCAGGTCCCTCTAAAAGTGGGTCTGTCTAAAACTAGGTTCTCTCAACCGCATCCCAGTAAAACCAGATCCCTCAAGAATCTGGTCCCTGCAAATTCAGGTCCCTTAACACCAGATTAACCTAAATCCTCCATCCTTTGAGCTCCACCCTCAGAGATCCATCTTCAGAGCTCCATCCTGAGAGCTCCACCCTCAGAGTTCCATCTTCAGAGCTCCATCCTTTAGGCTCCATGTTCAGAGCTCCACCCTCAGAGTTCCATCTTCAGAGCTCCATCCTTTAGGCTCCATGTTCAGAGCTCCACCCTCAGAGTTCCATCTTCAGAGCTCCATCCTTTAGGCTCCATGTTCAGAGCTCCACCCTCAGAGTTCCATCTTCAGAGCTCCATCCTTTGAGCTCTATGTTCAGAGCTCCACCCTCAGAGTTCCACCCTCAGAGCTCCATCTTCAGAGTTCCATCTTCAGAGCTCCATCCTTTGAACTCCACCCTCAGAGCTCCATCTTCAGAGCTCCATTCTTTGAGCTCCATCTTCAGAGCTCCACTCTCAGAGTTCCATCTTCAGAGCTCCATCCTTTGGGCTCCATGTTCACAGCTCCATGTTCAGAGCTCCATTCTTTGAGCTCCATCTTCAGAGCTCCACTCTCAGAGTTCCATCTGCAGAGCTCCATCCTTTGGGCTCCATGTTCAGAGCTCCACCCTCAGAGTTCCATCATCAGAGCTCCATCCTTTGAGCTCCATGTTCAGAGCTCCATCCTTTGAGCTCCATCCTTTGAGCTCCACCCTCAGAGTTCCACCCTCAGAGCTCCTTCTTCAGAGCTCCATCCTTTGAGCTCCATCTTCAGAGTTCCATCTTCAGAGCTCCATCCTTTGAACTCCACCCTCAGAGCTCCATCTTCAGAGCTCCATCCTTTGAGCTCTATGTTCAGAGCTCCACCCTCAGAGTTCCATCTTCAGAGCTCCATCCTTTGAGCTCTATGTTCAGAGCTCCACCCTCAGTTCCACTCTCAGAGCTCCATCTTCAGAGTTCCATCTTCAGAGCTCCATCTTTTGAACTCCACCCTCAGAGTTCCATCATCAGAGCTCCATCCTTTGGGCTCCATGTTCAGAGCTCCACCCTCAGAGTTCCACCCTCAGAGCTCCTTCTTCAGAGCTCCATCCTTTGAGCTCCATCTTCAGAGTTCCATCTTCAGAGCTCCATCCTTTGAACTCCACGCTCAGAGCTCCATCTTCAGAGCTCCATCCTTTGAGTTCTATGTTCAGAGCTCCACCCTCAGTTCCACCCTCAGAGCTCCATCTTCAGAGCTCCTTCTTCAGAGCTCCATCTTTTCAGCTCCATCTTCAGAGTTCCATCTTCAGAGCTCCATCCTTTCAGCTTCACCCTCAGAGCTCCATTCTTTGAACTCCATCTTCAGAGCTCCATCTTCAGAGGTCCATCCTCAGAGCTCCATCTTCAGAGTTCCATCTTCAGAGGTCCATCCTTTGAGCTCCATCCTTTGAGCTCCATCTTCAGAGCTCCATCTTCAGAGCTCCATCCTCAGAGCTCCACCCTCAGAGTTCCATCTTCAGAGATCCATCCTCAGAGCTCCACTCTCAGAGTTCCATCTTCAGAGCTCCATCCTTTCAGCTCCACCCTCAGAGTTCCATCTTCAGAGCTCCATCCTTTGAGCTCCACCCTCAGAGCTCCATCTTCAGAGTACCATTCTTTGAGCTCCATCTTCAGAGCTCCATCTTCAGAGCTCCATCTTCAGAGTTCCATCTTCAGAGCTCCATCCTTTGAGCTCCATCTTCAGAGCTCCATCTTCAGAGCTCCATCCTCAGAGCTCCACCCTCAGAGTTCCATCTTCAGAGCTCCATCCTTTGGGCTCCATGTTCAGAGCTCCACCCTCAGAGTTCCATCATCAGAGCTCCATCCTTTGACCTCCATGTTCAGAGCTCCATCCTTTGAGCTCCATCCTTTGAGCTCCATCCTCAGAGCTCCATCCTCAGAGCTCCATCTTCAGAGCTCCATCCTTTCAGCTCCACCCTCAGAGCTCCATCTTCAGAGCTCCATTCTTTGAGCTCCATCTTCAGAGCTCCATCTTCAGAGCTCCATCTTCAGAGGTCCATCCTCAGAGCTCCATCTTCAGAGTTCCATCTTCAGAGCTCCATCCTTTGAGCTCCATCCTTTGAGTTCCATCTTCAGAGCTCCACCCTCAGAGCTCCATGTTCAGAGCTCCATCCTCAGAGCTCCATCTTCAGAGCTCCATCCCTTCAGCTCCAACTTCAGAGCTCCTCCTTCAGAGCTCCATCATTGGAGCTCCATCATCAGAGCTCCTTCTTTGGCTCCTTGTTGTTCTCTTCTCATGTTTCCACCGGGGCCGATCACCCATAAACAAACATCCATTATCATCAAAAAGAAATGAGTGTTGTGTTCAGACTCAGAGCTCTCTGAGGACGATGACTGAAACTGAAACGTCTCTTCATGTTTGTGTCTCCATCGGCTCAAATCTCTGAGTAAAGTTTTAAATATGAAGTAAATTTTAAGTCTAAAGGTTCACAGCCTTCATGCGGCACTTTTTTGTCAAGACACGCTGACTCATCACCACGGCAACAATTAAAACAGAGCTTTGGAGGAAGTAGCAGCCCACTTCTTAAATCCATGACGCTAAAGCCAACCCAGGAGCCCAAACCAGGCCACATAGTTGAATCAATAACAGCGATGATGCGTTACCACCTGTGAGGTCTGTGACTTCACAAAACGCTCCACGTGCGAACCTTTAAAGTGGAACACGCTAACAGACATGCAGTGGCCGAGAGCTGGCGTTGGGTGGTGTCTTCATTGTCATCATTGATGATACCTCAGTGCTGGAACAGAACAGGTCCAAACTCACAACACAGGATTACAGAGGTGTGTCCAGATGTTCCTGCAGATCCGTGTTCCCTGGGTACTGTGACCTGCCTGTGACCAAATCTGAGCTTCATGATGGATGACAACAAGGCAGGTTTTAAATTTGATTCTGCCCTCAAAGTGTTTTCCCTTTTAGAAAGCAGTTTTAGAATACTGTTAGGAAGTAGGTTGTTGTGATGTTTCGGCTGTGTGCAGGCAGGAGAAGGACACAAACGCAAAGCTCACCACACAGGAATCAAAAAGCTGCTTTATTGCAGAATGGCACAAAAAATATAACTAAACTGGGACATGGATAACTAACACACAGGGAAACACAGCTATGAGGGAGACTACGACACTGACAAAGAGAAACACAGGGCTTAAATACACTGAGGGATAACACGGGAATGAGACAGAGAAGGAGAGCACAGCTGGGAGTAATCAGGCTGGACGAGACAAGGGAAGCAAAACTAGAAACGCTGACATGAGACACGTACCTTCAAAGTAAAACAGGAAACACACTGACTGAACTCTAAACATGTAAACTCAACAGCATCTGGGGAGACAGAACATAGGGACCTGAAACATGGGACAGAAAGGCACAGCAGACGCAACGTGGACATAACAACGCCACAAGGAAAGAGTAAAACAAATCCAACCTCCGCCCTATGATCTGAATTACCAATGGTCAGTTTTTATTGATGTAAGTTTTCCCACTTGAAAAAACACTTTTTAATGCTGCTTTTTTGTTTGCTCCTTCTCTTCCCACCTTTTCATTTTCTGCCTCTTCTTCACTTCTGTCTGTGCTGCTCGTTATCTCCTCGCTGTCATTGCTTCTTCTCATTTCTTTTAGTTTTGCTGTGTTTTTGTTTCAGTTTTTTTTTTATCAATGATTGGTGCTGTCTGATCCTCACCAAACACCTGAAATGAAATTTGATCCTGATGACAAAATGTCTCTGTGCAAATCCTGAAAACTGTTCTTTTCATGTGTCTGCTGGATCACAACTCAGATCCAGGTTAGTCTGCTGAAGTCTTATTTTGAAAGTCTCCTGAGCGTGGTCTTTGAGGTCAGCGGCAGAAACATCTGCTGATGTTTGAGTGTTTTTACAGAAACTGAATGTGTGAAAGCAGAAATTACAAACTGCACTCGAATCTCTCCCTCCATCGTTTCCTGGACACAGTGGGCAGATAACTGTTGGAGGACTTTAAATCTAATAACTCACCTCCTGCATCTCGCCGCTGATTGTTTCTGCAGCTCAGTTATTATTTTGCTCTTCACTTGTAAAAGTTGTGCTGCCGTCCGGCCGCTCAGCGCTGATAAATAGCAGGTGATGGATGTCGGTTCGTCGGCCCTGATACTCCACTCCAACATGAAAAAGAGAAAGACTATTATTTCTTATCATCTTCTTAACATTATAAGCAGTGGAGTGTTATCAGGGGAGCAGAGAGGAGGTGCTCTGATAGACTGTCACCTCCTCTCCTCAGATAGCATCACCCAGAGATGAGAGGGGGAGGACGAGTGAGGCAGGGGAGGAGGGTGAATGACAGAGATATTACCGCCGTGGAAGATTTGAGCGGTGATTTCCTCCATGACAAATGACCCAGCGAGGAGAGGAGCAGGGGGAGGAACGGGGAGGAGGTGTGGACGGACGATCGTCTGACAGCTCAAATTATAGAAGGAAATATCATCGAATCTGCAGCCCGACGGACGCCTCCACTCAACCTCCAACACTCAGGTTTACTGGAAAACTGCTGCAGGAAACATTTCATATTAAAAGTTTGCTCTCTGCTCCTCATTAACCCTTCAAATCCTCCAGCTCCCAAACAAAGTTGACACAGATCCAGAGGAGGAGAGCTAACGCAGAGTTAAAACTGAACAACGATACCAACACACACCGAAGCCTTTGTTAGTTCCCTCCCACACTCAGGAAGACTTTATAGGAGCACAGCAAACAATGTTGGCTCATCATCATCATCAGTGTTTTTTTTTTCTTCTTTTGTATTTTTGTTGGCAAATTCGGCAACCACTGTTCTCACCCGCTACCCGAGTTCAGTCCATTCAGTTTTTTTGAATTTATATAGCACTAAATCAAAGTAGCCACCCAATATATATAATATAATATATAGTTCATATTTAGTTATATAGTTATTATATAATATAATATATATTACATAAGGTTGTAAGGGCAGCACTGTTGCCTCACAGCAAGAAGGTCCTGAGGTCGACTCCACCATCAGGCCAGAGTCTTTCTGTGTGGAATATGCATGTTCTCCCCATGTTTGCGTGGGTTCTCTCTGGCTTCCTCCCACAGTCCAAAGACATGCAGTCTGTGGGGTTAGGTTACCTGGTGACTCTAAATCAGGGCTGCCCAATCCCAGTCCTCGAGAGCTACTATCCTGCAGCTTTTAGATGCATCCCTACTCCAACACAGCTGAATCAAATGGTTTGATTACCTCTTCAGCATGCCATCATGTTTGGCAAAGGCCTGATAACAAGCCATTCATTTGATTCGGGTGTGTGGGAACAAGGATGCATCTAAAAGCTGCAGGACGGTAGCTCTCGAGGACCGGGATTGGGCACCCCTGCTCTAAATTGTCCAGAGGTGTGATTTTGAGTGTGAATTGTTGTCTGTCTCTCTGTGTTAGTCCTGTGACAGACTGGAGACCTGTCCATGGTGTACCCTGCCTCTCGCCCTATGACAGGATAAGCAGAAGAGAATGGATGGATGGATGGATGGATGGATGGATGGATGGATGGATGGATGGATGGATGGATGATGAATGGATGGATGGATGGATGGATGGATGGATGGATGGATGGATGATGGATGATGAATGGATGGATGGACAGATGGATGGATGGAAAAAATTTGTTCTAACAGGGAGAAAGCTGGGGCAGAATAAGGCTCAGAAAGTGCAGCTTTTGCAACAACATGTCAGGGAAGCATGACAAGCCCTTTGAGCAGGTAACGTGGCTGTACCTCTTCAGTTTTCTGACTGTTGTCTTTGCAGGGGCCAGGTTTTGGCCGAGTCTTGATCTGACTTCTGTATTCATGATGTAGTCTCAGAAGGAGATGCTTATAATCTGATGAAGGAACTTCATTTTAAACGTTCTTGAGTCCTTTCAAACTCCCGTATTCCTCCTAAAATGCAGGTATGGAGTGACACATCAGTGTCCAATGTAGTGGTTTATCTGCAAGTAAACCATCAACACTGACACAAATACAAGAATAGCTGTCCACTGTAGTGAACACTATGGTGAAAGGGTTAAATGGAGGACCTTATATGTGAAAGAGTTTGTTAGACTTCCTGTTTCTCAGTGAACTTGAACCCAGTGACTCCACGGTGCTTTATAAATGTACACAAAGAAACTGTGAATGTCATGAGCCAGAAAGAAACAGATAAATATCTCAAATATGCAACAACATATAAGTTTTATGATTATCTAGATGATGATGACTGTGGTGGTGATGATGGTGATGATGGTGGTGGTGGTGGTGGTTACTGAGGAAGCAGGAACAAACAGGCCGACAGAACAGACGAGCAGCTTTTAAAAAACAACAGATACGTTTTAGTTAGCATGTTCTGCTAAAAGGCTACTGTTGTAAGTCACAAACACACACACACACACACACAGACACAGAGCGCTCCATTATGAGCTGCTGGTAAATTATTGATGATCCACTTTTGTGTCTTTCACCTGAATCGGACGATCGAGGTTCATTATGAATAAAACAACAGGCCCTCTCTGAGTGACAGATCACTCTCTCTGAATCATGTGACAGGAAACGCTGACTAGTTTAACAGGATTTCCGAAGTAAAAGTCTTTGACTAAACGTTGACTACTGTTTGATCTCCCGGTGAAAGAATTACACCCCACTTTGCAGTTATTTATTTGTAAAAGATGTTTGGAATCATGTATGATTTTCGTTCCACTTCTCACGTGTGCACCACTTTGTGTTGGTCTTTCACGTGGAACTCCAATAAAATTGATTCATGTTTGTGGCTGCAACGTGACAAAATGTGGAAAAGTTCAAAGGGGGCCAAGTACTTTTGCAAGTCACTGTATTTCTTTAAATGTTGGTATTAAAGAAAATGTCCTGCACTGCTTTGAATAACATCTACCTGATGGATTCCTATTTCTTTATGTAAACGAGGGGTCTTGAGTTGAGTACTGTGTGTACTTCAATAAATATTTTTTTTACTTTATTCATGCTTCGTTAGGTAACAATGTTACACAAATAATATCACGCTAATAAACACTCCATACAATTTCACTGGTATGCAGATGATACCCAGTTATACATATCTATGATATCAGAGGGCAAAAATGTTGTTAATACTCCAAAGGTGTTAATGGCAGTAACGGTGTTGTGATGTTACGCAATCAGGCGGCCACCGCATGTCTCTCTCTCTTGCTTACCTGTCAGTCTTCACTGTATCTGCTGAATAAAGTCCAGAAATGAAAATGTACATGAAGTAAAGAAAATACAGGATGTTCTTTTTTTGACAGTCTTTTATTTTTTTGTTATTGCAGTATTCTTTTGATATTATTATATGTGATAATAAGCTCTTTGGCCCTGAAGACAAAAGCCTCGATGTTTGCACTGCTGTTAAGAAAGTGAAACTGTTAGCATTAATGGTAAGAAACACGATCTGTCTTTGTCTTTGTTTCTCAGTGAGAAGCACTGTGAACAAAAGAAAGATTGTTAATATTAATATCATATGATAGTGAGTCTTCATTACAACCATTAAAAGTTTTGATAGCTTTAACAGAACCAACATTAATAATCACATGATCAATAATAAAGCCGAGCATCAGAGTCCTTTCATTTCACTCCACGGAAGTGAAGCCGACTGCACGGAAACGTTGTTGGAGTCTGAGTTCGGAGTCACACCGAGTCTCATGTGATTGGCTGAAAATACATTTTGAGTGCATCATTAGGGAGAAGGCGTCTCGGTGAAACGGTTCGGATACCCATCGGCCCCGGGGCCGCCGTGCTCTCTGTTTACACACATCTGATTTCTTTCCATTTACATGGAGAACATCGGCTTATTAGAGCCATAATTACTGCATCACCGCAGCTTGGCCCGTCTTCATATCTGCCAATAAACCTCCAACCGAACGCCCGGCACTGCCATGGAGCGGGGAATCATGGGAATGAAATTAGCTGTTGATTTGGAGAGAGTGCGGGGCGGCCGGAGCGCCGCTCGGGTTAAATGAAAAGATGACTGCAGCCCGTTTGGCGGGGCTGTTCATTTGTTAGCGGACGCTGCAGGTTCGATTCCCCCAGAGGCCGCCACGGCAACCTGCCTGCATCGCATAAGCAACACGACAACGGAGAAGGGAATATGAAGGGAGATGATGTTCCCTGTGGAAAGGCAGCGTAAATAAACTCTTATGGAAATGTCCGTCTGTAATGTCGTTTTGTCACAATCAATTTCCCATTACCCGTCAGTGCTGCAATGCATACCATAATATACCACACACACACGCAGACACACACAGACACACACTCACATCCCGTCGTGACTGAAATTCAGTTTGAACTGCAAAGACGGAAAAATGAAAAGAAACCAGGAGGGACAAAAACGAGCAAATGAAATGAAGGAGAAGTTTAAAACGAGGTTAGTATGGACGGGGTGGGGGGGTTGAAAGGAGGAGCACAGCAGAGAGAGTTCTCCATTCAGACTGCAGCCAAAGTGGACAGGTGACGGGTTTTTCGTTCGTGATCACAGCTCATGTAATCTGGGCTGAGGGTTCACGTCCTGACAGCTACACTCATCAAAGGGTCGTTATGAGAGTAAACACATATGACTGACATGATTAATGATCGGTGATGATGGGGCGTCCAGACAGCGAGTCAGAGCTGCTCCAGGTTCACACAGCCTGTGATAACCGCCTCACGTCTGCAGGACTGAAAGATCTGGTGTTTCGCCTCCTCCTCCCCCTGCCTCTGAGTAGGACTCAGCCTTGTTCAGGGACGTGGAGAGAGGAAAAGGAGAGGAGGTGTTTCATTTCCTACTGCAGGATTCCTGGGACATTCTGTAGAGGTCATGGCTCTGGCTGGGATGAGAATTCGTCACTGTCCTCGTGGAGGAGCTGCAGGAGGTGTCTGGGAAGGGGAAGGACCCTGACGAAGGGTAGAAGATGGCTGGATGATTTAATTTAAAGATCTCATTTCTTATGAACTCAGTTTATCAGCTAAGATCATCGTGCAGACAGGTGTTCCTGTGCTGCACTTCACATTTAACCACATCTGCTCCTGCAGCACCTTCACTCACCCCATCCTCACATTCTCCTCACCACACAGCAGGCCAAAAGAGCACCAGGTACGGGCTCAGGATTCCTGAAACAACCTGCGAACCCCCCCCCCCCCCCCCCCAACTCCCCTGCTGCTCCTCCATCTTCAGTAAACACTTCATGTGTGTCTTTGTTCATGAAATTAAACTTAAACTTTAAATAAAGTAACTCCAGCACACAGACAGCCAACACTGTTGCTCTTATATTGTTTCACACACACGCACACACACACACACACACACACACACACACACACACAGTCATAATCTGATGCTAATAAAGCAGCAGTGTGTTTGGCAGAGGGCCGGCTGCTGGTGACCTTTACATGATGATGAAAGACAAATGTCACCAGTGTAACACTGTGTGTGTGTGTGTGTGCGTGTGTGTGTGTGTGTGTGTGTGTGTGCGTGTGTGCGTGTGTGTGTGTGTGTGTGTGTGTGTGTGTGTGCGTGCGTGTGTGTGTGTGTGTGTGTGTGTGTGTGTGTGTGTGTGTGTGTGAGACTGACTCCTGTCTTTGTAAATAAGCTGTACACACACTCCACGCTGCATCCAAACAACAGCAGCTGTGTCAGAGGTGACATTTACACTCAAAGTCACAAAGACTCAACATCACTGTTACCATGACAACACGCAACACAAAGCTTCATCTGTGACTGTAACAACAGCAAAGCAGCACAGACCCTGTGGGGCCCTGTTTGGAGGGTGGAGTCTGGTTGTCAGTCTCCGTCCACCGACTGCACAGGTGGATCACTCAGACACAGATACTTGCTAAATAGAAACATCCAATCAAAATCCTAGAAATCCTAACTAGAGCTCCGCCTTGGAAGTTAGTACAGTGACATCACAGCAACCATATTATTGGTCACATGATGTCATTAAAAATGCTCCAAAAGGCTCCAGCAGGAAAAGCACGGTCCAGAGGTCTGGCTCAGGTGAAGCTAGCAAACAGCTAGTTGCTAAAGCCACCTGTGTCACCATGGGCCGGTCAGTCAAAGAGGCCACGCCCCTAATAAGGCCTGTGTGTGTGTAAAGTGTGTGTGTAATAACTATAAGCCATAATTTAAACAGTTTTAAAGTTTTAAAAGCAGATGTTATAAAGGGGGCGTCTCCATAGAGATGAAACTGTTTGTGAATCAGTAAACAGGTTCATTTAAAAACCTGACTCACTGTTGCCTCTGCTGGACGTCAGAGGAACTGCTGTTTTTGGTGCCTCAGTGCTAATAAGCTAACGGCTGCTGGAAGTGAACACTGAGATTTACTGACAGGAGATAATAACGTGTCGTGTGTGTGTGTGTGTGTGTGTGTGTGTGTGTGTGTGTGTGTGTGTGTGTGTGTGTGTGTGTGTATACATGTCTGTGTGTGTTAATAGTTCATGTGTTGTCAGCTGTATTTGTGTCTAAAAACACTGAGGTGCTGTCCGTGGTCCTGAAATCCAAACTGTTTAATTGTTAATTTGAGTGTAATTTAAAAAAAAACGCTTTGCGTTGTCGCCTCTTACATACTGTCTGTGGAGAGGTTGTTACACCAAAATCCAGTTTGTGTTAGTAATCCTGTGCTGTGTGATTTAGTGTGATGTTACACTTAATCCAGATGTGAGATGTGCAGTTGTTTTCAGCCTGCAGGCACAAGAGCGGCAGCGACACACCAAAGACGAAAAGAGGACGTTTGAAGCGTCTGCAGGGAAAACCTGGGAATCTGCTGAGTACAACAACAACATCCTGCTGTGAGGCCAACGGCAGCCACTGTGTGCCTCTGAGTGTGTGTGTGTGTGTGTGTGTGTGTGTGTGTGTGTGTGTGTGTGTGTGTGTGTGTGTGTGTGTGTTTCTGCGGGTGTGTAACCAGCAGAGAGAGATGTTGCCAATTTAGTTTCTGCTGAGGTGAGGCTTAGCAAGCGCTGTTTATGCTTTTGTCTTCTTCATAGAAACTAGATGAATCTCTGTGTGTGTGTGTGTGTGTGTGTGTGTGTGTGTGTGTGTGTGTGTGTGTGTGTGTGTGTGTGTGTGTGTGTGTGTGTGGTCTACAGACAGCAGTAAAAAGTGCCCTCAGTATTTTTATATTCTGAATGGAGTGACAGGTTCTCTGGTTCTTCTCAGATGTCTGGTCTGCAGCGTTCACGCTCACAGATATTTTCACCTCAGTGGTGTGACTGTTTTCCTGATCTTGGTAATCAGAGCTTCTGGACAACCTCACATGTGCATTAAGGAAGACATGTTTCTTAAAAGCGTACTCCGTGTGGCCGTGTGTTGGTTTTGAGCATTGTGGCTGTGACGGGAACTCTGATGTCTCAGACACTAAACCAAGGCACAATGTACATTTCAATTCCTTTAATTTTAAATATGTTTATATTGTCTATCCTGTAAAATAGTCAGATGTCTATTCATATTAATGTACAGAATTCACCTGCTTGCTGCTACTACTGCACATTCACCCAGTGTATATACTATATGTGTATATATATATATATATATATATATATATATATATATATATATATATATATATATATATATATATATACGGACAATACCTACAACCACGATTACCGACACTAACAAGCTGATCTACAATACGGCAGCAGTGATCAGTGAGATGCTTGGCTTCAAGTTGAACAGCCACAAGGGGCAGTACCCTCCATGGAGAAGGAGGCTAGAGGGCAAGATCAAAGTAGCACGGAGGGAGGTTAGCCAACTAACGGAGTTGCAGAAAGGTGCGACAAAGAAGGTGCATAAGAAATACAGCAAGCTGTCCATACCTGAGGCCTTGGAAACTGCCAAGCAAAGACTCACAGCCTTGGCCAGCCGCTTGAGGAGGTACACCAGAGAGATAGAAGGCAGGAGAATAAACCAGCTGTTCTCCACAGAACCAGCAAAGGTGTACTCTCAGTGGCAAGGGAACAATAAGAGAACAGCACCACCAAGGCTGGAGACGGAGCAATACTGGAAGAGCATATGGGAGAAGGACACAACCCATAACGGCAATGCTCAGTGGCTAGAGGATCTGAGGGCAGACCATAGCAACCTCCCTGAACAGGGTCCAGTAACCATCACAGTGGCAGATATCCAAGAAAGGGTCTCCAGTATGAAGAGTTGGACAGCACCAGGGCCCGACATGGTTCACACCTACTGGCTGAAGAAGCTGACTGCACTCCACGAGCGTCTGGCAGCACAAATGAACCAGCTGCTAGTTAACGAGAGACACCCGGAATGGCTAACCGAAGGTCGGACGGTCCTGATCCCCAAGGACCCCAAGAAGGGAGCGGTCCCCTCCAACTACCGACCAATAACCTGCCTCAGTACTACATGGAAGCTCCTGTCAGGCATCATATTGGCTAAGATGAACAGGCACATGGGTCAATACATGAGCGGGACACAGAAAGGAATTGGCAAGAATACCAGAGGCGCAAAACACCAGCTACTGGTAGACAGAACAATCAGCCGAGACTGCAAGACCAGACTGACCAACCTGTGCACTGCCTGGATTGATTACAAGAAGGCCTATGACTCAATGCCCCACAGCTGGATACTGGAATGCCTAGAATTGTACAAGATCAATGGGACCCTAAGAGCCTTCATCAGGAACTCAATGGGGATGTGGCGTACAACACTAGAGGCCAACTCCAAGCCCATAGCACAAGTCACCATCAAGTGCGGGATCTACCAAGCAGATGCTCTGTCCCCACTGCTGTTCTGCATAGGCCTGAACCCCCTCAGTGAGATCATTAACAAGACTGGCTACGGATACCGACTACGGAACGGAGCAGTTGTCAGCCACCTCCTGTACATGGATGACATCAAGCTGTATGCCAAGAGTGAACGAGACATCGATTCACTGATCCACACTACCAGGCTATACAGCAATGACATTGGAATGTCGTTCGGACTGGAGAAGTGTAGTCGGATGGTAACAAAGAGAGGGAAGGTAGTCAGAACTGAGGGGATTGAACTACCAGAAGGCAACATTGCAGACATAGAGGACAGTTACAAGTACTTGGGGATCCCGCAGGCGAATGGGAACCATGAAGAGGCCGCTAGAAAGGCTGCAACCACCAAGTACCTGCAGAGGGTCAGGCAAGTCCTGAGGAGTCAGCTGAATGGTAAGAACAAGATCCGGGCCATCAACACGTACGCCCTGCCCGTGATCAGGTACCCTACTGGGGTAATAGGCTGGCCAAAGGAGGAGATAGAAGCCACTGACATAAAGACAAGAAAGCTCCTTACCATGCATGGAGGGTTTCACCCCAAGTCCAGCACCCTGAGGCTGTACGCTAAGCGGAAGGAAGGGGGCCAGGGACTGGTGAGTGTCAGCACCACGGTCCAGGATGAGACAACGAACATCCAAGAATACATTAGGAAGATGGCCCCAACTGACAGCGTGCTCAGTGAATACCTCAGGCAGCAGAAACCCAAGAAAGAGGAGGGAGACGAGGAACCATCATGGAAGGACAGGCCCCTGCACGGTATGTACCACCGGCAGATAGAGGAGGTGGCTGATATCCAGAAATCCTACCAGTGGCTGGACAAAGCTGGACTGAAAGACAGCACAGAGGCACTAATCATGGCAGCACAAGAACAAGCTCTGAGCACAAGATCCATAGAGGCTGGGGTCTATCACACCAGGCAAGACCCCAGGTGCAGGCTGTGTAAAGATGCCCCAGAGACAATCCAGCACATAACAGCAGGGTGCAAGATGCTAGCAGGCAAGGCATACATGGAACGCCATAACCAAGTGGCCGGCATAGTGTACAGGAACATCTGTGCCGAGTATAACCTGGAAGTCCCGAGGTCAAAATGGGAGATGCCCCCAAGGGTGGTGGAGAATGACCGAGCTAAGATCCTGTGGGACTTCCAGATACAGACGGACAAAATGGTGGTGGCTAACCAACCGGACATAGTGGTGGTAGACAAACAGAAGAAGACAGCCGTAGTGATCGATGTAGCGGTTCCCAATGACAGCAATATCAGGAAGAAGGAACACGAGAAGCTGGAGAAATACCAAGGGCTCAGAGAAGAGCTCGAGAGGATGTGGAGGGTGAAGGTAACGGTGGTCCCCGTGGTAATCGGAGCACTAGGTGCGGTGACTCCCAAGCTAGGCGAGTGGCTCCAGCAGATCCCGGGAACAACATCGGAGATCTCTGTCCAGAAGAGCGCAGTCCTGGGAACAGCTAAGATACTGCGCAGGACCCTCAAGCTCCCAGGCCTCTGGTAGAGGACCCGAGCTTGAAGGATAAACCGCCCGCAGGGGCGTGCTGGGTGTTTTTATATATATGTTCTTCCTCTACACCCCCCCCCCCCCCCCCCCCCCCCAATTTTTGCACATGTCGAGGAGCGTGTCAGGCTACATTTCACTGTGTGTTATACTTGTATAACTATGCATGTGACAAATAATAAAGAACCTAGAACCTAGAACCTAGAACCTGTAAACAAATGTGATCGAGCCTTCATCCATAGACTGTTCAAGTCAGACTGAGCACATCATCAGCGTCCTTTAAATCTCTTCTAAAACATCATTTGATGACTGCTTTATGACCTGGTGTGTAGCTGTGTCTGATGTTTCTGTCATCTTTCATGATGGCTGACCTTTCCTCCTGTTGAGGAAGGAATCAGTAAAAGTCAGCGTGGAGGGTTTTTGTCTGTCGGTTGTCGGTCCAGCTCCGGCTGTCTCTGGTTAGGATGTGTCTGTATTTAATAATTATTTCCTGAGGTTCATTTTCCCGATTCCTGTTTTTGGATGTTTGTGATTCCTTTTCAGATGCGGAAATTCTCACAGGTGCTCCACAAGTCGAGGAGGTGACGAGTCTCGGTGTTACGCTAGACCCTCCTCAACCTTCAGAAAGACCATTGTGAAGATGAGAAATCGTTCTTTGAGTCATATTAGAAGCTCAGGAGGAAGCAGCTGATGCAGTGGCTCACCTGATGTGTCACCTGTGAGGGAGAAAACAGTTGAGCACAGCTTTCTGAATCCATCTCTGTCACCTGACTTTAAATTTTCATACAGACAGAAATTACAGTCCCCCACCCACCCCCACCACAACAACAAATAACTTGTAACTCAATATCCTCCTGCTGTCAATATCTTATAACCAAATATGTGCATCCTGTCAATATGAGCTAACCAAATACAGACGTCCTGCTGGGGGCGGAGAGTGTGCAGCTTCAGCCAATAAAAACACACCATGTTTGAATATTGACAGAAGCAATAACAGCTCTGAGCACCCTATATTATCCCAGTAACACTTTATTGTGGGCGTTATTGTGTTTGGGAGGGGCGGGACTATTGGGTTAAACAGCTCCTGTTTCTATGGTTAACTTTTTCTGAGGATTTACCTGTGCAGAGTAAGGTGAAGCACTTATCAGAGACCGGCTCTCCGTATATTCAGTCTTAGTGAAAGCTGCTTCTGTAGCATCACGAGCTGGTTTACAGCATCCTCCATTTTAATTTGGGGCACGAAGCAAGCAGTAGGGCATTAACGACGCTGTCAACATCTGAGGCATCGTTTTGAAACCGGCGCCATCAAGCTAAAGTGAGAGGACTACAGGAAACCATTGTTTTAGCTCTGTTAACATCTGCTCACTGAAGAGCGCCCCCTCGGAAGATGCCAGCTAATAAATGAAAAATAGTGCTAATGGAAAACTAGAACAGATCGTCTCTATTTCAGCAAAGAAC
>NC_138959.1:1275000-1307500 GCF_965226115.1 Aulonocara stuartgranti | reverse complement strand
CCACAGTAAGGACAGGTTTACCCGTTTCTAACTTCCCCTGGTGCCATAAGATGACTACAACACGTAGATGACCTACAGACCAGCGACACACGACACAGATCATGTGATCTGCAGCTATGGTTTCTGATAGCAAGTTTCCCCTTTGATGGTACAGGTATCGTCAGCATCGGCACAGTGTGTGTGTCTCTAATAACAAATGAATAAACACACAGATGTGTGTGAGCCAGAAGGAAGGTCGAACGAGGTTACAACTTCTCTGTGTGTGAGTGTAATGAGTTGGCCAGAAGGCAGTGTGTGTGTGTTGGTGTCAGATGGCAGAATTTATTACCTCACAACGCCATCATCACACACACACACACACACACACACACACACACACACACACACACACACACACACACACACATCAGCAAAGTTTGCTGGTGTTTGAAAAACACATGTTTGTTCTTGTGTCTTTCTGAGCACTGCCATATACCTGCAGAGGACCTGTTGACCTGTCCCTCGAATAAACCCTCAGATCTCCCTCTGAGATCTCCTGAAGTGATGTCAGCCCTCACTGTACTGTGTAAACTTGTGGGTACTGCTGCTTCACATGAATGTTGGCACGGGCATGTGCCGGCAGCACTGTCATGGTTAACACTGTTAGTCCTGCCTCACAACAAGAAGGTCCTGAGTTCAATTCCCCCATCAAGCTGGGGTCAAGCTTGTGTACTCCAGCTTCCTTTCACAGTCCAAAGACCTGCTGTTAACGGGGTTAGGTTATTTGGGAATTCTTAATTCTGTGGGGCGATCGTGGCTCAAGAGTTGGGAGTTCGCCTTGTAATCGGAAGGTTGCCGGTTCGAGCCCCGGCTTGGACAGTCTCAGTCGTTGTGTCCTTGGGCAAGACACTTCACCCGTTGCCTACTGGTGGTGGTCAGAGGGCCCGGTGGCGCCAGTGTCCGGCAGCCTCGCCTCTGTCAGTGCGCCCCAGGGTGGCTGTGGCTACAATGTAGCTGCCATCACCAGTGTGTGAATGTGAGTGTGAATGGGTGGATGACTGGATATGTAAAGCGCTTTGGGGTCCTTAGGGACTAGTAAAGCGCTATATAAATACAGGCCATTTACCATTTACCATTTAATTGCTCATAGGTGTGAGTGGTTGGTTTTCTGTGTCTATGCCTCTCGATCTGGGGCAGGAGACCAGGGGCTGTACCTCTGGATTGGCAGACTAGGGGTGGTGGGTCCCATTTTCAAGAAGGGGGACCGGAGGGTGAGCTCCCACAATAGGGCGATCACACTACTCAGTCTCCCCGGGAAAGTCTGTGGAGACTCCATCCATTAGTCATACCTCGCATGCTTTTCATCCCGGTCGTGGAACACTGGACCAGATCTTTATCTTCTTGAGGATACTTGAGGGTGCGTTACAGTTTGCCCAACCAGTCTATATGTGTTTTATGGACCTGAAGAAGACATTTTACCATGTCCCTCAGAATATTCTGTGGGAGGAGCTTCAGGAGTATGGGGTGTATGGCCTTTGTCACGACTCTGTTCATAATTTTCATTTTTCTAGGCGTAGCCAAGTGGCGGAAGGCTTCTGTTGGGTCTGCGCTTCCACAGGCCCCTCTTGTTTAGAAACTTATTCCCATAAAGAAAGGAAAGCAAGACAATCAGCAATCGATCAATTTTACTTGCGCAAGGAAGCCCCGGTCGGAGTCTCAGGAAAGCACTCTGAATCCAACCACAGACGACTTCGACCCCGGCCTCCGCTTGCCGCCTTTTATTGAAAACAGTTACAGTACACAGAAGCACCCCCTATGGTCACAAAAGGTTAAAACACTGCATGTGTGTGTTGCATGTATGTGCGAGAATGTGTGTGTATGCATGTGAGTGTGTGTGTTTGTGTTTGGGGAGCGTTTGTGTGACCTCCTGCACACAATAGGGTCATAAAAGCAGGAAGTTTACTAAACACATGGATGTGTCCCTATAATAAAACACTACAGCCTCCCCCACCAACAGGCTGTGAGTCAGAAACAAAGAAATGTCTTTGATCATACAGTTTGAACCAAGACTTACAAATTTAAGTAACACAGTGACAACATTTAACAATTTGACTCCAACAGCTTCCACTTGGGTGGTCTCAGAATCTCATCTCTGCTTTTCACAGACGATGTGGTTCTGTTGGCTTCATCAGGTGGTGGCCTCATAAGCGAGTGTGAAACGGTGGGAAAGACAATCATCACCTCCACATCTGAGGCCACGGTCCTCAGCCAGAAAAGGGTGGAGTGCCAAACTCCGGGTCAGGGACAAGTTTCTGCCCCAAATCAATCAAAGTGGAGGAGTTTAAGAATCTCAGGGTTCTCAAGTGAGGGGAAAGGGGAGCGGACTGGTGCTAGGGCTGTCATCAGTCCATTGTGGTGAAGAGAGAGCTGAGCGTAAAAGTTAAGCTTCTTGAATTACTGGTCAATCAATGTTCCTACCCTCACCTATGGTGACAAGCTGTGGGTAGTGACTGAAAGAATGAGAGTTTGCAAGTACAAGTGGCGAAAATTAGCTTTCTCTGAAGGGTGGTTGGCCAAACAGGGCGAGGAGGAGTTTGGTCATCCAGGAGGGACACATAGAAGAGCCACCTCCACGGGACAAGACTCAGCAGTCCATCTGCATCTAAAGGATAAAGGTCACTCTTTCGAGGATGCCAACATTCACATTTTGGACAGAGAGGACAGATGGTTTGAAAGAGGAGTAAAAGAAGCCATTTACATCCACTGTGAGCGACCATCTTTGAACAGAGGCGGGGTTTACGACACCAACTCTCTGCCATCTATAATCCAGTTTTGAGATCCTTCCCAGACGCCTTAACGCCCACTCACATCCTGGACCATCTGACCTCAGGAATTCGCATGATAAGGTGGGGCCAGGTTTCACAATGAACTCACCCGAAACTCTGGCTGATTGGGACCCACACCCAGTTTCACACCTTGGCTCAGGCGATTAGAGGATCATCAGGGGTCCTTTTGTCCCTCTGTGGGGGGAAACTCCCACTAGGTTTATATCTGGGACTCTCCACCATTTGACCTTAGAACTGAAGAAGCTTCTCGGATGAGAGGTGAAACGTCTTCAAGCAACTCAAAGAAGTCCAGACGCTTTTCTTTGCAAGCTCCTTAGACGACTCAGTGTATCACCACTCCTCCACATCCAAAGGAGCCAGTTAAGGTAGTTCGGGCATGTCCCACCGGGACGTGGCCCAGGGGCAGACCCAGGACATGCTGGAGAGATTATATCTCTCGGCTGGCCTGGGAATGCTTTGGTGTTCCCTGGAAAAGCTGGAGGAGGTGGCTGGGGAGAGGGAGGTCTGGGCTTCTCTGCTTAGGCTGCTGCCCCGCGACCCGGCCCCGGATAAGTGGAAGAAAATGCATAGATGGACTAAGTCTCTGAATCCTGAATTTGAGTCATCTCGCTGTGGTTACCATGACAACTTTACATAAGTGTCCTCACTTTGTGTCTCCAGAGGGTTTGGCCCCCACACAGCTGGTCAAACAGGTGCGCACTCACTGACAGTAATGTGTGCGTGTGTGTGCGTGCGCGTGACAGGTTCTCTGCTGGAACATTATTTTCCAATATTCAGATCAATTTATCTGTCAGACAGACACTGCAGGGGGGGGGGGGGGGGTAAGGGGGAGGGGGGGTGAGAGATTAAGTGTTATATTTCTATCAGTCATCCTCTCTCACTCTCTCTCTCTGTCTGTCAGTGTATGTGAGTGTCGATCGCCCCACAGAGCTGCAGCAGTATTTAGATTTGAGTCCAGAGGTGCAAAGATTTTAAATTGATCTTTCACCACATCTGACAGCTGTGGGGGATAAAGAGGAGGTAAGAGATACAAGAAGGCACAGAGGAGACGGGGCGGAGGAGGTGAGGCAGTGAGGACGGAAATAAAAATACTTTCAACATGAGTACTTAAAGTACGTATGTATGCTTGTACTATCAGTAGATGTAACTGATTGACTGTATTTGAAATGGAGTAGTACTCCTGTACTCATTTATTAAGTCAGTCATAATTTTAACTATGAAGCTGTAAAACTTCAACTAATCAGAATATTATGACAGATTTATTGATCTTTGGCGGTCAGTCTGCACATGCTCAGTAGGACTTTATCCCTCCTGTCTTCACATCAGCAGAAGTACAGTTTACGATGTTATAATTAGGGGTGCAACGATACACAAAATTCACGGTTCGGTTCGATACTTTGGTGTCACGGTTCGATAATTTTTCAATACAAAAAAATGTTCATGCTTTTTTAATTTGTCATTTATTAAAATTAAAAATATATATTTTAACTCAAACGTACAGTTTTTAAATTTAATGTTGCTGAAACAACAAAATAATAAAATAAATCTATCTGCTGGAGAAATCCCTCATCTTTGGAAAAGAGTTTATTACAGAGAAATGTCTCTTTCCAAAATAAAAGCTCTACTATCCGCTTCTTCTGGGCTATATTCTCAGCAGCATATTAAACATATCAGGTCCCCATAAGGAGAATCCTGTGCTAACGGCTGTCTAAATGACTCGGGTAAAGTTTGTAGCATGCGTGCTTGTTGTTTTTGTCTTTGCACTAGGATGCTGTCGGAGTAAATGTGCAGTCATATTCGTTGTGTTCCCACTAGTGCTGTCAGCGTTAATCTGAAATGACGTTAACGCCACAACACGGCAAATCTCCGTTAACGAGCTACCGCGGATCGCCGCGTGTGTGGGGCTGGACGGCGTCAACACGTTAACGAGCTAACTGTGCTAACACACTAGCTCCCACCATGTAACTGAGCACTGGGTGGCACATCCTTCAGGGTCATACGTCACATGAAAACCAAAATAGCTCCAAAGGCCAGATCTGACTGGGGGTGGGGGAGGTTCAATTTGCCATGTTGCAACGAGCTTAGCTTCTGTCTCGCTAGCTTGCGCTGCGCTCAGTGAATCTGCGCTCGACAGTGCAGCCTAGGCGGAGTAGTCGAACACAGATCCACTGAGCGCTCAACACAGACAGCATCGTCAGAAGGAATGTTGATAAAATCAATTACAAATGTTGTATTGTTCGATACATATGCGTACCGAACCGAAAGCACTGTATCGAACGGTTCAATATCGATACGAGTATCGTTGCACCCCTAGTTATGATCACATCATTTTAAACCTGTGTGTAAAACGTGATCAACCAGATACTTTTGTTCTGATCAACTTTCTACTCAATTAGGACTGAAGATTGGTAGATAGTGTGAGTAAAAGGCAATGCTTATTTGATGGCAGCAGAGACATGCTCATGAACCAAGATCTGACCTCTGACCTCTCAAAGGATCACTCCTGCTGTCCGTCCTTACAGCTTGTTCTGCATGTCTCGCTGAATTATGACATACTTCTACCTCTGAAGGCATTATGAGCTTTGTCTGTAAATAACAGCTGATGGGTCATGTGACAGTCAGTGGATGAGTAAGGAAGCTGCTTCGATAAGGTGATTGTTCTTGACTTCTATTAGTCATCTAATTAAATCTGTCATCCAATCAGCTGGCGGCCTGCCTGCCACCTGCCGCTCGCCACTCATCTCTGACAGGAAGCGGCGCTCTGACAGGCGCTAACAGCAGCAGCTCATCATCACCACCACCGCCGCCTTGTTAATGAATCGACCAATAATATTCAGAACCTGTTAATAACTTGACACTAATGGGTCTGTTAGACACGCACACACACTTTAACCTGAGCATGTGTGTGTGTTCATTAGCGCCTGTTAGCCTGTTAACACTCACAAAGTTGTGCGATGAAAAAGGTCGTGACTCCTACTTCCTTGGTTTCACACATACACACACACGCACTGTTCATTTCATGGAACACAAGCATATTATCTTGACATGTTTCAGACGTGTTCTCTTCTTCATACTTCAGGCTGTTTGTATCACAGCCAGGTCAGGTGGTGTGTGCATGTATGTGTCTGTGTGCATGTGTGTGTCTGCGTGTCTGCGTGTCTGCGTGTGTGTGTCTGTGTGCGTGTGTGTGTGTCTGTGTGCATGTGTGCGTGTCTGTGTGCATGTGTGCGTGTGTGTGTCTTTGTGCATGTGTGCGTGTCTGTGTGCATGTGTGCATGTGTGTGTGTGTCTGTGTGCATGTGTGTGTGTCTTTGTGCATGTGTGCATGTGTGTGTCTGCGTGTGTGTGTCTGTGTGCATGTCTGTGTGCATGTGTGTGTGTGTCTGTGTGCATGTGTGTGTGTGTCTGTGTGCATGTGTGCGTGTGTGTGTCTGTGTGCATGTGTGTGTCTGCGTGTGTGTGTCTGTGTGCGTGTGTGTGTGTCTGTGTGCATGTGTGCGTGTGTGTGTCTGTGTGCATGTGTGTGTGTGTGTGTCTGTGTGCATGTGTGCGTGTGTCTGTGTGCATGTGTGCGTGTGTGTGTCTGTGTGCATGTGTGTGTGTGTGTGTGTCTGTGTGCATGTGTGCGTGTGTCTGTGTGCATGTGTGTGTGTGTGTGTGTGTCTGTGTGCATGTGTGCATGTGTGTGTCTGTGTGCATGTGTGTGTCTGCGTGTGTGTGTCTGTGTGCGTGTGTGCGTGTGTCTGTGTGCATGTGTGCGTGTGTCTGTGTGCATGTGTGCGTGTGTCTGTGTGCATGTGTGTGTGTGTGTGTGTGTCTGTGTGCATGTGTGCGTGTGTCTGTGTGCATGTGTGCGTGTGTCTGTGTGCATGTGTGTGTGTGTGTGTGTGTCTGTGTGCATGTGTGTGTGTGTGCGTGTGTCTGTGTGCATGTGTGCGTGTGTCTGTGTGCATGTGTGTGTGTGTGTGTGTGTCTGTGTGTCTGTGTGCATGTGTGTGTGTCTGTGTGCATGTGTGCATGTGTGTGTGTCTGTGTGCATGTGTGTGTGTGTGTGTCTGTGTGCATGTGTGTGTCTGTGTGTGTGTGTGCGTGTGTGCGTGTCTGTGTGCGTGTGCGTGTGTCTGTGTGCGTGTGCGTGTGTCTGTGTGCATGTGTGCGTGTGTCTGTGTGCATGTGTGTGTGTGTGTCTGTGTGCATGTGTGTGTGCGTCTGCGTGTGCGTGCGTGTCCTTAGACTGTTGTATCCTAATGAGAGCATATCTGTGACGGTGTTCCTCTAATTATCCTCATTAGCGGCTGCCACGACAACCATTTATTTACACATTCACTGCATGTAAACAATAACATGAACACACTAACGGCTGTTAGCAGCATGTTACGCACACAAACAGGAAGTGAGAACGTGCTGATTCATGACAAGCAGAGGCAGCGGTGAGTCCCTCCTCACAGATGTTAAAATAAACATGTTTACCTGATTTTAGAACTCGCCTGTTTAAACTAAATAATGCAATCGATAAGTGTATTTGTGATTTATTGACAGTCTTTACCCGAGACAGCTGTGAAGAGTTCGGGTACGTTTCTGCTACTGTCTGTGTATTGTGGAGATACAGAAATTCTTTTATTGCTGCCATATAATCTGCATCATTATAATTGTTCTCACAGTATTGATACTGCATTACAGCTGTTTATTGAAGATGTCCATTTGAGGATCCTTCCATTATGTTAACTTTTATTACAAGTACGGTCAGAAGTATTTTATACACATTGCATATCTGTGCCTATTTTGAGTTGATGTTCGGTTCATTAAGTGTCTTAAGCTTCACTGGCGTGACTGTCCAGGTGATACATGCTGAGGGAAACTAGAACATAGAAGGATGACTGCATACATGCTTACAGTACATATAATACATATAATCTAGGAATAGGCCTGAGCAGAGGCCCCAATGTTTCCAGCTTCTTGTTGCAAACCTGTTGCATTTTATTCTACTTGGTAACAGATGACTGGAGGCGATAACCAGCCCTCAGACGCTCTGAGGGCTTAAGATTATTACCCTGTATGGAAGGTGTTATCAAAATGAGAAGTTCTATGTCTGTTTATAGCTATTAAAGATGTACAAGATGTACGATTAACTGTGACTAATGTCTGAAACCTGGGCGTGTACCCCACTGCTTTATAAGTGTCCACAACATGTATTTTGGTCAGAGGACATATGTTGATGTTTTCTCCGGGCTGTTAATAAACTCAACGTTTGATTGCACTTTTCTGGGGCCTCCGTGGTTTGTGACACTGCTCTGCATTGATCGATTTCGCGACAGTATGAAAACATTTTTGTACTGAATCATAATTGTGAACATTTTGGTTTTATTGTGAAGTCTCCATTTGAGGCTGTTATGTTACAGGTTACTGTGTTACCAGACAGGTTGCTGGCTGTTGCTAGGTGAAATCAGCCACAAACAGGAACCAAAACCTCGCTGTGATTGCTACTGTTTCCTGTAGATACATGGAAGACAAAGGCTGTGTCCCACTCCAGCGACCGCAGTTCGCGGACTACGTACAGCAGCTACTACGAAGTACGAGAAGTGCGGAAGTGAGAGGCTAGTGAAATGGGACGGTCTGGCAACCATGATACTAACCACGAGAAACGTTTCATACAGCTTTGTGTGACAGAAATGAAGGAGAAAAATGTTTTGTTGGTCATTCATTTTTGTCATGTAGGGCTGCATGTCTGAGCCCAGGACCCAATCAATGGTTCTGGTCTTGTGTAGGGTAACGCCCACTCCTTTCTACCGACGGTTGGTTCACCTGTTTAGAAGCTTCAACAGAAAGGCTGAGAGACCTAAAGTTAGAAAGCTCGTGTTAACTGAAACATTTTTACTTCCTGAACATTTACAGGTTCATCAGGTGGTTCTGACCCTGACCTCAGACACAGGGCATCTGCTGGGTTTCAGGCACGAGCAGCTGGTGAGACGTTGTCACAGAAACAAAGAGCTGTTTGATACCGAGGTCAGAGTAAGACATCTGGAGGACTTCATGTTCTCTCAGAGTTTCATCTTTATTATAATCCTGCAAACACACTTCACATTTGTGCTGTCTCTCTGCAGAGGCACTAATCAGACCCACAGAAGTCATCGTGTGTCCCTCACACAGATGTGCAGATCCTCTGTGCTGCAGCATGAATGCAGCTCCTCCTCCTCTTCTTCTGCTGGTGTTTCATTGATTCTTCAGTTTTCTCAGCTCCTTCTAACTATGATTCTGTTTCTTCTTCTAACATTTAAATTCTCATCACAGGCTGCTCCTCGCTCTTAAACATCTTAGAGAGAGAGGGGGAGAGAGAGAGAAAATGTGTGTGTGTGAGCGAGAGAGAGATGATCACAGCGTTAACATGTTTAATCAAAGAGCTCTGCAGGAGGTGAGAGAGAGAAGAGGAAGCTAATTAAGAGATGACACTTCATCAACTCACACACAGAGATTCAGACACACACACACACACACACACACACACACACACACACACTTACACACACACACTTACACACACACACACACACACAGATCTCCTATCAGATAATGTATACAGTCCTGCTGGCTGAAGCCTTATTATCAGACTATCTGCTCAGTTTCATTAAACACTTTTCTGTTGCAAAGATCTCGCTCTCTAACACACACACACACACACACACACACACACACACACACACACACACACATACACACACACACACACACACACACACACACACACACACACACACACACACACACACACATACACACACACACGCACACACAGTCCCCACAGAGGCAGTTCAATAACAGAAACATACTAATTAATACTAAAACTGACACACACTTTGTCTCTCTCTGTTTATCTGTCCACTATCTCTGTGCTCGCTTGCCCTCGGCTCAGATAATTGCCTCAATGGCTGACATCATTACACAACTCTGCGTGTGTGTGTGTGTGTGTGTGTGTGTGTGTGTGTGTGTGTGTTATACTTCATAAGTTTGTGTGTTTGAAAAAATAGTGCATGTCCAAAGGCTGCACCGTGATGTTATTTGCAGAAAACCGGCCTTAAATCTCTAATCTAGCGCAAGACTCTTTGATCGGATGCAGAGTCATGTGACCTAAGATACCTGTGTCTTCTTTACCTGTGACAAACTGAAGACCTCAGGTGCTCAAAAATGATCTGATAAGGAACAAAGCAGCACTTCATGGATGAATGGATAGAGGGAGGGATGGTGCTCTTGTACATCACCAAGAGAGACACAGTGAAGCAGCAGCAGCTCTGTCTGCACGTTCTTGAAAGAGTAGTTGTCAAACAGCTAACAGATCATCTGCAGAGGTTTATTTGAAGAGTTTCAGTCAGGTTTCAGAGCTCATCACAGCACAGAAACAGCTTTAGTGAAGGTTACAAATGATCTTCTTATGGCCTCTGACAGTGGACTCATCTCTGTGCTTGTCCTGCTAGACCTCAGTGCAGCGTTCGATACTGTCGACCATAATATCCTATTAGAGCAATTAGAACATGCTGTAGGTATTACAGGTACTGCACTGCAGTGGTTTGTATCATATCTATCTAATAGACTCCAGTTTGTGCATGTAAATGGAGAGTCCTCTTCACACACTGAGGTTAATTATGGAGTTCCACAGGGTTCAGTGCTAGGACCAATTCTGTTTACATTATACATGCTTCCCTTAGGCAGCATCATTAGAAGACATAGCATACATTTACACTGCTATGCAGATGACACCCAGCTCTATCTGTCCATGAAGCCAGATAACACACACCAATGAGTTAAACTGCAGGAATGTCTTAAAGACATAAAGACCTGGATGGCATTACCTTGGCCTCCAGTTGTTCTGCTTACAAGGAGTTGGAGTGCATTCTGTGTGGCTAACTGTCTCCAGTCTCCTCTTCTCTCTGGCTCCTCAGACACTCCTTCTGCCACCCATGGATTATCACGATCTCAAGGAGGTATTCAATAAAACAAGAGCCTTGTCACTACCCCCTCACAGGCCCTACGACTGCGCCATAGACCTGCTTCCTGGACCCCTCAGTCACCTGTCTAATCTCTCCCATCTGGAGAGAGAAGCCATGGAGAACTACATCCGTGAGTCATTAGCAGTGGGCATCATCAGACCCTCCTCCTTGGTAGATGCAGACTTTTTCCTTTGTTGGCAAAATGGATGTGGCTGTCTCTCCCTGTATTGACTTTAGAGGGTTAAACAACATTACAATAAAGAATAAATACCATTTTTTTGCTGGCAAAGTGTGGCAACATGGCGCCTGTGTTCGGCTTGGCCACTGTTGCTGCTCCGTGTGTTTGTCGACCGTTCCTGTGTATTGTTTTTTATCTTGAAGGTGTATTTGCTACTTAGATCTACAGTTCACATACTTTGTTGAGTATCAAAGTATGTATGGAAAAAACCTTTGACAGCTGGGAGAGCTACCACCAGGCTTTTGCTCCTCCATGTGTTTGCCCTCCTTCCTCTCCTAACTACCTGTTCTTGGCTCCAAGCGAAAACCAATCCAATTTTGATTCTGCCATGTCCCTGGAGCAACACTCTCATCTTGGCTTTCAGTATCCTTCAGATTTAATTTCAAAATCTCAGTACTGAGTTTTAAAGCTCTGAATTCTGACGCTCCTGCCTACATTTCTGATCTTTTAGAAGCCCACACTCCCTCTCGCAGCCTGAGATCATCTAATCAAAGGCTGCGATACTCCCACAAACACATTTTAAGACCAGAGGAGATCTTTTAGAGCGGTCACCCCGCTCAGTTTGTGGAATGCTTTGCCCCGATCATTACGTTGCCTTGATTGTATTTGTTCTTTTAAACAGCAGCTTAAGAATCATTTATTTAGATTGGCTTCTAACTAGATTTGTGCTGTTCACGTTTGATTGTGTTGTTTTATGTACATCTGTTTTATATTATTGTGAAGCACTTTGTGGTTTTTATCGTGTGAAGAGGGCTTTATAAATCAATAAAGTAAAGTACCTCTCATCAGCTTCTGACTCCATACATGAAGCCACTGTGTTCACCAAACTTGACCTCCTCATTCCATCAGGGAGGGCGACGAGTAGAAGACCACATTTAAACACACCTTTGGGACATTTGGTATACCTAGTAATGGCTTTTGGCCTCACCAATGCCCCCGCTAGTCCCTAGTAAATTACATTTTGAGTGACTTATTAAATATTGTTGTCATCTTGAATTTTTCTTTCTTTTTCTTTATTTTTGCATGTCCCGTTTGGTTCTTTAGCCATCAAAATTATTGTCTGAAGGCCAAGATGCCCAATGGTTTCACTTTACCAAGTGGATCATCACGGCCTTGCCGTATTGCTCCATTTGATTGACTTTGGTTACTATCATTACTTGTTACTTATTTGTTTTATTTTAAGTTATTAGAGATGGGCCAGTCGCACCATTAACATGCCTCGTCCACAACAGTTCAATTTCTGTGGTCCTCAGAAGCTCAAGTTGCATTCACCAAACTAAAGAAAAAAGCTCTTCACCACCGCTCCAATCCTGGTCCAACCAGACATCAGCAAACTTTTCAGAGATCGACGCCTCAGATGCAGGAGTGGGAGCCATTCTTTCCCAAAGGACCAGACCACAGGGTAAGCTGCAAACATGTGCCTTTTTCTCTCACTGTCTCTCCTCAGCTGAGCAGAACTATGTTGTGGGAAACCGAGAGCTGCTTGCCATCAACTTAGCCCTTGAGGAGTGACGCCATTGGTTAGAGGGTGCGGAGCACCCTTCATCATCTGGGCGGATCATAAAAACCTCACGTACTTAAGAACCGCTAAGAGACTCAATGCTTGTCAAGTCTGTTGGTTTCTTTTGTTCAGGAGGTTTAACTTTTCCATTTCCTATCACCCAGGTTCCTGCAATGTAAAAACAAATGCTTTATCCCGCGAGATTATACCAGACACCGGCCAACCTGAACCAGCCAACATCCTCCCAACCACTTGCCAGGTGGGAGCTTTCACTGGGGAATCAAGGCGATCCGCCAAACCCTTCAGGAAGAACCTAACCCTGGTAAAGGACACCCCGCCAAGCGATGCTATGTCCCCACTGCAGCCTGTTTGGCTGTCATTCCTTGGAGCCACACAGCAAGATTCACCTGCCATCCCAGAGCGAGTAGAACCATTTCCTTCCTAAAACATTACTTTTGGTGGAACACTTTGAAACAAGACTCCCTTGGGTGGAATACACTCACTCAGATCTACCAACAATTCACTCACCTCCTCTGCCACTGGTTTTTCTCTGTTTGAAACTTTTGAGATGAGATGATGTGATAGCCTTTATTTGTACATACAATACACAAACATCACATTGGGGAGACAGGTCAGGCTAGGTAGCGAGAAAATTTTTTTTTAAATGTGCAACACAGAAGGATAATACAGGAATGCACAGATATCAACACACCATAACACAATAAACACAGACAGCAACATGGGAAAGAGCTCCAGTGTGTACATCTGATCTGGGACCGCTGCAATCTTTCGACTGCGCCTCCAACTGACCCGATGTCCACATCAGAGGGGAGGTAAGCGTTGGAGGTGGCGTTGGATAGGGAGGGTGATGCATCAGTGAGTGCTTATCAGTATCAGTATATGTATGTGTGTGCGTGTCCATAGTTCAGCTGAGACAGTGTCCTTCGCCCTGCCAGGCTAAGTAAACAGTCTTCCAGCCAACACAGGTGGCCTTGCATGGGATGGGAAGGAACAGACTCAACACAGTCGTTATCAGAGAGTTTTTGAAATGATGACCCCTTTTCAAAAAAGTTTTATTGAATTTGTTTTAATGTTTTGTGTTATTGCTTTGCACAGGAATTTGTCTTTGACCTATAAGACCAGACTTCACAACCTGGTGAAAGCGGCTGTTCAGATTTCAGGGAGGTCTCAGGTCCAGCTTGTGGGCTTTTATAACAGGCATGTGCTGAGGAAGGCAGCCTCGGTCATATTATGTTCAGACCATCCTCTCTTTAATGATTTTCAGCTGCTTCCCTCAGGTCGTCGGTATAAAATGCTTGCATTGAAGACCAACAGACATAGAGTCTATTCTACCGGCTGCTATTATCATGCTTAATAACACTAAACCACGAGTGTTGTTGCAATCACTACTGTGCATTGCACTTTGTTAATGCTACTGACAAAATTTGAGCTGTTCTCTCTCTTTTTCTTTTATTTGTTTTTGTTTGTTGTTTGTGATGTTTGATATATGGACAGACTGCATATCAATTTCCCATTGGGGACAATAAAGTTACTGTTGACATATGCCCTTTTGAGATAGAGACAGTCATCAGCCCAGTAGGACTCAACTGCCCTTTTTTACTACAGGGAGTGCAGAATTATTAGGCAAATGAGTATTTTGTCCACATCATCCTCTTCATGCATGTTGTCTTACTCCAAGCTGTATAGGCTCGAAAGCCTACTACCAATTAAGCACATTAGGTGATGTGCATCTCTGTAATGAGAAGGGGTGTGGTCTAATGACATCAACACCCTATATCAGGTGTGCATAATTATTAGGCAACGTCCTTTCCTTTGGCAAAATGGGTCAACAGAAGGGCTTGACAGGCTCAGAAATGTCAAAAATAGTGAGATATCTTGCAGAGGGATGCAGCAGTCTCAAAATTGCAAAGCTTCTGAAGCGTGATCATCGAACAATCAAGCGTTTCATTCAAAATAGTCAACAGGGTCGCAAGAAGCGTGTGGAAAAACCAAGGCGCAAAATAACTGCCCATGAACTGAGAAAAGTCAAGCGTGCAGCTGCCAAGATGCCACTTGCCACCAGTTTGGCCATATTTCAGAGCTGCAACATCACTGGAGTGCCCAAAAGCACAAGGTGTGCAATACTCAGAGACATGGCCAAGGTAAGAAAGGCTGAAAGACGACCACCACTGAACAAGACACACAAGCTGAAACGTCAAGACTGGGCCAAGAAATATCTCAAGACTGGTTTTTCTAAGGTTTTATGGACTGATGAAATGAGAGTGAGTCTTGATGGGCCAGATGGATGGGCCCGTGGCTGGATTGGTAAAGGGCAGAGAGCTCCAGTCCCACTCAGACGCCAGCAAGGTGGAGGTGGAGTACTGGTTTGGGCTGGTATCATCAAAGATGAGCTTGTGGGGCCTTTTCGGGTTGAGGATGGAGTCAAGCTCAACTCCCAGTCCTACTGCCAGTTTCTGGAAGACACCTTCTTCAAGCAGTGGTACAGGAAGAAGTCTGCATCCTTCAAGAAAAACATGATTTTCATGCAGGACAATGCTCCATCACACGCGTCCAAGTACTCCACAGCGTGGCTGGCAAGAAAGGGTATAAAAGAAGAAAAACTAATGACATGGCCACCTTGTTCACCTGATCTGAACCCCATTGAGAACCTGTGGTCCATCATCAAATGTGAGATTTACAAGGAGGGAAAACAGTACACCTCTCTGAACAGTGTCTGGGAGGCTGTGGTTGCTGCTGCACGCAATGTTGATGGTGAACAGATCAAAACACTGACAGAATCCATGGATGGCAGGCTTTTGAGTGTCCTTGCAAAGAAAGGTGGCTATATTGGTCGCTGATTTGTTTTTGTTTTGTTTTTGAATGTCAGAAATGTATATTTGTGAATGTGGAGATGTTATATTGGTTTCACTGGTAAAAAATAAATCATTGAAATGGGTATATATTTGTTTTTTGTTAAGTTGCCTAATAATTATGCACAGTAATAGTCACCTGCACACACAGATATCCCCCTAAAATAGCTAAAACTAAAAACAAACTAAAAACTACTTCCAAAAACATTCAGCTTTGATATTAATGAGTTTTTTGGGTTCATTGAGAACATGGTTGTTGTTCAATAATAACATTATTCCTCAAAAATACAACTTGCCTAATAATTCTGCACTCCCTGTGCCCTAATGATGATAGACCCAAGTCTAACTATTTCCTTCCATTCTCACCACATGAAGTTCGTCCTTTCCTGTAAAATACCTGCAAGTCAGGCAGGTTAAGCCAGCACATATACAGCGCACGGCATATAAAAATACACCATACTTATGATGTATGATGTGGAAATATTGGTTGTTTTTTGCACAAAATTACCAAAAAATTGTGCAGAATTTAAAATGACCAATATAAATTGTGTTTGTCCGATAAAATACACTGAATTTAGGGAGTACTTACATTTGCATACTATATAATCATGTCTTTGTTTCCTGTAAAAATCTGACTCATTACCTCTGTATACTAGTGTACCTTTAAATATCCATCCATCCATCCATTCGCGTCCGCTTATCCTGTTCAGGGTCGTGGGGGGGCGCTGGAGCCTATCCCAGCTGTCATAGGGCGAGAGGCGGGGTACACCCTGGACAGGTCGCCAGTCTGTCGCAGGGCCAACACACAGGGACAGACAACCATTCACACTCACATTCACTCCTATGGGCAATTTGGATTAAACCTTTAAATATCTGTAGGTAAATATTACTATATAGTAGTTTCAAATAAAATACATTTATATTCAGTTTAATTACAGACGAATTATGTCGTTAGTCACAGTCGTATTAATAAGTGTTACCACAAATGAGAACAACCTGTTCAAGATAAGAAGACACACACACACAGAGACACACACTCACACACAGATGTGTGAGTGTCTGTGTGTGAGTGTGTGTGTGTGTGTGCGTGTGTGTGTGTGAGTGTGTCTGTGTGTGTGTGTGTGTGTGTGTGTGTGTGTGAGTGTGTGTGTGTGTGTGCGTGTGTGTGTGTGAGTGTGTCTGTGTGTGTGTGTGCGTGAGTGTGTCTGTGTGTGAGTGTGTCTGTGTGTGTGAGTGTCTGTGTGTGAGTGTGTCTGTGTGTGTGTGTGTGTGTGTGTGTGTGTGTGTGCGTGAGTGTGTCTGTGTGTGTGTGTGTGTGTGTGTGTGTGTGTGTGTGTGTGAGTGTGTGTGAGTGTGTGTGTGAGTGTGTCTGTGTGTGTGTCTGTGTCTGTGTGTGTGAGTGTGTCTGTGTGTGTGTCTGTGTGTGTGTCTGTGTCTGTGTGTGTGTGTGTGTGTGTCTGTGTGTGTGAGTGTGTCTGTGTGTGTGTGTGTGTGAGTGTGTCTGTGTGTGTGTGTGTGTGAGTGAGTGTCTGTGTGTGAGTGTGTCTGTGTGTGTGTCTGTGTGTGTGTGTGTGTGTCTGTGAGTGTGTCTGTGTGTGTGTCTGTGTCTGTGTGTGTGTGTCTGTGTGTGTGTGTGTGTGAGTGTGTCTGTGTGTGTGTGTGAGTGTGTCTGTGTGTGTGTGTGTCTGTGTGTGTGTCTGTGTGTGTGTGTGTGTGTGTGTGTCTGTGTGTGTGTGTGAGTGAGTGTCTGTGTGTGTGTGTGAGTGAGTGTCTGTGTGTGAGTGTGTCTGTGTGTGTGTCTGTGTGTCTGTGTGTGTGTCTGTGTGTGTGTGTGAGTGAGTGTCTGTGTGTGTGTGTGAGTGAGTGTCTGTGTGAGTGTCTGTGTGTGAGTGTGTGTGTGTGTCTGTGTGTGTGTGTGTCTGTGTGTGAGTGTGTGTGTGTGTGTGTGTGTGTGTGTGTGTGTGTGTGTGTGTGTGTGTGTGTGTGTGTGTGTGTTCTGCGCCTGGAAACACAATTTGACTTTAATTACCAGCAGCCTCACTGCTATTAAAATATCACACACACACAGTTTTTTCCTTCAACAGACACACACACTCACTCAATCACACACACACTGTGGGTGTGTAGTATGATAATTGAGCGAGCTGAAAGTGTCTCACACTCACAAATAAGACGAGGTCACGACCTCAGAGTCTCACATCTCAGCTCCGTCCCACTGGACGCCGCCGACACACTCCACATCTCCTCTCTGTGTGTGTGTGTGGAGTCATCCTTACTTCCTTTAGCAGAGGCAGACGTGTTGTTGTTGTTGTTGTTGTCGATCATTTGCAGTTTAATTTCACACTGAACATCGCCGCGTGCATGCCGCTGAAGTCTGCTCCCTTCAAACTGAAAACTGGTCCAGACCTGAAACGATGGCGACAGGCCGTCAATAAATGCTCAAACACAGAAAACAGGACTAATCTGAAACTCATTCAGGTTCGATTTCTAACATTAACACACATGTCATTAAGTAAATAATCTTGATTTCATTTTATCCCACACAGAGAGCAACCCACAGGTTCACACTGAGCCCTTGCAGCTCGGCGTGGAGCACAAACAATGGCACTGTGTCTAAAACTTCGTGGGGTGTTGTTCAGGTCATCCATTGTGGTCTGTTGGAGGTTAAAGCCCACAGGGGGGAGGAAGAAACAAAATGGCATCCAGCACGGGAGCAGAAGTCGAGTTCTTCTCACAGAACCTTCCTCTCTGCAGCTCGAGCTCGATTTAGGTCAAATATTAGCAGCTGCTTCTTTTTACGGCCACCTGACGTCTCTGCTCCGTCCTGCTGTTTGAGGTCTGTTTTCACCGCCAAAGATGGGAGTGGCATCCTGTTCACTGCAGGCACCTCGCCGATCCAGCGCGCTCCCATCCCGTAGTCTAATAAAACTCAGTGTCAGGCTCCTCGAGAGGTGACCATCTAGATTCAGAGCCCTACAGTGTACAAATAAGATAAAGAACTTTATTGGCAATGTAATTATACAAGGAAATTTGTTTGGTAGCTCACAGAGGCCAGCAGCAATAAAACAAGAAGCAGCATAGTAACATAATAATCATAGTACACGTAGTAAAAGTATAAAATATAAAGTAGGCACTAACACAGTAAGTACTTCTGTTTGTCTACCACCACTATGTCTGGTTGGTTAGCCACCACCATTTTGTCCGTCTGTGTATATATAACGGTAGGCTTGCTTAGCATAGGGGGTCTAGCCTTAGGACCCTTACTGGATACAGACGCCCCAGGCAGGAATCGAACTTGCGATCCTCTGTTCCAAAGGCGTGTAGTCTAACCACTACGCTATCCAGCTGCTATATATATATATATATAAATATATATATGTATATATAAAAGAGTATTTACAATATGATAGTTTGAGCGCAAACACTATAACATAATATAACAGTATTTATAGTGTGGTGGTTTGGTGCAAACATTAATACCCAGTAAATGACTTTGTACATTAGCAGATTATGTGTAGGCCCAGGAATTTAGTGTCATTCACCCTCAACTTCCTCACCATGTATGTGGAGGGGTGGTCGTGTTGTTTTCTTGGCTCTTCTCTCTCTACAACGATCTCCTTTGTTTCGGCAGTGTTCAGAACCAGCTCGTTGTTTCCACACCATCCGATTAGATGTTGGACGTCCTCTCTGCAGTGAGACTCGTTGTTGTCTGATATCCTTCCCACTATTGTAGTGTCATCAGCAAACTTCACTGTGGTGTTAGAAGAGGAGTGGATGGGTTTGCAGTGGTGTGTGAATAGGGTGAAAAGAGCTGGACTCTGAGAACGCAGCCCTGTGGTGCTCCTGTGTTAATGGTGATAGCAGGTGATGTAGGGTTGCCCACCCTGACCTTTTGTAGCCTGTTTGTGAGGAGATCAAACATCCATGAGCAAAGTGTGGTGGTTAGTCCCAGGTCATTCAGCTTGTTTGTTTGGCACAATGGTGTTAAATGCCGAGCTGAAGTCTACAAATAGCATCCTAACATATGTATTGGGATGCTCCAGATGAGTCAGGCTGGTGTCAAGTGTGATTGAGTCAGCATCCTCTGTTGATCTGTTCCTGCACTCAGAAAAATGATGGTTCTTAAATGGTTCTTCAGATGTCTTCATGGTTCTTTAAAGAACCATCATACGTCAAAGAACCTTTTTATTTTGTGGATGGTTCTTCAGCTATTACAAATGGTTCTTTAAAGAACAAAAGGTTCTTCATCCTTAGCAATCTAAGCTTGATGGTGTAAATGGCATAAATATGTATTCACTATAACGAGGCTGTGAATTATACTGTGTGTTTTCTTTGTGTGCATGTGTGTGCAAAGGGGGAGGGTACCTGGCAATTACCCTTTAAGAGAAGATGGTAGGAAACTGAATATTCAAATAAAAGTTAGAAATATTTGCTTAAAAATATACTGGTGGCAGGGGTGGGGGCCAAAGCCTAAAGACCCAACCCCCCCCCCCCCCCCCACCCCCACCCCCACCCCCTAACCCCGCAAACCCATTATGAATATGGTGAGTTAATAAACAGTAGACACAATACACACATTCAAATACTGTACTTTAGTTTTAAATTTTAATAAAGTATTACTATTTTCTACTCCAAGGCATTACTTTTGAGATTATTATATATTTTTGAAAATATAGCATAATGATAATACTAGTTATTGTAAACTTTACAAACCACCCAGCAGTATGTAAAGTCAAATTATAAGATACAAGTAAATAACAATTGCAGAACAGAATGTCAGTGTAATGGACACAGACTTCGTTTTGACAAAGCACACTGCTTAGGTAAATGATCTGAGTAGTTGTTCATCACTGATCAATTTGTTAATATGTGTTTCGAGCCAAATAAATGACAGGGAGAGAGAGAGTGACGTCAGAACACGTCATACTGTAACCTCCCGGGAGCGGACGGAGGGGGTCAGTCGTTGGGATGCACATGCGCAGACAGAGTGCGCGAGCGGCGGGCCTTGACCTTTCGGGAAAAAAACTCACGGCCGGTGACAGCGAGGCGGATAACAGTCTTCAGTACCTGCTGGACTTTGAAGCTGTGGATTCTGGGATTGTTAGAAAAGGTAAAACATTTTCATTAAAACCTTATTACTGTTTTGTTTTTGTTAGTCGTCATTGTAGCTTGTTGTTAATGTTGTGCTAACAGTAGCGATTAGCTAGATACGTTAGCCGTTGAGGTCAGCGCAATTTAGTATCCGGTATACAGAAACTGTTTTCCTAACAAAACCACTGTTATAATTAAGTGAAGGTGCTCCCAGCTAATTTGAACCTTTGGCTTCTAAAATATGGGGTTCAATTGCGTGCTGCGTACATAACCTAGTGTCAGCTAGACCGAAATTAAAATTTAATATATTGTTAAAGTCACTAAAATGGCGCCTGAACCCTGCTGTGATGTGAGCTCTGTGTCTGCTCTAGAAACTCTGAAATTCTGTAGATCTGAGCCGTACATTAAATACTCACATGAACCTGTACTTTGAATTCTGTATGAGCTGTATAAAATACAGCTATGCATAAGTGTTTTGAATGAATAGTTAGATTAGATAACTCTTGTCTAATATAGAAATGAATAGAAATGTGACATGAGAAGGTGTGTCTTTGACTGTTCCTGCATAACTTATTTTCGGACTAGTTGACAAGTTATGCTCCAGTCATTTGATGTTTCCAAGATAGATGTTCTTTTGTAATATAGTTAAATTTGTTTGTATATTTCATTTATCCACCATCATACATCATACATACAAGCTAAGAAGAGGTCGTTATACTAACAAGAGGTATCAACGCTGGGCCAAAGTTCAGCACATGGTTAAAGTTTGTAATCCAGCCAGGGAGTAAATATCACTCAGCAGCCAGAGCTAAAGCAGGTAGCATCAACACATAAATCTACTCTACCCGGCTTAAATCACAAGAGCACCTCTGACCAAAAAGCTGTAGATTTTTCTTGTTTGCACAAATTAATCCAGATTCACATTAATTGTGTTCACAGCTCCAACAAAATGAGGAAGAGGAGGGGGAGAAACACAATTAGGTTGAATTACAATTGGATGGAAGGCGAGGACAAGGAGAAGGAAGCTTAGGATGAGGAGGAAGAGAAGCAGCAGGAGCATCTGTAGGGATCCCTATGATGTCATTGAGGTTTGTTTCATTAATATGGTCCTCTCACAAAGAAAGATGACTTGTTTTAGTTCACCTACTTCCTGTATTAAATAGTGATGTGCAAAATGTTGTGGAAAAACCACAGAGCAGGCACGTATAGTGCATCTGCAGGTAAATGAACATCAAATCTCTAAGACAGACTGAAATCTGTATATTTATCACCCTTATGATAAAACCCATGTCAGCCATTGATTTATGGACTTTGTATTTTGAAGCCTCAACATTTGCTTTATTGCTGTTGCTATGTTGGGACCATATTAGGATGAGGGATCAGAATCTGGAGTCATGCACACTACTGTTTCATTTAGTGTGTATCCATAAGATTCGTACAGCAGATCCAAGTTGTGCCTTGAAAACAGGAAAGTCGTCTGCATAGAGGAGAACTTTAATAGTACACTTAGCCACACTTGTACAAAGTGAGGCTTTGTGCACTCGTTTTACTTCTGTCACCCTGTTTTGATGCAGAATTCAGTTGAAATCAGGCAAGAACTGGACTTATTTTTTATAATGTGTTCTTGTGAATTGATTGTGTATCGCATATGTTTGATTTGACTTTCTGCAAGACAACAGTCGTCCACTGGCCAAAAAAGTTTTCCAAATACCTCCACGTGATCTAGCCTGGATTTAGAAAAGAATAGAAAAAAAATCTGCACCTCCTGCTTCAGATGCAATTTGTGTTTCTGTGTTCAGAGGCAGCGGTGAGAGGGGAGACCTCGGATCATCCAGCTGGAGAGCCTGACCAGGAGGAGTCGAACATTAACTCAGCTCTTCCAGGGCACCCTGCAGACTCGGCTGTTGGCATCGGCGAGGGATGACGTGAACGCCAAACTGGAGTTCATCACAGGTCAACTGCAGGTATGCGAGTCAGACCTTCTGAGGAGGGTTTCACTTTTCTCTCTTCTTTATAATTGACTCTTTTCTCTCTCTTTCAGCTCCTTGTCTCAGAGTGGGAGGGGTTTGAAGCACAAAGGGAGGAACTTGTCGTTTGGTTGGCTGATATGGATGTCCGGCTGAGTGAGGTTGACCAGCTGACAGTGAAAAACTGAAACAACTGCAGGTGTGGGCTTGTTTTGATATGACATATATTTGATATGAAACATACGTCAGAGACATTATCCTAAACTGGACTAACAAAGGACCATGAGTACAACATGAAACGTACATTACATAGCGTAAGGCTGAAGTTCATTGATCATTTTAATCATAAACTTGTTGTTGAAATATTTTTACTGAACATGCAAACATCTGCTGATGAAAATGTGTTGATTTATTGGTCTGTTATGAAGCTATTGCTATTTCTAATGTGTTTTATCACTTTCTGATGTTTTATTAATTAAACAATACATGTATTATTTGTTGTGTTATCTGTAGATATATATATATATATATATATATATACACACTCAACAAAAATATAAACGCAACACCTTTGTTACTGCTCCCATTCCCCATGGGATGGACGTAGAGACCTAAAATTCATTCCAGATACACAATATAACCATCCCTCCCAAACAGTGGTCACAAATCAGTCCAAATGTGTGGTAGTGGGCACATCTGCCATATTGAGATAATCCATCCCACCTCACAGGTGTGCCACATCAGGATGCTGATCTGACATCATGAGTAGTGCACAGGTGTACCTCAGACTGCCCACAACAAAAGGTCACCCTGGAATGTGCAGTTTTGTCCAAATTACCATCAGGGTGTACACCTCACCCCTGGCGTCGTTGCCCACCTCTCAATTTTAAATACACGTAGACATTGAGGGCTAGCAGGAGGGACCATGCGCTTACCTGCTGCTCTCTGGCAGGTAGCTCCATGCCCTCCTGGGTTTTAAATGCACCTTAGAACACACATGCATCAACATTACAATGAGCGGGTGGAGGGAGGTTTGGAGTCTTCTCTCACCCCCATTCTCTGCGACCTGCTGGAGCAGGGGGGCTAGGACTAGGAGGAGGAGTTGGCCGTCCGACTGCGGTCTGGAGTGTGGAGCCTTCCTGCTGCTGCGGAGTCGGGGCGGTCTGCCTCCCCCCACCGCAGGGAAAAGGGAAACACCACCTGGGTCTGGGTGCAGTTCCCCCCTCCAGGGGCGGGGGCACCTAGACCCGGTTTGTAGAGTACGCTTGGGGAGTGTGATCGTGTGTACAACGTCTCTTTATGTCTGTCTCCACGTTGGTTGAGTGTGGAGTAAGTGCATATGAGAGCATGAGGGTGGGAATGGATGTTTGTATCTGTGTGTGCCTGTATGTCTGTGTCTATATGTCAGGTTGGGTGTCAGGCGCCACCTCTCTGGGGACATCTCAGGCCCTCCAAGGTTTGGAGGCCTATCTCCCCCTACCACCACTTCCCCTGCCAGTGGCGGACCCCCTCAGACATCGGTGCGTTGGTGGTTCTTTGTGTCCGGGGATGGGCGTCCAGGTACACACCGGCTCACTCCTTGGCGGCCGCTTATCGGGGCCTGGAGCCTGGGGCTCGCTCGGGCCACTTCGGAGGTGGGGTGCCCCCGGCCTCTCGGCCTGGGGCTCGGTCACTCAGGCGCGGCTGGCTGCCGGCGGAGCTCACGGGCGCGTCACTGCAACTCCCCCTGGCTTCTGCTCGGCGGCTGCTGAGTGAGCCCTCATCTGGGACTCTCCTCAGCTCTTTCCGGGACAGTGGCGCAGCTGCCCCTCTGTTGGTCTTCCTTGGTCTCTTGTGTTCTGGGGGCCTCTGGATGTCTGGAGTTTTGATCTCCTCCACACCTGCTTCACGCCCTGGAGGACGGGGCTGTGGCCCCCCCACACCCTCTAGCAGATTATTACATGAAGGAACCTTTTAAAAAACAAAAAACAAGCGCGTCCATGCTCACAGGTGTACACACGGGTGATCACACCCACAAACTACACCCTTTTTGGCTCCTACCTCAAAGCACACTGTGTTCTGTTGATCTTATGTGCTGCACAATAATGTTTAACATTTAGTATTTACTGTCATATTCCCATATATCATTGTGATGTTGTTTATTCTATTACCGTATTTCCCGGACTACAAAGTGCACCTGAATATTAGCCGCACAAGCTAAAATCAGGGGAAAATCCTGTTTTGTACATACATTAGCCGCACCTGACCAAAAGCTGCAGGTGTTTCAATGTTGACTCATCATATGTAAGAGAATATGCACAAAGGGAATTGTCAGGAAAGAGATGGCTGTTTGGAGACACACCCCTTTTATTAATATTTTGAAAAACAAGTTATGGGTACATATTTGCACATGTGCTGTGCTTCATAAATGAGTAACAAATGTATTACATAACAATAACCTACAGCACACCAGAAAAATAGATTCGGACTACCTTTTAGGCTCAGGTGCAGTGACACGGCTTTAACAAGAAGAAAAGTCAGTCATTCACCACCATCTTCCTGCGCTCTAAAACCACCAAAGTCCTCTTCTCCAGTGTCGGATACGAACAGGATCAGGATGGCTTCGTCATCCACTCTCAGCTTCTTTCCTTCGTTGTCACTTTCAAAACCAAAGAAATCCTCATTGTCATTGTCAGTGTCGGAGTCGAACACCCTCTGAAGGGCCGTGGCGGTGTCCTCCTCTTCATCATGCAGCAGTCCAGCCCTTCGAAATCCGTTGGTGATCGTGGATGTTTTCACACTTTTCCACGCTGTCAGGTTCCACCGGTGGAGTTGAGCACAACTTGCTTTTCGCAAGTTTATCGCCGCTCGTCATCCACGCCTCCCGCTGAACGCGTAGCGCTACTTTGAAGTTTGTTTTTCGCGCTACTTGTACGGCACTATGTTGCCTGGCGGATGGACATGTGACCAACATACCACTCTTGAACCCCGATCCTTCCGCCAGGCAACGTAGTGCCGTACAACAGCGGAACAAACAAAACAAATCGTCTTACGATATCACAAAAATCATGGACAATCTATAGAAAAGCCGCACCTGACTAAAAGCCGCAGGGTTCAAAGCTTGTGCAAAAAGTAGCGGCTTATAGCCCGACAATTACGGTACTCTTGTTCTCTTCTGCTTGCTTTCTTTTTTCTTTCTCAGCAGGTGATCCAGGTGATTGATATATGCATTTTTTTTTTCTCTGCCTGTTCTGTTGGTTTTTGTCTTTTGCCCTTCTCCCCCGTCCCTCTTCTCAGCTGTTTCTCTTTCCCTCTTTCTTTCTCCCCTTCTTTTCCCCAGTCAAGTCTGTCCCGTATTCAGTAAGTGAAAATAAAATAAACAATAAAAGGTGAATCAAATGGACCATTACGGCAAGGCTGGGATGGTCAGTTTGGTAAAGTAAATCCGTTGGGCATCTTTCTTTGCCTTTAGACAACAATTCTGATGCAAAAGAGCCAAACGGGACAGGCCAAAAAAAAAAAAAAAAAAAAAAGGAATGTCAACCAGATCTGTCGCCCGTGCATTGAATGTTCATTTCTCAACCATAAGCCGTCTCCACAGGCGTTTCAGAGAATATGGCAGCACATCCAACCGGCCTCACAACCGCAGACCTCGTGTAACCACACCAGCCCAGGACCTCCACATCCAGCAGGTTCACCTCCAAGATCGTCTGAGACCAGCCACCCAGACAGCTGCTGGAACAATTGGTTTGCACAACCAAACAATTTCTGCACAAACTGTCAGAAACCGTCTCAGGGACGCTCAACTGCATGCCCGTCGTCCTCATCGGGGTCTTGACCTGACTCCAGCTCGTCGCCGTAACAGACTTGTGTGGGCAAATGCTCACATTCGATGGCGTCTGGCACGTTGGAGAGGTGTGCGCTTCACGGATGAATCATGGTTCACATTGTTCAGGGCAGATGGCAGCTGAGAATGTCCCAGTTCTTGCATGGCCAGCATACTCACCGGACATGTCACCCATTGAGCATGTTCGGGATGTGCTTGACCGGCGTATACGACAGCGTGTACCAGTTCCCACGAATATCCAACAACCTCGCACAGCCATTGAAGTGGAGTGGACCAACATTCCACAGGCCACAATTGACAATCTGATAGACTCCATGCGACGATGTGTTGCACTGCATGAGGCAAATGGTGGTCACACCAGATACTGACCGGTTCTGGGTCCCCAGACCCCCAATAGCGCAAAAAACTGCACATTCCAGGGTGGCCTTTTGTTGTGGGCAGTCTGAGGTACACCTGTGCACTACTCATGATGTCAGATCAGCATCCTGATGTGGCACACCTGTGACGTGGGATGGATTATCTCAATATGGCAGATGTGCCCACTACCACACATTTGGACTGATTTGTGACCACTGTTTGGGAGGGATGGTTATATTGTGTATCTGGAATGAATTTTAGGTCTCTACGTCCATCCCATGGGGAATGGGAGCAGTAACAAAGGTGTTGCGTTTATATTTTTGTTGAGTGTGTGTGTGTGTGTATATATATATATATATATATATATATATATATATATATATATATATAGCAAATATATTTAATCATTACTGTTTAAAACACTAATATGTGACACGTATTAGTAGTGATGTTGTGCTGAGGGTTAAAATGCCTTTTTGTCTTTTGGTATACTACAAAATGACAAACCATTAATATATGTCTATGCTGTGCTTGTATTTATTTTACCTTACTCAAATTCAATTTATGATGCATTTTATTTTGAAAGATTTAAAATGGTTTTTTAAAGAACCACTCAAAAAAGGTTCTTTAAAATGGTTCTTTAAAGAACCATTTTTAAAAAGGTTCTTTGAAAAACCATTAAAGGTGCCCCAAAGAACCATTTCTTGATGGTTCTTTGGGGCACCTTTAAAGGTTCTTCAATGAACCACTGAAAGAAATGGTTCTTCAAAGAACCATTGTTTGAAAGGTTCTTTGTGGCACCAAAAAAGGTTCTTCTATGGCATCAGTCTAAAGAACCACTTTTGGTTCCAGTTGGCACCTTTATTTTTCTGAGTGTGCAGTAAGCAAACTGTAGGCTGTCCAGGTCAGCAGGGATGTTGGCCTTGATGTGTGAAAGAACGAGTCTCTCAAAACACTTCCTGATAATTGGTGTCAGAGCGACCGGGCGATGGTCATTCAGACATTTTACTGACTGTCTTTTGGGCACAGGAATAATGGTAGTTGGTTTGAGGCATGTTGGGACTTCAGCCTGCTGCAGAGACAGATTGAAGATGTTGGTGAACACCCCGCCAGTTGGTGGGCACATGACTTCAGCATGTGTCCTGGAACCATGTCTGGTCCTGCTGCTTTGTTAACATTGATCCTCCTGAGCGTGGATCTCACCTGATGGCATTCGAAGACAGGTACCGGCTCCCCTATGGGTAATGGTGCTGTCTGGGTTCCCATGCCGTTGGAGCGACCATCAAATCCAGAGGCTAGAGGGTCTGCAGGTTCATCAGCCCATGGTCCACCTGTGGACCAGCCTGTGGCCTGTGGTCCCTGCTGGGACCTTTCTGTTTTGCTCTTTACTTTCATTTCAGTCTGCGAGGGTTCGGCAAAGATGGTAGTTTGGCAATAATTAACACCTCGGGAAACAGAAGAGCATAAAACATCCACTGATGGCAGACTGCACAGGAGAAACAGAAACTGTAATTATTCACTAATGTGGAGCACATGTTCATGCTCCGACCCCAACAGAATCTAAACCTGTGGGAAACATCTGCTAATGATGATTATGATGAAGAGAATCGTCAGACCTAAGCGATCAGAGCGAAGTGCGTCAGTCCTGAGAGTTTATGAACTCTGCATCTCATCAAAGAGTTTGTGCAAGCTCACAGCTGATCCACCGAGGAAAGGTTCAAAGCAGACGTGGAAGCTTTGTGGAATAATTAGCAGGAGATGGACCATTATGCAAAACGCCTACAGGAAGTTATTTCTGCTTAAACGGGCTTCTGAGGCAGGGCTATTAATATGTGTTCAACAAAGAAGCGAAGAGGACCTGCCTCCTAGTGCTGTTTGAGCTTTCCACCTCGATGTGGAGGCTGTGCTCCAGAGAAGATCCTGTTTCCATGAGGTGGACGGATTATTTCACAATGAGCCGAATCAGATCTGAAACATCAGGAGTTTGTGAGGAGTCCTGGAGGGGATGAGGGCCTCTGAAGTGACGCGGGATTTATAAATATGTTGCTTTAAATGTTCGGGCTGATGGAGGGAAGGCATAGAAAGCGTTTCACAGACTGCAGAAATCCTCAGTGCGGTTTCTGTTTATGATGCTTTAAGAACAATAACAAACCCTCCTCTTCATCGCTTTCATTTCCTGCTGCAGTTAATTCTCTGAATATTAAACACCTCCTCCCTCTTCCTCTCTCCCTGGTGACCACTGTCTTTAAATGCCCCCCCGCATCACCTCTGCTGCTCCCACTGTTGCCATGGTGACAACAATCCTCTGGTGATTAGTGTTAATTATCACCATGGCAACACCATCAGTAGCAGTGTAATCATGTGTCAGGAGGTGAGGAAGAGGAGGAGGATTTGAGAGAGCATGCTCACTGGTGAAGAACTTTGAGTCCAGAGGATGACGGGCAGAGATGAACCACCAATCAGGAAGCAGCTCGGATGTTTCCTTACTGGACTTCATTTAGTCCAAATATGTGTGCACATTTAGTCCAGTACAGACGTGAAAACAGAAGAAACGCCCTCCAAACGCGTTTAACGAGATGACAAAGGTATGACACTGATGTTAAAACTGATCTGAAAAGGTGAAGGATGGGTGTTGAGACTGTATGGGGTTGTTTTGATAATGGATTGCATTCATAAAGCGCTTTTCAATTCCACTATTCATTCACTCTCACATTCACACACTGGTGGAGGCAAACCACAGTTGTAGCCACAGCAGACTGACAGAAGCGAGGCTGCCATATCGCGCCATCGGCCCCTCTGGCCATCACCGGTAGCCAGTAGGTGAAGTGTCTTGCCCAGGGACACAACGACCAGGACAGACAGAGCTGGGGATCGAACCGGTGACCTTCTGGTTACAAGATAAGCTTCCCAATGTATGTGGTTGAATTTGTACCAAATCAGACTAAACTCAGACCAACTGCCTTTTTATATTTAGGGTATCTGTCAAAGACTTTTCTAGTCCAGAACCAACCAGATACATCTGACCTGTGGGGCGTGGTCTGAGGGAGCAGATGCACCTGTCCCCACCCACTTTCTGTTCTCATCCCCGGAGGATAAAATAATGCTGCTTGGCCAAGCCCGCAGACGTCTCATAAATTGAGCATTCTGTTCAGGATTCATGTCCAGGAACTGATCGATTACATGACTATCTTACAGACTGCTGTAAGACTGTGTCAATCCACAAGGTACAGAGGTCCATGAACATTAATTTATGGGCTGAACCTTGTTACCGAGTGACAGTCTTTATTTAGCTGCAATATGGGGACGAGTTTCACTAAATTTGACCAGAGACAAACGTCTGTTTTAGACCTTATACAGCCCTTCTACAGCCGTGAAAGTAGGATGATGTTCCACACAAAAAAATATCTGTCTGAAAAGATGAATTTTTGAGAATTTCTATGGAGCATGTAGGGGCATTAATAAAGTCTAGGACTGGGTGCACCAGAGGACCATCTGTAAAGGACCCCTTTGCATCTGTCGGTAGGTGTTCAGCATGCAGCGTGCAGCATTAATGTGGGGAAGGGGCATTTTCTAGCCCTCAACCATCATTTTTACCAGTTTACTATGAACCAGTAAAAACTGATCCCTGCTGTTGATGGTTTTACTTTTGTGGACTGAGGCAGAGTTCAGTCAAGCAAGCTGTGAGTTTTTCTTTAGTTTATGAAGCACAGGTGATCCATGAACCTCTTTATGTTTGAGGTTGAATTGCTTGACTGTTGGGGTGATGGCTGCACTCCAGAGTTCACCATTTGTAAGGAAATATTGATTTTGTTGGATGTTTATTGCTGAATAATTAACTTGTGGGTGTACCAGCAGATTTTAAAGGGTCGTGCCAACCTTGAAGTGAATAAGTATGACCAGATTCCTGTGGGGTGTTTATGTGTTATGTTCAGTACATTTTATTGTAGCATTAACTAAGGTCTGTAAAACTGTTTTTAAATCTGATGAATGTTTAATATTTATGTATTTTCATGTTTCTCTTTTATAACTCTAATGAAGAAGATTTCTCACACATACACCTTTACTTGACTTACAGTGACCCCCACAGCGCACACTTCCCTGCTTTTCTATTTAACTCTTACATTATGGATGTATTCATACATGCAGGTGTGTAGGTGGAAGTTTGTAGATGTTGGCTTATGAATGTGTGGACAAAAGCTCCTCAGTGAAGTCCTGTTTGTTTTAGATCCTCCTTAAACATCTGCTGAAGGTCATTACTGAACATCTGCCAGAGAGCCTTTTTGAACATCTGCTGAAGGTTATTACTGAACATCTGCCGGAGAGCCTTTTTGAACATCTGCTGAAGGTTATTACTGAACATCTGCCGGAGAGCCTTTTTGAACATCTGCTGAAGGTCATTACTGAACATCTGCCAGAGCCTTTTTGAACATCTGCTGAAGCTCATTACTGAACATCTGCCGGAGAGCCTTCTTGAACATCTGCTGAAAGTCATTACTGAACATCTGCCGCAGAGCCTTCTTGAACATCTGCTGAAAGTCATTACTGAACATTTGCCGGAGAGCCTTTTTGAACATCTGCTGAAGGTTATTACTGAACATCTGCCAGAGAGCCTTTTTGAACATCTGCTGAAGGTTATTACTGAACATCTGCCGGAGAGCCTTTTTGAACATCTGCTGAAGGTCATTACTGAACATCTGCCAGAGCCTTTTTGAACATCTGCTGAAGCTCATTACTGAACATCTGCCGGAGAGCCTTCTTGAACATCTGCTGAAAGTCATTACTGAACATCTGCCGCAGAGCCTTCTTGAACATCTGCTGAAAGTCATTACTGAACATCTGCCGGAGAGCCTTTTTGAACATCTGCTGAAGGTTATTACTGAACATCTGCCGGAGAGCTTTCTTGAACATCTGCTGAAACTCATTAAAGAACATCTGCCGGAGAGCCTTTTTGAACATCTGCTGAAGGTCATTACTGAACATCTGCCGGAGAGCCTTCTTGAACATCTGCTGAAGGTCATTACTGAACATCTACCAGAGATCCTCCATGAACATCTGCTGGAGAGCCTTCTTGAATATCTGCTGAAAGTGAAAGTCATTAGTGAACATCTGCATCTTCTTGAACATCTGCTGAAAGTCATTAATGAACATCTACCAGAGAGGCTTCTTGAACACCTGCTGAAACTCATTACTGAACATCTACCAGAGAGCCTTTTTCAACATCTGCTGAAGGTTATTAATGAACATCTGCCGGAGAGCCTTCTTGAACACCTGCTGAAACTCATTAAAGAACATCTGCCAGAGAGTCGTTTTGAACATCTGCTGAAAGTCATTAATGAACATCAGCTGGAGAGCCTTCTTGAACATCTGCTGAAAGTCATTAATGAACATCTGTTGGAGAGGCTTCTTGAACACCTGCTGAAACTCATTACTGAACATCTGCCAGAGAGCCTTTTTGAACATCTGCTGAAGGTTATTACTGAACATCTTCCCGAGATCCTTCTTGAACACCTGCTGAAAGTCATTACCGAACATCAGCCGGAGAGCCTTCTTGAACATCTGCTGAAAGTCATTAATGAACATCTGTTGGAGATCCTTCTTGAACATCTGCTGAAAGTCATTAATGAACATCTGTTGGAGATCCTTCTTGAACATCTGCTGAAAGTCATTAATGAACATCTGTTGGAGATCCTTCTTGAACATCTGCTGAAAGTCATTAATGAACATCTGTTGGAGATCCTTCTTGAACAGCTGCTGAAAGTCATTGTTGAACATCTGCTGAAAGTCATTACTGAACATCTTCCGGAGAGCCTTCTTGATCATCTGCTGAAAGTCATTAATGAACATCT
>NC_138959.1:1010000-1270000 GCF_965226115.1 Aulonocara stuartgranti | reverse complement strand
AAGGCAGAGAAGATCAAACGTAGTATTAACCATCTCAGTTTGGTAGCCAGCCTAGAACAGCAAAAAAAAGCACTGCATAATTTCCACTTGTGCAATTTGATCATCACTACTGGTGAGCTGCGTCACCTTGGTGGATGATAATTTCAAGGTTCAAGGTTCAAGGTTCTTTATTTGTCACATGCATAGTTATACAAGTATAACACACAGTGAAATGTAGCCTGACACGCTCCTCGACATGTGCAAAAAAAAAAAAAAAAATTGGGGGGGGGTGTAGAGGAAAAACATTATATATATATATATATATACCCAGCACGCCCCTGCGGGCGGTTTATCCTTCAAGCTCGGGTCCTCTACCAGAGGCCTGGGAGCTTGAGGGTCCTGCGCAGTATCTTAGCTGTTCCCAGGACTGCGCTCTTCTGGACAGAGATCTCCGATGTTGTTCCCGGGATCTGCTGGAGCCACTCGCCTAGCTTGGGAGTCACCGCACCTAGTGCTCCGATTACCACGGGGACCACCGTTACCTTCACCCTCCACATCCTCTCGAGCTCTTCTCTGAGCCCTTGGTATTTCTCCAGCTTCTCGTGTTCCTTCTTCCTGATATTGCTGTCATTGGGAACCGCTACATCGATCACTACGGCCGTCTTCTTCTGTTTGTCTACCACCACTATGTCCGGTTGGTTAGCCACCACCATTTTGTCCGTCTGTATCTGGAAGTCCCACAGGATCTTAGCTCGGTCATTCTCCACCACCCTTGGGGGCATCTCCCATTTTGACCTCGGGACTTCCAGGTTATACTCCGCACAGATGTTCCTGTAAACTATGCCGGCCACTTGGTTATGGCGTTCCATGTATGCCTTGCCTGCTAGCATCTTGCACCCTGCTGTTATGTGCTGGATTGTCTCTGGGGCATCTTTACACAGCCTGCACCTGGGGTCTTGCCTGGTGTGATAGACCCCAGCCTCTATGGATCTTGTGCTCAGAGCTTGTTCTTGTGCTGCCATGATTAGTGCCTCTGTGCTGTCTTTCAGTCCAGCTTTGTCCAGCCACTGGTAGGATTTCTGGATATCAGCCACCTCCTCTATCTGCCGGTGGTACATACCGTGCAGGGGCCTGTCCTTCCATGATGGTTCCTCGTCTCCCTCCTCTTTCTTGGGTTTCTGCTCAGATCCACTAGCCACTGAGCATTGCCGTTATGGGTTGCGTCCTTCTCCCATATGCTCTTCCAGTATTGCTCCGTCTCCAGCCTTGGTGGTGCTGTTCTCTTATTGTTCCCTTGCCACTGAGAGTACACCTTTGCTGGTTCTGTGGAGAACAGCTGGTTTATTCTCCTGCCTTCTATCTCTCTGGTGTACCTCCTCAAGCGGCTGGCCAAGGCTGTGAGTCTTTCCTTGGCAGTTTCCAAGGCCTCAGGTATGGACAGCTTGCTGTATTTCTTAGGCACCTTATTTGTCGCACCTTTCTGCAACTCCGTTAGTTGGCTAACCTCCCTCCGTGCTACTTTGATCTTGCCCTCTAGCCTCCTTCTCCATGGAGGGTACTGCCCCTTGTCGCTGTTCAACTTGTAGCCAAGCATCTCACTGATCACTGTTGCCGTATTGTAGATCAGCTTGTTAGTGTCGGTAATCGTGGTTGTAGGTATTGCCCGTAGTGCTGCATTAACATCATCTAGCAGACCTTCTGAGGGTACTTCACGTAATCTTGGTAACCGGCTACGGGGGATCCAGGTTTCAAGCTTGGCCATGATCCTATTTTTCAGGTCAGTTCCTCTCGCACTCAACGATCCTTCTCCTATCGCACTTGGGGCTATGTACCCAATCTCGGGTGGGGGTGATGATATCTCCCCCCTGACCTGGCGTCCTGACTCCTCCTTGCCGTAGCATTTGTGTTATACCTCGTCAATCTCTAGCTGTGAGAGCAGTCCCTTCTTTCGAATGTTGGAACACTGAGCTACTAGTTGTTTCGCCGTCATTGTGGATGTTGGGTATCGAAGAATCCATAGGTCCCTCATCCTATTCATGTAGCCCCTTCCGCCGGGGTTACTTGCGTAGTAGCATTCCAACAACGCCCTGTTTTCGTCTCTTGCCCACCGATGCCTTCTTGTTCCAGTAGCCCACTTTTCGTCAGGGTGCCCTGGTTCCTCAACACCTGACGCGGACCTTGTTGATCCAGGCGACGTCCATGCCTTCATATTTATCTGTCTCGCTCATGTCTGCGGTAGGCTTGCTTAGCATAGGGGGTCTAGCCTTAGGACCCTTACTGGATACAGACGCCCCAGGCAGGAATCGAACTTGCGATCCTCTGTTCCTCTGTTCCAAAGGCGTGTAGTCTAACCACTACGCTATCCAGCTGCATATATATATATATATATATATATATATATATATATATCAAACGCGGTCTACATGCAAACCAAACAACCTGTGAAATGTCATCGCTCTCACACGCAGAGCGCCGGCGTTCGCGGCCCATCGCCGCTAATGAGCGGATGTTACGTGTTAATCCATCCAGGTGGAAAGTGTCTGACACTGAGTGTGTTAACCTGCTGTACGAGCAGGCTGAAGTGCAACGCCTGCTCGTACAGGCGTTGCACTATATATAGTATATACATTGGGTGAATGTGCAGTAGTAGCAGCAAGTAGGTGAATTCTGTACATTAATATGAATAGACATCTGACTAGTCCGGCATCTCCTGGTGTAGGTGTCCTGAAGCGGGGGGAGAGCAATCCTGCAGCAGCGCTCTGCTGTACAGATCACTCTCTGGAGAGCTTTTTGGTCCTTCACACCGCTGTTCCCAAACCACGATGTCATGTTCTGTGTGAGGATGCTCTCCACAGCGCCTGTATAGAAGATCCTGAGGATCTTTGGAGAGACCCTGAACTTCCTCAGTTGTCGTAGGTGATACAGGCGCTGCCTAGCCTTTTTGGTCTGGACCTGAATGTGGGCAGTCCATGTCAGGTCTGAGGAGATGTGGACACCAAGATACTTGAAGGACTGCACCCTCTCCACTGGAGCTCCATTGATGATAATGGGCTTGTAGTCTCTATGCTGACCCCTTCTGAAGTCCACCACCACCGATCAGCAAGCACTCCAGCGGGTGGTGAAAGAAGCTGGCAGAATTATTGGAACAAGTCTGCCAGAGATCAGTAACATCTTCCCCACTCGCTGTCTGAGGAGGGTGCACAGTATCCTGCGGGACCAACATCACCCTGCGCGCCACCTTTTCCATCTGCTGCCCTCAGGGAGAAGGTACAGGTCTATACAGGCCAGAACATCCAGACTGGCCAACAGCCTGTATCCACAGGCTGTGAGGCTCCTGAACTCTCTGCCCCCCTCTCACGGACAATAACCATATCCAACTTCTTAATAGCAATGAACTGGTCTGCATTGGTGCATCATATCTTTATTCTCTTCCCCCTCCTGCCCCCCCCCCCCCTCTTTCTTAAATAGATAACTATCATATCTGATATCATATCTCACAGTACAATAATATTGAATGGGTTGCATTGTTGTATTTTGTCATGTTTCTCAGGTCTTTGTCTGAATTTCTACGAACATTATTGCTAAGGATTGTCTTATTGCATTGGAGTCACACTGGGTTAAATATGTACACTTGGGTTTTAAGGGGTATTTATTATTTTCTTCTTTTTTTTGGGTTGTATGGAAGCCCCAAACGCAATTTCATTGTTCTTGACAATGACAATAAATAAATAAATACAAAAATACACCAGCTCCTTGATCTTGCTGACGTTCAGCTGGAGGTGGTTGTCCTGGCACCACGATGCCAGATTCTTCACTTCATCCATGTAGGCCGCCTCATCGTTGTTGGAGATGGCACCCAACACCACTGTGTCGTCAGCAAACTTCACAATGGTGTTGGAGCCATGGGTGGCCACACAGTCTGAAGTGTAGAGGGAGTAGAGCAGTGGCGAGAGGACACATTCCTGAGGTGCTCCTGTGTTGATGGTGATGCTGTTGGAGAAGCACCTGCCCACCCTCACCACCTGAGTTCATCCAGTGAGGAAGTCCAACACCCATGCACACAGACGGCTGTTAAGTCCCAGATCCCTCAGCTTTGTGAACAGTCTGCAGGGCACTATTGTGTTAAACGCTGAACTGTAATCAACAAACAGCATTCGCACATAGTTACCCTGTTTCTTGTCCACATGGCTGAGAGTGGTGTGTAGGACGTGGGCGATGGCATGTGAATGTGCAAGATGTATTTATGATCAACGTGTGCTTTTTGAGCAACATACAGTTCACTTATTTTGAGACAATCATGCACAAGCTCTAATGGGACACATAAAATGATGTGGTGGGCCACATTTGGCTCGCAGGCCTTGAGTTTGACACGCATCCTAAAACTTTCAAGGAGGATTCAAGGAGACTCCACCAGGAACTGTCAACACAAACATCTGAACCCTCTGAACAAAATCCTGCTCCTCACATACAAGGTCTTAAATAATCAGGCCCCATCTTCTCTTAATGACCTTGTAGTACCATATCACCCTATTAGAGCACTTCGCTCTCGCTCTGCAGGCCTACTTGTTGTTCCTAGAGTATTTAAAAGTAGAATGGGAGGCAGAGCCTTCAGTTTTCAGGCCCCTCTTCTTTGATACCCACATTGAGATATTTCTAATGTTCAGAGGGTTCTGATGTTCGATTAACTGAAGGCTTTTCAGGGAGTTTTTAGGACATCCTGATAATAATGAATTACAGTCGTCCAGCCTGGAAGTAATAAATGCATGAACTAGTTTTTCAGCATCACTCTGAGACAGGATATTTCTAACTTTAGAGATGTTGCACAAATGGAAGAAAGCAGTCTTACATATTTGTTTAATATGTGCATTGAAGGACATGTCCTGGTCAAAAATGACTCCAAGGTTCCTCACAGCGTTACTGGAGGCCAAGGTAATGCCATCCAGAGTAAGAATCTGCTTAGATACCATATTTCTAAGATTTTCAGGGCCGAGTACAATAACCTCAGTTTGATCTGAATTAAGAAGCAGAAAGTTAGCGGCCATCCAGGTCTTTATGTCTTTAAGACATTCCTGCAGTTTAACTCATTGGTGTGTGTTATCTGGCTTCATGGACAGATAGAGCTGGGTGTCATCTGCATAGCAGTGTAAATGTATGCTATGTCTTCTAATGATGCTGCCTAAGGGAAGCATGTATAATGTAAACAGAATTGGTCCTAGCACTGAACCCTGTGGAACTCCATAATTAACCTCAGTGTGTGAAGAGGACTCTCCATTTACATGCACAAACTGGAGTCTATTAGATAGATATGATACAAACCACTGCAGTGCAGTACCTGTAATACCTACAGCATGTTCTAATCGCTCTAATAGGATATTATGGTCGACAGTATCGAACGCTGCACTGAGGTCTAGCAGGACAAGCACAGAGATGAGTCCACTGTCAGAGGCCATAAGAAGATCATTTGTAACCTTCACTAAAGCTGTTTCTGTGCTGTGATGAGCTCTGAAACCTGACTGAAACTCTTCAAATAAACCTCTGCAGATGATCTGTTAGCTGTTTGACAACTACTCTTTCAATATGCAAGGTTATTAATCAGTTATTAAGTCATGTACTAACAGAGACTTGGAAGAGAGAGACGTAATGTTGAATAATCCACATTTCACTGTTTTACTCTTTGGTGCTGTTGATTTACTGTATTGTTCTGTCTTTGTGATTTTTTATGTAAAAGTTGTTTTTTGCTCTGATGGTGTTTTATGGGGGTTAACAGGAGGACAGAAGACTCCTGGTCCCAACTCTGCACATGTGTGGTCTGATTTGTTCACCCTTGGTTGTTTGGGTTCTTTACTCGCTCTCTCTGTTTTCTGGCACTGCTACAGGTTTTTCCCTTTTTGTAGACCACCTCTGACATGATCCTAAAAGTTAGTTCAGAGATGTGTGCTAGCACACGTGAGTGTGGACTTGTTGGATTCTTTCAGTTTGAAGCATCATTCTGGGATGACTGGGATCAAACACCAGCTTCGGTCAGAGCGAGGTGAGGACATGGAGCCTTTTGTTCATTGTTCCTGGCACCAGCTGTTTGCTTGTGTCGCTGCTGACGTCGTGTGCTGGTCCAGATGTGGCTGAGCCAGATGTTGTACATCAGGTGTTGGGATGAAGAGTGTGAAGAGGATCAGAGAGCAGGCTGAAGTGCAACGCCTGCTCGTACAGCAGGTTAACACACTCAGTGTCAGACACTTTCCACCTGGATGGATTAACACGTAACATCCGCTCATTAGCGGCGATGGGCCGCGAACGCCGGCACTCTGCGTGTGAGAGCGATGACATTTCACAGGTTGTTTGGTTTGCATGTAGACCGCGTTTGATCTGACACGCCTGCACAGGTGGAGAGAAAGAACGGGGTTACACTTCCTCATTAAACATGACAGAGATCACAGAGAACACTTCAGACATGCTGCGCTGAGCCCATTATCACAGATCTGCAGCTACTCGGGCCTTCTGATGCAGGAAAACATGCGTTTCTCATATCGAACGCCTTCAACGTGTTTCAGTGGGAAATTAAGATGCTGTATGTGTTTCCGTTCCACATCAGAGCTAATCTCAGACATCTACATCCACGTCTGCTCCCACCATCTCACTCAGATGGATGAGGTGAGCACGAGCAGCTGCTGAAAATGCTGCAGTGTGGCAGCAGCTGGAGTCTCCCCTATGAATTTTATGGCCTGCAAGAGTAAAAGTTATAAAGATCCACAGATCCATCAATAAAATAAACTTTCATGAAGTTCGCTCCTTTCAACAAAAATATTAACCCTCCAAGATTAGTGCAGGTGAGTCTCTAATGAGTCCGCCTTCCCCTCAGGTGTCCGCTGTATCCTTCACTGCTGTTGGGAGTTGCTCACCTCAAACCGACATTTTCTCCTGTTGTCACACATCTGCTCGTCTCTTTCCTCTCCTGATTTCACAGGGACGAGCTGTCCATCGTCATAACTCAACAACAACAAGCGACCTGACGTTAACGTAAACGAAGGAAGCTGAACGTCTGCAGCTGATATCCGACCAGCTCAGAGTCTTTGTTTCCGCTCACACCGGTTTGTCCCTGGATTCAGACCTGAACATGTAAATAAGATGTGTGTGAGCGTGTGTGTGAGTGTGTGTGTGTGGAGGCATCCGTCTCATCAATCTGTCACTCTGGAGACGTGTCAGTCTAAACAGAGCTCAGCCAATCACAGGGCAGGAGCAGGGGAGCAGGGGCTGGAGGTAAAGTCTCACCAATTTACCTGTTGGAGGTGTGTGAGGAACACACACACACACGCCCTCAGTGTGGTGTGTTGTGACGACATCACAGAGTAAATCAGCTGAATGAAAGCTTTGGAGATGAAGGCTGATGCAGAGTCTTCGTCCTCTTGATGATCGTCTCACTCGACTTCCTGCAGAAACGTCTTGAATCAGCTGATTTTAGGAAACGTCCAGGAACTGATGTGTTCGCATCACCTTTACTGAAGCAGTCGTGGCTCAGATTAATAAACAGTTATAAACAGCTAAACGCTAGTTTAGATCAGCGCGTTGAGTGGTGAGCCAGCCCGGGTTCAAGTCCCGGCCGGTCTCCCCCTCTCTCTATACCAGCTTCCTTCACTGATCTGTCTTTAAAAAAAAAAAAAAATACAACTTACATTTCACAGTAAGTTTTTGTATATTTCATCTCTAACTCTGTGAAACAAACGTCAGTTTTATCCCAAGTAACAAACACACTGTGAGCTGTGCATTCACACAACTTGGATAAAAGGGAGGAAACGTCTGAATTTAGAGACTGGAGGGAACGATGGTTATTACGTTTAAATTTAGTTTTACTTTGATTTGAACTTTGGTTTTGCTCAGGCGGTAAAAACTACTCAGCAGGTGTGAGGATGGCTGGAGGCAGAAACAATGGGTGAATAAAATCTTCTATCCTTCTTCTTCCAGCAGTGGATCAGTGTCCATCCTTATTCTGCAACTTAGCCATAGAAAAGGGAAAATAACCAGTTATATCCAACTTAAAGATGAGCTCAAACACCTGAGGAGATGATCCTGCACACACTGGAGCCCATTTCAGTCACGCTGACTCCTGCTCACATCTTCAGCTGCTCCGTTCACTCCAGGTAATAACAATTAAAATTGATTATTTATTACATGAACAGCAATGCTTAGTCTGTCAGTCACACAGCCACTGTGATGTGTTAAACGTGTGGAAATAACTGTAAATATTTAAGCAGTCGTAACATTAGACAATCATAGAGGTACAACCTGGTACAGTCTGAGAGGGCCTAGACTGGTTTGACGGGTCCAAACTAGCCAGAGGCCAAGTGGAATGTTTACGTTTTGTTTTGTTTTTTTTCTTCTCGTTTTTTTTCCTCCTCTCTTTTCCCCCTCTTGGTTTTATGCTGCTCACCCCTGTCCTTGGTTTCTTTCTTTATTCCTTTCACTGCCTCGATCACCTGCTTCGACACTCATCCACAAACATCCTTTATTTCGACACATACGCACCATGCGCTCAACGGCAGCACATTTACATCAGTCAGACAGCGCACACAGTCGTTTAGGATACACACACTTAAGCCAAGCCTACTCATATTAGTAACTATGCATACACAAAGTCAGACTCAGGGAGCATCTCGCCACACATTTTTTCTCTCTCTCCTTCTCTTTATTTATGAACAAGTGACGTATTCTCTCCACCTGGCTAAGCGACGCACACAGCATACATCCCTAGTTATACACAAACATCTATGGGTACACTGAGGTTCATTACATGGAATATAAATGGAGCTGGCTCCAGAGTAAAGAGGTTAAAAATATTTAACCAACTCAAAAAACTACAGGCAGATGTTGTCCTTTTACAAGAGACCCACAGACCTCCCTCCCACCTTCTTCCCTTTCAGAATGTCTATCCGAGTTAAAATCCTGGTTTACCTCTAATTTTCTAAAGCTCAAGGAGGATAAAACTGAGATCCTCCGTATTGGCACCAAATCCAACCTTTTGAAGGCAAACCATTTCTCACTTACCATCGATAACTCCACAGTTCTCCCTTCTCCTCAGGTTAAGAGCCTTGGTGTCATCCTAGACAGTACACTTTCTTATAAATCTCACATCAATAACCTCACCCGTTCTGCCTACTTCCATCTACGTAACATTAACAGATTGCTTCCTTCTCTTTCCACCCAGTCTACGTCCATTCTTGTACATAGTCTTGTTACCTCCCGTATTGACTACTGCAATTCTCTTCTGCATGGTCTCCCCCAAAAATCCCTCCATAAGCTTCAACTGGTTCAGAACTCTGCTGCTCGCATTATCACCAGAACCCCTCCTACCAGCACATCACCTGTTCTTCAGGAACTTCACTGGCTCCCTGTGAAATTCCGGATAATTTTCAAACTTCTTCTGCTCACCTTCAAGGCCATTCATAACCTCGCTCCTTCTTACCTTTCTGACCTGTTAACCACCACTTGTTCTGCCCGTTCACTTCGTTCTTCTTCTTCTGTCCAGCTTACTGTACCTTCCTTCCGCCTCACCACCGTGGGAAGCAGAGCTTACAGCTGCTCTGCTCCCAGGCTGTGGAACTCTCTGCCCCCTGAAATAAGAAATATTGGTTCTCTCCCCCAGTTTAAATCCCAACTCAAAACTCATCTGTTCAAATCTGCATATTCACTGTGAATCCACTGTTTGTTCATTTTATCTTGTGCTTTATTTTATTGTTCTTATTCTGCCATTGTTTTACTAAGTGTTTTATCCTATTGTAAAGTGTCCTTGGGTGATTTGAAAGGTGCTCATAAATAAAATTTATTATTATTATTATTATTATTAGAGGTTCGAATGAACTTAAAACACCTGAGTTTCCTAATGTGTTCTCAGCTTGTTATAATTCTAGACAACGGGGAGTAGCAATTTTAATACATAAAAATATTAATTTCACAGTACTCGATACAGTTATAGATCCAGAGGGCAGATTCTTAATCATTAAACTATCTATACTTGATAAAAAGCTATGTATTGCAAGTGTATATGGTCCAAATGTTGATGATCCCTCATTCTTTCACGGTTTTTTCAGTGCACTCTCTGAACACTTAGATGGCACACTTGTTCTTGGAGGCGACCTCAACCTTGGACTAAATGAAGACATGGATAGGCTCAATACAGCGGGAACTCAGCGTAACTGGCAGTCCACAAATATAATCAAACAGTATATGAGCGACTTTGGTCTTTGCGATGCATGGCGCTCCCTTCACCCCACCAGTAAGGAATATACTTTTTTCTCACATGTCCATCACTCCTACTCTCGTCTGGATTATTTTTTGGTCAGCAGCTCACTGCTGAACGACATTTCAGACACTGAGATTCATCCTATAGCTGTCAGCGATCATGGTCCTGTATCTTTAACACTAATGCACAAGAATAATACCACGCCAAGAAAAAACTGGAGATTTAATATATCACTACTTAAAGATGAAGACTTTATTAAATATTTTTAAAAAGAGTGGACTTCATATTTGGACTATAATGACACTCCCGAAACATCAGCTTCTGTTCTATGGGAAGCAGGGAAAGCTGTGATGAGAGGTAAAATAATTTCTTTCTCATCACATAAAAAGAAAAAAGAAAACAAAAATATTCAGGAATTAGAAAAAAACATCAAATCACTAGAAGAAGCCTACGCGTCCCACCAAGATCAGGAAACATTGAACAAAATACGCAAAACAAAACTAGAATTAAATGAGATAATTGATAAAAAAACAAAATTCTTAGTACAAAGACTACGCCTACAAAATTATGAACATGGTAATAAATCCGGTCAATTTCTAGCAAACCAGCTAAAAATAAATAAAGAAAAAACAACTATATGTGCTGTTCAAGATCCATCTGGGAACACATTATATGATCCGATACAAATAAACAACATTTTCAGGGATTTCTATAAAACGTTGTATTCACCACAAATAAACCCATCTAAAAAAGAAATTGATCAGTTTTTGGACAACATAACTCTTCCAAAATTATTGGACACTCAAGCAATGGCACTGGATTCACCACTGACACCAGGTGAACTCCAAGAAGCCCTGATAAGTATGCACAATAATAAGGCTCCAGGTCCAGACGGCTTTCCTGCAGAATTCTACAAAGAATTCTGGTCGATTCTAGCACCAGTTTTCTACAGAACGTTGTTGGAAATTAAAGAAAAGGGCAGACTTCCATCAAATATGAATTCTGCCAACATTAGTCTCCTGCTAAAACCAGGCAAAGACCCTGTATATCCCTCAAGCTATCGTCCAATATCCCTTATAAACGTAGACCTTAAAATAATCTGCAAAGCTCTCTCAAAGAGACTGGAGAAAATAACCCCCCTCTTAATTCATCCTGACCAAACTGGTTTCATAAAGGGTAGGCACTCATCAACAAATACACGTAGATTACTTAATTTGATAGACTACTCATACAGTAAAAACCTAGAAACTACAATATTCTCTTTAGACGCAGAAAAAGCATTCGACAGAGTTAACTGGAAATTTCTATTTGCAACTTTACACAAATTTGGTTTTGGATCTTCTTTCATAAACTGGTTAAAAATATTATATAATTCCCCAACAGCTTGTGTTAGAACAAATGACCAGACATCCTCCAGCTTCTGTCTCTTGAGGGGCACCAGGCAGGGATGCCCACTCTCCCCTTCACTGTTTGCAATTTTTATTGAACCACTAGCAGCAGCAATTAGACAGAATTCAGTAATTAAGGGCATAAAATGCAAGAACGCGGAACATAAAATCAGCCTTTATGCAGATGATGTGTTACTCTTTCTCCAAAATTCACAAACCAATATCTCTGGGGTGATTGAATTGATAAACTCTTTTGCAAGAATATCAGATTACTCAATTAACTGGTCAAAATCTACAGTCCTACCGATTAATTGCTCCCTCCATAATTCCTCTTCTACACCACTGCAATCGGGAAATATAAAATATTTAGGTATTAATGTTTCTCCCAAGCTTGCAGATCTAACTAAATTAAACCATATCCCACTTTTAAAGAAGGTAGAAGATGATCTGGCTAGATGGAAATGTCTACCCATATCACTCATGGGAAGGGTTGCCGCTATAAAAATAATGGTCTTACCAAAAAAAAATTATTTATTCTCAATGATCCCAACTAAACCGCCACAAGATTGGTTCAGATCTCTAGATTCATGTATGTCCAAATTCCTTTGGAAAAATAAACCCCCACGTATAAGCTTAAAAACACTACAAAAGACCAAGGATAAAGGAGGACTAGAACTGCCTAACTTTCAGCACTACTTCTTAGCCAACAGGCTTCAGTTTATCTCAGGATGGCTAAAACACACCCTCTTAGATGAACCTTGGCTAGATGTAGAACAAGCACTTTGCAATAATCTAGAGATCTCAGACCTACCATTTATCAGCTCAAACATCCAACGACATGAATGCTTTAAAAGCATCAACATCAGCTCTTCTCTGACAGCATGGTGGGAGTTTCTAAAATTGACAGCGTCTTCATTAATCCCATGCAAACGTACACCTATCTGGAACAACCCTGACATATTACAAAACAATAATATGATAAACTTTCCAGATTGGAGTGATAAAGGAATCAAATATTTAGAACATATACTAGAAGGAACAGAATTTATTTAATTTGACGGACTAGTTACACAATATGGGATCAACAAGAAAAGATTTTTAGAATATCAACAAATTAAATCCATAGTAAAAAAGAAATTTAAACCGGGTCAAGTTGAACTACAAACACCACCAAGTGTGGTTCAATTTCTTACTCTTAAACCCCCCAAATTACTATCCAAAATATACAGAATGCTTTCTAAAACAGATGAATCAATATCCCTTCCTATTGCAAAATGGGAAGCGGATTTATCAGTTAACTTAGACCTAAACTTCTGGTCTCAGATTTGCTTAAAAACCTTTCATCTAATTAGAAATCCCAGTCTTCAATTAATTCAATACAAAATATTACATAGAGTGCACTATACAGGTCATCGGATGTTCAAGATGGGCTTTACGTCTACCAACAACTGCTCACACTGCCAAACCAATTCACCGGACAACAGGGCTGGACTGGGACAAAAAATCGGCCCGGGCATTTTGACTAGAGACCGGCCCACCAGGATAAAGATTGAAAATGTGACGTCATTCAGGGGTAAAACCGCAAAGGATTCTGGGAACTTGTGGCAAGAGGTACTAGCGATAAAAAGAAACCCAAAAAATGCCAAGAAGCTGTTGTATTATTAACTGCAATAGCTGGTCGCATGACAGCCATGGAAAGTCGACGGGTAAAGAGATAGTTTTTTTTTTTTTAAATCGGATTACGTAGTTGAAGAGAAATTTTTTAAGCCATGTTTCCGAAGTAAGAGCCGACGGATGGTCTGGATATACCAAATATAACGTCCCAGAACACTCCAGCTCACATGTTAGTCTGCTCCAAGCATTCCCACAAAGATCAGAGTTTTGTAGTAGTTAATACGTCCTTTTTCTTAACATAATTGGTGATATAGGTTACAAGTCTGGCGCTGAACAGAAATTGTCGCGCTATGCTCCTTTATTTATTGTGCATAAATAGTAAATTGTCCTGACACAATATTGCGTTTCGCTTCTGTTATTATGGTACATTGACAAAAACATATACTTTTATTCACAGGATAAAACAGGTTTTTTGTATCACTAATTGTCCAGTGCGATTACAGCATACAATATTATTGTCACTGCTACATTTCTGTAATGCTGCCAGAAATTATTTCCACTACTAATTAATTACCGTTGAGCTCAAAGGTCCTATTAACGAATGTGTATTTATGACGACAATTTGTGAGACTGGTAAACTTACCTTTGTTCGTACGATGGTCTTTCGTTCTACACGGTGCATTTCAAGGTCCTGTACCCATCCGTCGGTAAACTGTACCTGGGCTTGTTGCAGTGACCTGAAGTTACTAAACTTCATGAGTGTATGCACTCACTCCAAGAACCGTATAATTATAAATATGAGCGTGGTGAAAGTTGGGCAGCACGCTAACGTCTTTTGTCAAATCTCCCGTTTTTAAGTAAGATCATTGAAAAAGCAGTTTCTCAACAGCTCAGTTACTTCTTAAAACAGAATAACTGCTACGATGCCTTCCAGTCAGGTTTTAGACAGAACCACAGCACTGAAACCGCTCTGACCAAAGTGTTTAATGACATATGTCTGAATACAGACAGTGGAAAAATGTCAGTCTTAGTTTTACTGGATCTCAGTGCAGCATTTGATACAGTTGACCACAACATATTACTCAAACAACTGGAGAACTGGACAGGTCTTTCAGGAACTGTACTAAACTGGTTCAAAACATACTTAGAAAACAGGAAATACTTTGTATCAATAGGTAACTTCACATCTGAGCAGACAAGTATCACATGTGGAGTTCCCCAAGGTTCCATCTTGGGACCCCTTCTGTTTAACATCTACATGCTCCCACTGGCACAGATTATAAACAACAACAAAATAAACTATCACAGCTATGCAGATGACACACAAATATATATCACAATGTCACCAGGAGACCGAGGCCCTGTACAGGGTCTTGGTAAATGCATTGAGGAAATTAATGACTGGTTGTGCCACAATTTTCTCCAGCTAAACAAAAACAAAACTGAGGTAATAGTCTTTGGCGCCAAAGAAAAACGATTACATTTCACCAGAGAACTTCAATCTATACATCTAAAAACCACAAACCAGGCGAGAAATTTGGGTGTAGTGATGGATGCAGACCTAAACTTAGAAAAACACATTAAGACAATAACAAAGTCAGCTTACTATCACCTCAAGAATATTTCAAGGATAAAAGATCTGATGTCTCAACAGGACCTGGAAAAACTAGTCCATGCATTCATCTTTAGTAGGCTTGATTACTGTAACAGCATCTTTACAGGTCTACCTAAAAAAATCAGTCAGACAACTACAGCTCATTCAGAACTCTGCTGCTCGAGTCCTCACTAAGACCAAAAAAGTGGACCACATCAGTCCAGCTCTGAGGTCCTTACACTGGCTGCCTGTCCGTCAGAGGATAGACTTTAAAGTTCTGATGCTGGTCTATAAAGCTCTGAATGTAAAAAATACATCAATGACCTCCTGACCCAGTATGAACCATCCAGATCCCTCAGGTCATCTGGATCCGGTCTTTTATCAGTTCCCAGAGTCAGAACCAGACACGGAGAAGCTGCATTCAGCTTTTATGCTCCTTATATCTGGAACAAACTCCCAGAAAGCCTCAGATCAGCTGAAACACTCAGTTTATTTAAATCCAGGTTGAAGACTCACCTGTTCTCAGCTGCATTTGAATAAAGCACCAAATCCACACTTTAAGCTTAAATTTCAAAACTTACATTTAACTACTGATTTTATCTACTGTTCTGATTTTATCTGTTTTGATTTTATATACTGTTGTTTGTTTGTTTGTTTGTTAATTAGTTAGTTAGTTTATTTGCTTGTTTTAATCAATTTTAAATCATGCTTTTTATTTGTTCTTGTTTTTAATGTCTCTGTAAAGCACTTTGAATCACCTTGTTGTTGAATTGTGCTATACAAATAAACTTGCCTTGCCTTGCCTTGCCTCTGTGTGCTCGTAAGGGTCTAACCCTTTCACTCCTTTGATTTTTCCTCGTATCTTTTCTTTGTCTTTTCGTCGAGTCTGTCTTTGTACGGACCGGCATTGTTCTCCTTTTGTTCTGTACATTCCTTTTTTGTGCGGCAAAGAAAAAACAAGAAGGTATTGGAACCGGAGAATGAACGTTTTGCGGTGCTGCAAACGCTTGCATTTGATGCGGTACTTGGATTGTTTTGCCACGAGTTCCCGGCATGCAATGCGCGAAAATCACGTGATTGCTAAACAGGGGGGAGGGTGCATCCGGCCTCCTCGGCTGTAATTGGTCCAGCCCAGAGTCGATCATGACCAATTGGCCAATCCACCACCTTTCATTATATATACCCTTCCTAAAAAAAAAAAAAAAAAAAAAAAATCCATCGGCCCATAAAAACAAAAAATCGCCAGCGGCCCACCGGGCAAATGCCCGGTATGCCCGATGGCCAGTCCAGCTATGCCGGACAATTATATCCACGCTCTTTGGTTCTGTCCACCAGTTCAGAAGTTTTGGCGCGAGATATGTGAAGACTTATCGAAGTGTCTGAAATGTAACATTCCAACTTCCCCCTTAGTGTGTTTGTTGGGCAGCTTAGATAATGTCACTTCAGAAAAGAATTTCGCCCATATGGTTTTCACTGCCCTATGCATAGCCAAGAAAACAGTCCTCATGAACTGGAAAAATAAAAATAATCTTAATTCTAACCAATATAGAAATTATCTATTAGATTACATTAGTCTTGACACAGCCTCTGCCACCACATCAGATCAATTGCTCTGGGCTCCTTTGATCAGCTCCATCACCTAGTGGGGGTGGGGGGTCATAGTTTGGTCCCGCCTTCAATGTTGTGATTGGTGTGGGGGTAGGGACAGGCTTAGGGCGTCGGGGGGTTCCCCAGGAGGCATCTTCCTTGGGGGGCTCAACCCGGGGTAGCGGTCATGTCCGGTTAGGGGCTCTGTTGGCTCTCAGGTGACTGTTTCCTCGCGGCTGCGTGCAGCGGGACTAGGGGAGGGTCTGTGCTGACGGACGTGGGTTACTGACCTGGTAGCCTGGCTGCCCCTGGGTGGGTCCGGGATGGGCGTGAGGTTCTGGGGGCGCTCCGTCTCTGGGCTGGGGCCCGGGCCGGGCCTCGGGGCTTGGGTCCTGGTTGGTGTGTTGCCAGGGTTGTGGGCGGGTGGGTGCATGGGGGCCCAGCCCTGGAGCAGGGTGCCGCCGGTGCATCGAGCCACCTGGGGGGCTCTTCAACTGGTGGGGAAGATTGTCACATCTTGCAGGAGCTTTCCTCTCCTCAGGGGCTCTCTCTACAGGAGGGGGAGATACAGGAGAGGTGGAGGAAGATCTCAGCCTGGGTGTTTATTGTCTTATGTAGTCTGGAAGAAGAGTGGATGGTGGGGTGGGTGCAGTTTTCTCTGTGGTGGGGTTGGGTGGACTGTCCTGGGCTCTGTGGGGCCGGGAGGCGCTGCTGCGCTGGGCCCCGGTCTGGATGGGCCTGGGCCCCCTTTCCCTGGTGGGTCGCGGAGTATGGGGGTGCTTACTGGGGTCAGCGGGGGAGCTGGCCCCAGGGAGGGGTCACTTGCCCCTCCCTTCCTTCCCTCCCCATCTCCAGCTGCCTCCCTCTTCCCGCTCCACCACAACCACCCACACATGCAGGACCTTGGAGTAGGGGTATGTCACCAGGGTGCAGAGGAGGCTACCCCCCCCCCCACCCCCCCGTCCCCTTCTGGCTGCCTCTGCCTCAATTTTATCCCACAACTTAGACATTCACATTACTCACACTCTCATTACACATACATATAGGATCTTGGGGGTGGGCACTATACACGGAATCCAAAGTACCATCAGGGTGTACACCCCACCCCTGGCGTCGTTGCCCACCTCTCAATGTTAAATACACGTAGACATTGAGGGCTAGCAGGAGGGACCATGCGCTTACCTGCTGCTCTCTGGCAGGTAGCTCCAAGCCCTCCTGGGTTTTAAATGCACCTTAGAACACATATGCATCAACACTACAATGAGCGGGTGGAGGGAGGTTTGGAGTCTTCTCTCACCCCCATTCTCTGCGACCTGCTGGAGCGGGGGGGCTAGGAGGAGGAGTTGGCCGTCCGACTGCGGTCTGGAGTGTGGGGCCTCCCTGCTGCTGCGGAGTCGGGGCGGTCTGCCTCCCCCCACCGCAGGGAAAAGGGAAACACCACCTGGGTCTGGGTGCAGTTCCCCCCCTCCAGGGGCGGGGGCACCTAGACCCGGTTTGTAGAGTACGCTTGGGGAGTGTGATCGTGTGTACAGCGTCTCTTTATGTCTGTCTCCACGTTGGTTGAGTGTGGAGTAAGTGCATATGAGAGCCTGAGGGTGGGAATGGATGTTTGTATCTGTGTGTGCCTGTATGTCTGTGTCTATATGTCAGGTTGGGTGTCAGGCGCCACCTCTCTGGGGACATCTTAGGCCCTCCAAGGTATGGAGGCCTATCTCCCCCTACCACCACTTCCCCTGCTGGTGGCGGACTCCCTCAGGTGTCGGTGCGTTGGTGGTTCTTTGTGTCCGGGGATGGGCGTCCAGGTACACACCGGCTCACTCCTTGGCGGCCGCTTGTCGGGGCCTGGAGCCTGGGGCTCGCTCGGGCCACTTCGGAGGTGGGGTGCCCCCGGCCTCTCGGCCTGGGGCTCGGTCACTCTGGCACGGCTGGCTGCCGGCGGAGCTCACGGGCGCATCACTGCAACCCCCCCTGGCTTCTGCTCCGCGGCTGCTGAGTGAGCCCTCATCTGGGACTCTCCTCAGCTCTTTCTGGGACAGTGGCGCGGCTGCCCCTCTGTTGGTCTTCCTTGGTTTCTTGTGTTCTGGGGGCCTCTGGATGTCTGGAGTTTTGATCTCCTCCACACCTGCTTCATGCCCTGGAGGACGGGGCTGTGGCCCCCCCACACCCTCTAGCAGATCATTACATGAAGGAACCTTTTATAAATTTAAAAAAAAAAAAAACAAGCGCGTCCATGCTCACAGGTGTACACACGGGTGATCACACCCACAAACTACACCCTTTTTGGCTCCTACCTCAAAGCACACTGTGTTCTGTTGATCTTATGTGCTGCACAATAATGTTTAACATTTAGTATTTACTGTCATATTCCCATATATCATTGTGATGTTGTTTATTCTATTGCTCTTGTTCTCTTCTGCTTGTTTTCTTTTTTCTTTCTCAGCAGGTGATCCAGGTGATTGATATATGCATTTTTTTCTCTTTTTTTCTTCTTTTTTTTTCTTTTTCTGCTCATTCTGTTGGTTTTTGTCTTTTGCCCTTCTCCCCCGTCCCTCTTCTCAGTTGTTTCTCTTTCCCTCTTTCTTTCTCCCCTTCTTTCCCCCAGTCAAGTCTGTCCCATATTCAGTAAGTGAAAATAAAATAAACAATAAAAGGTGAATCAAATGGACCATTATGGCAAGGCTGGGATGGTCAATTTGGTAAAGTAAATCCATTGGGCATCTTTCTTTGCCTTTAGACAACAATTCTGATGCAAAAGAGCCAAACGGGACAGGCGGAAAAAAAAAAAAAAAAAAAAAAAGCCAGAGGCCAAGTGCAAATTCTCTTAAAAACCAGCTCTTTATTCAGAGTCACTTTAGGACTAAAGCACTGTCTGTTGGAACCAGAGGTTGCAGGATGTTTCTTCATAAAAACATAAATTAAGATGGATGGATGGATGGATGGATGGATGGATGGATGGATGGATGGATGGATGGATGGATGGATGCATGGATGGATGATGGATGGATGGATGGATGGATGCATGGATGGATGGATGGATGGATGGATGGATGATGGATGCATGCATGCATGGATGCATGGATGGATGGATGGATGATGGATGGATGGATGATGGATGATGGATGCATGGATGCATGAATGGATGGATGGATGGATGGATGGATGCATGGATGGATGCATGGATGGATGATGGATGCATGGATGGATGCATGGATGGATGGATGGATGATGGATGCATGGATGGATGCATGGATGGATGCATGGATGGATGATGGATGATGGATGCATGGATGGATCTGTGCTCTGAGCTGTGAATGGGAGCTCTTACAGGGAAAAGATGAAATAAGAAGAAGCTGTTGTCGCTGTGCAGCAATAAGATGTTCAAACAGAGCGGAGAGTTCAACATTTCCCCGAAATAAAAGCAGACAGTGTGAAATGACGCTGAGACGACATCCAGGGTTTTATTACAGTTTCTTCTTCTGCTCCTTCATTTAAAGGCTCGCCGTTACTGTTAATCATAAAATATAATACTATAATAAAATGAACTTCATTATCACGTTAATAACAGAGATTCATCTGAATCTGCAAGTTAAACAGGACACCAACAAATTGTGTTATCATTTTCACAAAACAATTATTTTCATCACAAAACATGAAAATGCTGATAATAATCTTATTATAGGAGAAAATTTTTAAGTTCTTTATCACAGCAATGATGGAAAACTCAACATTTACCTAATTTACCTGCAGTCTTTATTTATCAGGTTTATTTTTATGTTTACCTGAACTCTTCATCATTTATTTATGGAGCCAGGTGTGTCACAGTCATGTATACATCTTCTATTAAAGTGTGTTCACGGTCAGTCAGAGGAGCTGTTCTAGGAGCAGGTTATTATTTATGATTTGTATTTAAAGACAACTCTTTTGAAGAGTGAAGTCAGATTTCTGCTGGTGAAAGTGGAGCTGCAGTAAAATTCAGTGAAGTGTAGAAAAAGTTTTATCTCAGTTTTTGGGTATAACTGAGTCAGCCTGTGTATACCTGTGTATTTGGAGAAAGAGTTCAACATTCAAACTGGTCTGAAAACAATGCAGTCTGGGTAATATTCACGATATGTTTCCCATGACACACTTTCAATAACTCTGGGAGTTATTAGCCCCAAACAACAGAACGTGATCACGTTTTCAGAGTTGAGGTGTCTGTAGATGCTTGCTTCATAGACTTAGACTTTATTTAATCCCACACTGGAGAAATTCACTTCCTGTTCTGGTCTTTAAAGTGTGAAGTCCATAAACATTCAGACTAGCTGCTCCCTGACAAAGCAAACTGAGGTACGCACATTTCTTGGTGCGCCACCTTGTGGTGGTAGAGGCACATTGTGGTGGTAGAGCGCTTTGAGGGTCTCGAAAAGTGCTTTATAAATCCAATCCAATCCATTATTACATAATAGAAGCCACTAGTAGAAAATGTACACATGTGTATTTTAACTCAAGAAATAGCAAATTAATATTCAACCAGGAGGATTTCAAATGAAAAGAGGACCGAGAACCCTTCCCTGAGGAACGTCATCTTCACAGAAACCCGTCCAAAACACCAGCAGCCAGTAAGATCCTGTAATCCTACACCTGAGCAGGATTAGAGCTGGGTTTATCCTCACAGTGTGTGTGTGTGTGTGTGTGTGTGTGTGTGTGTGTGTGTGTGTGTGTGTGTGTTATCAGGATATTTTCTCTGTGTTGCTGGGTGGATTAGAAGCTGAATTCCTGAGAACTTTCAGAGTGTGTTCATGTTTGTCTACATTGGTTTATCCTCAGTGTGTGTGGGTGTGGGTGTGTTATAGCTTCATCCCATAGCTGCTGCCTCGTTGCATTTAAACCTTGTGTGGTGTTCATATTTTTGTTACTCAGCCAGTGTTCATGGGTCTGGTGGACCCGCTAGAGTTTTGGCTTTCCAAATTAACACTATCAAACAATTTTATGTTAAATTACTCAACAGATGTTTACTTCATCCCAATTACAAGACATATGAACAGCAAACATGGTTAATTTTTTCCCTTTCCCTTTGTTAGATCACATGTATGAATTAATGTGCTTCTCGTTTTTTTTTTTTTTTTTATAAAATGTTATAAAAAAATAAATCAGCTATAATCAAGTGGAGTGAGTGGAAAGACACAACACATTTACACGTGAAGCAATATGTTTCACAACTAAATGGGATCAGCTGCTCATCAATGGTGACATTAGGCCCAGGGTAAAAAACAGGGGAAGGTGGTGCACCCACTTATCCCACACTGTCCTGATGGCAGCTAGCTTGTCTCTCTGCCGTCGAGCTGGTCTGTCAACTCGGTTATCAAAACGGATAATCCTGGAAATTTTGTGGAAGTTTTCCAGAGACACTGATGCACGGAAAGGTTCGTGCCGGTTTCTGAATCCCACAGGGATTCGGTGGATTCCCCTTTGGACCTGAAAACTCCTGCAAGGATAAGAACCCCAAAGTAGGCCTTTGGGGTTCTTAGATAAATTTGGTCCATCTCCTTCCACCTCTCTCCAAAAACACACCTTCCTTCTAGATTACTGCAATCCAGAATAATTTTCTGGATGGAATCTGGGATGAAAAGCTCAAATGAAGACTTGATGTCCTGCACATGAATAACTGTCAGCCGTGTTGGCCCTGGCTTATCACAGTAACAGCTCTGCAGGGTGGCTCATTTCTTGTGCAAGAAGACCATTCAATTTCACCAGTTATTGACGTCCATATTTCTTCACTTGCTGTCTGGTGGGCTTGTTCTGGTCCTGGAGCTGGCTGCAGATGGGGTACTCGTCTTCGTTTTGTTACTAAATGGTGCTCAACCTCATCCTCTTCTTCAAAGTCACTGTCAGACTCTGAATTTTCAGAAATGTGAAATATTCTGAAACCTCTTTGTCAACATCATCATCCGAAGCCCCTCTCTCTTCCAAAATCAATTGGATGGCCCTCGCAGCAGATAATCTTTTGCCATCTTGATCAGTTGTGATAAAGAACCACACTGGCAAAGTCTTATTTATAGTATTATGCCCCTAATTTGCAGGTGGGACACGGTATGAGAAAATAAAATTTGGATCCCTCAAGAAAGAGGGTAAAATGTGCGGGAATGTCAGAGCAGACGGTGTTGATGGTTGAATTTTCAACAATGTTGCAACTTTGTGCGAGAGCAGGAGGGGAAGAAAACACTATCAGCAGCACCAGAAAGGAGGAGGACAGAGTGTGGGAACACAGGACCTGCACTTTCAACACTTTTATTAGACCTGGGTCCAGTGGACCCGAACACCTTGTATGTAATGTAAATGCGTGGGGGGAGGTACAGTATGAGGTCATTGAAAATTTGTTCAGATTTATGTTCTTCACAGAAAATAAGCCAAAGCCAATGAGTTTCAGGTTGAAAAAATAATTAATTGTTTAATTTTTCTTTTGAAAAAAACTGAAAACGGGTCTCACAGACCCGAACACCATACAAGGGTTAAACGAGTGTTGCAATCCCCATTATATTTGAGTTATAGGTCAGAAATGAAGCTCGGCAGTAGAGCGGTCACGGCTTGAGCATGACCTCAGAGTTCACAGATGAAAAAAAGCATGACAAAAATGACCAAAGCTTCCACGCTGGATTTACCCACAATCCTTTGCCATTACTAGTGCAGGGTGACATGTGAGACAGTAGGTTGGATTCGCCCTGAATTCTTTTAACCAAGTTACAGCTGCACACAACTTCCAAACTAACTGCAAGAAATAAAGCTTCGTCAGGTTCAGACAGATGTTTCAGGATGAGAGCCAGAGAAACGACCTTTGACCTCTGACCTTGTGTTTATCTGCCACACCCAGAAACAAACTTCAGCCCTGTGGAGAAAAATTCAGCCTGAGCAAACCTCTGTGTCTGCTCTTCACTTTCATTAGTGCAGAGCCTCTTCACTTCACAGCTGCTAAACGACTCGTTGACCTCCGCAGCTCAGCTGCTGCTCCCTGATTGGCTGCATCTGACCTCACCGTGCCATCCTGAGAAGAGGAGGTTTTCCCGTGATTGGCTGGGAAGCAGGAAGCAGAGACTGAATGCATTAGTGTCATTAAAAGCCAAACAGTGAGCGCGAAGGCAGCGTTAGGAGACGTTAACAGTGTCTGCCGTTAATATGACACTTCATTATCACAGCGAGGACGCGAGAGTCAGCGGGGACCGAAGAAGAGGAAACAAAGAATGTGAAGAAGAAGAGGGAGAGGGAAACAAACACAGAGAGACCAAGTACATGAAGAAAAACCTGATGACAAGGATGAAGAACGAACAAAGCATAAGAATAAGGAAGAGCAAGAAAATATGATTAGGCAGAAGGAAACAAGACAGAAGAAGAGGAAGGAGGCAAAAGAGAAGCTGTCTGAGCTCTCACTGGATAAGCCCAGGCAGGACAGAGGGTCAGCATCCAATCAGAGCTCAGGGGTCGTTGTCTGGTTTTCGAGGCAAAGAGAAAAAAGTTAACGAGAAAAAGAACTTTACGGGGAGGGGGCGGTGTTCAGTGATGGCTGACCTTTGTGACCTCGCCTGTCTCCAACTGTTCTGCTTCAGCAATTACCATGGTAATAACGCATCATCACCATCATCGTCGCAGCCTGGCAACAGGAAACAGTCGCAGAGACGCTCAGATGAGCTAATTTATTCGGCTCTTTGTGTGTTTTAACCAATTATCAGCCAGCAGGCGCACGCACACGGACAGGAAGTGACACGTGGAGGAAAATGCTCCGAAACAAACAGACTAAAGTCGGATTTAGCTCCACCCGCCCTTTCCTCAGGATTCATTAGTGTTGTTTTCAGAAACTGTCAGAAACCTGCAGTGAAGTTTGAGCTGTACAAAGTACTGCAGTACAACTACAACGGTGGAGGCGGAGACGTGCTGCTGCTCGCTCAGCCTGAGCCTGATGTTCTCGGTCACGTGGCGTGCAGACTGTTTCCACCGTCCTCGAACGTTTCCCTCTTTTTTCCACCGGTTTGATTCCGTCAGCTTCATCGGCGCTCTGTCACACAGACGGCTGTAATTGGTTCCTGATAGCATCGTGCTTTTATCGCAGCACATGTTCAGTGATATTCTTGTCTGTAGACCAGAGCTGGACTGCTCCCTAATTAATTAATCAGAAGTGTTCCAATTAAAGCCTGTTTGTCTGTAATTAGTTTAATTATGAGGCTCGGCTCAGGCCCGCGAGCAGATCTGACTGTAACCTCCTGATGGGCTTTGGTTTCATCCTCTCGCCTATCTGAGAGGTTTTTTCAGTGAGACACTCACAGAAATGTCCTGCAGAGCTGAGTTTCGGTGCGTGCAGACTCCATTCAGGCCTCATCTAGCACAAGTCACATGACCCTCACCTGAGTGATGGCTCACAGAGATTCTTGTCTCCAGTAAAAGCTGATTTCATTTATACGCACACCCACTCTGAGCGCACGCAGCACTGAACAGTTTTCAGTGAGCGGTTGCACGGCGGTGGTGCACCTGCATCACACGATCTACCCATGCTCGGCCTAATTTAGCCACTTTCAGCCACGTGCAGGACTCGTCACAGCATCTGAGCCTGAACCAGGCGGCACACGCTCAGATTTAAAACCACGCCCCCTGTTTGACCTGAGCGAAACAGCAGATCACCTTAGAGTCGTTTACCCCTTTGGTTCCTGGTTCTCAGGAGTAATAATCACCGACAGAGCTCTGTGTTTCCTGGGACGATAACAGCTTCCTGTTGTCACTGCGTGCTTTTCTGTGAAGGCTCGTTTTTCACACACGAGTTTTGATCTCACGTTTCTTTGTCGTCGTCCTTCCACCTTTCTCAGCTTTCACGTCAATGATCTCCTGTTTTATTTTTTTGAGTGTTTTGGTTTTATTTCCTGTTGGTTGCTCCATTATCAACTAACTTATCCTTCGCCTCCAGCTCAATCATCCAGTCTGAATCGTTCCCCGGGAGGTTTGTTTGCTGCCTTTGATTTATTGATTTATTATTGTTATTGTTGTTATTTGTTTGTTTCCTCACACTGCTCCGTGTTCAGTTTTCCCAGTTTGTTCAGAATCAGCTGAGAGTTGATGGAAAGTTGACGTTCGCCTTGCATTTTCATCACTTTCACAGATTTCAGTCTAACGTCATTCAGACTCGACTCCACAGAGACTCGACCCAAAAATGATTTTGTCGGTGAATGCAGGTCACACCTCTGTATACACAGTAATGATATAGAGGAGAACTCTAGTGTGAATAAATGTAAAATATTAAAGAGATGGGTGTGTTTTTTAAAGTAATAAATCCCGATCATATACTGTGTAAACCAGGGCTCGTCTGCAGTTTTTGCTCCAGGATCAGCGAGTCTGAGACGCAGATGAATCTTTTGGATGTTGCTGTTTTGTTTCCTGCAGATTTCTGTTTTTACTGAACGTGTAGTCGTGCACAAATCTTCATTTCTGCGCTTTAATTCACTGAAGGAATGAACATGAACGCAAGATAAAAACTGTCCAAGTTGACTCACTAATAGAAGAAAATCCTGCACTCGGTTTGTGCTTCTATTTGCCTCAAACATCAGTTTCACCTTCAAACTGATTCAATGAAACCGCTCCTCTCTTTCTGAGTTCTCAGTCGTGTTGGTGGATTTATCATCATCTTATTATTTTGTTTATTTGGTTTTTATGAGAACAATAAATAACAAACATTTTATTTGAAACAGATATAAATGGAGTGGATAATGAGAAGAAGCTTTGAATTTTTACTCTTCATTTGATTATTTACAGGCTGGGAACAGCTTTCAGTGCAGTCCTGTTTTATTTAAGAAAAACATTTTTGACAGAAAAATCATTTCTACTTTTTTATTTTTAAACAGCTTGTTTTGTGTCTCTGATTTCTTTCTCCCAATGAAATAAAATCCAGTCACACTTTAATGGATCTGTTTAGAATTTATTATTTTAATTCTTTTGACTTCTTCACTTGTTTGCTTTGGGATTTTAAATGAACAGTTATTATTATTACGAGTGTCAGTGTGAGGGCAGAGGAGTGTGCAGTGGAGTGGAGGTATGTTCCTGTTACAAACCACAGCAAACTGCAAACAAAGAGCCTGCTGCTGTGTGAGTGTACCGAGTCTCTGAGGAGGGGGTGGGGGGGACAGAGGGGAGATGTGAGAGAAGAAGAAATGGAGGAAGAGAAGTCTTTTTTTCCTCTAAAGTGTGAGAGCACCGAGCCAGAGGCACAACAGGCCCGGAGCTCCCCCTGGTGGTCAGTAACAGAACTACACTACAGCGGATACTTTTGTACGGCACCAACGAAGAAGATAAATCTGACCGTCCCAGCGTTAATCCATCAGTGAGTTGAACTTAAAGGTCTTTAAAGAGGTTTTGTTCTAAAATTTTCAGTTAAACTTAAAGAAATTCCAACCGATGGATCCACTAGGGGAAGATCTGAGCGTTTTTATCAATTCTTTTCTTAAAAATATTTCACGATTTCATTCATGAGTCCTGCTCTCACATATCACCACCACCACTGAACTTTATTCTGGGTATTTCAACCATCTAAAGTCTGAGGTAGCACAAGATTCAACATGCAACAAGCAAAATCATTAAGTTATCTCCAAACTGTCCCATCAGTCAGAAACACCATGATCTGCATTTGTAGAAATTGTGTCCACTGTGAAACCTGTCGACCTCGGCTCTTGTTGTGACGTCAACGTTTCTGTATCGTAACAATCGGCCCGTGTTTTAAATACAGTTTAAAGGTCTTCTGTTGGTGGTGACTGAAGCCGTTTAAACAAACTGAACTTCCTATTAAAAACAAACGTGTGAATAAAAGAGTCCAATCGTGTTTCTCAGCCGGGCTTCCCCTCTGTCCCTGTCTCCACGTCCCCCGTCCCTCCCCCTCTGTCTTTCTGCTCTCAGTAAAATGACATTTAGAGCAGCAGGGTGAGAAAAGCAATCTGCCGTCCCTCCCTGGAGAGGGGCAGGAGGGAGAGGGAGGAGATGTAAATGTAAAAATGAGTGGAATAAAAGAAGAAAGAAGGAGGAGGAAGGGTGAAATCCAGACTGAGGTGAAAAGAGTGTGTGTGTGTGTGTGTGTGTGTGTGTGTGTGTGTGTGTGTGTGTGTGTGTGTGTGTGTGTGGAAAATTAGGCTGTGCAAACATGGACATTTATGTGTGTGTGTGTGCGATGTTTTGTGCTCAGTGAGGACATTTCTGTGATGTGTAGGGGGCAGTTTTGCTCTGTGAAGACAGTTTTGCTCAGAGAAGACATTTTTAATCATTGAGGACAGTTTTGCTCAGTGAGGACAGTTTTTGCTCAGAGAAGACATTTTTAATCATTGAGGACAGTTTTGCTCAGTGAGGACAGTTTTTGCTCAGAGAGGACAGTTTTTGCTCAGAGAATACAGTTTTGCTCAGTGAGGACAGTTTTACTCTGTGAATACAGTTCTTGCTCTGTGACGGCAGTTGTTGCTCTGTGAGGACAGTTTTGCTCAGTGAGGACTGTTTTGCTCTGTGAAGACAGTTTTTGCTCAGTGAGGGCAGTTTTGCTCAGAGAAGACAGTTTTGCTCTGTGAGGACAATTTTTGCCCTTGAGGACAGTTTTTGCTCAGAGAAGACAGTTTTGCTTATTGAGGACAGTTTTGCTCTGTGAGGACAGTTTTTGCCCTGTGTGGACAGTTTTGCTATATGAGGACAGTTTTGCTCTGTGAAAACAGTTTTTGCTCATTGAGGACAGTTTTTGCTCAGTGAGGACAGTTTTTGCTAAGAGAAGAAAGTTTTGCTCTGTGAAGACAGTTTTCGCTCAGAGAAGACAGTTTTGCTCTGTGAGGACAGTTTTGGTCAGTGAGGACAGTTTTTACTCAGTGAGGACAGTTTTTTCTCTGTGAGGACAGTTTTGCACTATCAGGACTGTTTTGCTCTGTGAAGACAGTTTTTGCTCAGTGAAGACAGTTTTGCTCTGTGAGGACAGTTTTTGCTCAGAGAAGACAGTTTTGCTCTGTGAAAACAGTTTTTGCTCTGTGAGGGCAGTGCTGCTCAGAGAGGACAGTTTTTGCTCTGTGAGGACGGTTTTTGCTAAGAGAAGAAAGTTTTGCTCTGTGAAGACAGTTTTGCTCAGAGAAGACAGTTTTGCTCTTTGAAAACAGTTTTTGCTCTGTGAGGGCAGTGTTGCTCAGAGAGGACAGTTTTTCCTCTGTGAGGGCAGTTTTTGCTCTGTGAGGACGGTTTTTGCTAAGAGAAGAAAGTTTTGCTCTGTGAAGACAGTTTTCGCTCAGAGAAAACCGTTTTGCTCTGTGAGGTCAGTTGTTGCTCTGTGAGGACAGTTTTTGCTCTGTGAAGACAGTTTTGCTCATTGAGGACAGTTTTGCTCAGAGAAGACAGTTTTCCTCAGAGAAGACCGTTTTGCTCAGTGAGGACAGTTTTTGCTCTGTGAGGACAGCTTTTGCTCTGTGAAGACAGTTTTGCTCTACGTTGGGGAGATTGTGGCTCAAGAGTTGGCAGTTCGTCTTATAATCGGAAGGTTGCTGGTTCGAGTCCTGGTTCGGCCAGTCTTGGTTGTTGTGTCCTTGGGCAAGTGTAATGGTATAAAGTGCTTTGGGGTCCAAACAGTAAAGCGCTATAAAAATAAAGGCAATTTACCATTTTTGCTCAGTGAGGACAGTTTTTGCTCTATGAGGACAGTTTTGCTCTATGAGAACAGTTTTTGCTCTGTGAGCACATGTTTTGCTCTGTGACGGCAGTTTTGCTCAGTGAGGACAGTTTTTGCTCAGAGAAGACATTTTTAATCATTGAGGACAGTTTTGCTCAGTGAGGACAGTTTTTGCTCAGAGAGGACAGTTTTTGCTCAGAGAATAGTTTTGCTCAGTGAGGACAGTTTTTGCTCTGTGAGGACAGTTTTTTCTCCGTGAGGACAGTTTTTGCTCAGTGAGGACAGTTTTTGCTCTGTGAGGACAGTTTTTTCTCTGTGAGGACAGTTTTTTCTCTGTGAGGACAGTTTTTGCTCAGTGAGGACAGTTTTTGCTCTGTGAGGACAGTTTTTTCTCCGTGAGGACAGTTTTTGCTCAGAGAGGACAGTTTTCGCTCAGAGAAGACCGTTTTGCTCTGTGAGGACAGTTTTGCTCAGAGAAGACAGTTTTGCTCTTTGAAAACAGTTTTTGCTCTGTGAGGGCAGTGTTGCTCAGAGAGGACAGTTTTTCCTCTGTGAGGGCAGTTTTTGCTCTGTGAGGACGGTTTTTGCTAAGAGAAGAAAGTTTTCCTCTGTGAAGACAGTTTTCGCTCAGAGAAAACCGTTTTGCTCTGTGAGGTCAGTTGTTGCTCTGTGAGGACAGCTTTTGCTCTGTGAAGACAGTTTTGCTCTACGTTGGGGAGATTGTGGCTCAAGAGTTGGCAGTTCGTCTTATAATCGGAAGGTTGCTGGTTCGAGTCCTGGTTCGGCCAGTCTTGGTTGTTGTGTCCTTGGGCAAGTGTAATGGTATAAAGTGCTTTGAGGTCCAAACAGTAAAGTGCTATAAAAATAAAGGCAATTTACCATTTTTGCTCTGTGAGGACAGTTTTTCTCAGTGAGGACAGTTTTTGCTCTATGAGGACAGTTTTGCTCTATGAGAACAGTTTTTGCTCTGTGAGCACATTTTTTGCTCTGTGACGGCAGTTTTGCTCAGTGAGGACAGTTTTTGCTCAGAGAAGACATTTTTAATCATTGAGGACAGTTTTGCTCAGTGAGGACAGTTTTTGCTCAGAGAGGACAGTTTTTGCTCAGAGAATACAGTTTTGCTCAGTGAGGACAGTTTTTGCTCTGTGAGGACAGTTTTTTTCTCTGTGAGGACAGTTTTTGCTCAGTGAGGACAGTTTTTGCTCAGAGAAGACATTTTTAATCATTGAGGACAGTTTTGCTCAGTGAGGACAGTTTTTGCTCTGTGAGGACAGTTTTTCTCAGTGAGGACAGTTTTGCTCTATGAGAACAGTTTTTGCTCTGTGAGCACATTTTTTGCTCTGTGACGGCAGTTTTGCTCAGTGAGGACAGTTTTTGCTCAGAGAAGACATTTTTAATCATTGAGGACAGTTTTGCTCAGTGAGGACAGTTTTTGCTCAGAGAGGACAGTTTTTGCTCAGAGAATACAGTTTTGCTCAGTGAGGACAGTTTTTGCTCTGTGAGGACAGTTTTTTTCTCTGTGAGGACAGTTTTTGCTCAGTGAGGACAGTTTTTGCTCAGTGAGGACAGTTTTTGCTCAGAGAAGACATTTTTAATCATTGAGGACAGTTTTGCTCAGTGAGGACAGTTTTTGCTCAGAGAGGACAGTTTTTGCTCAGAGAATACAGTTTTGCTCAGTGAGGACAGTTTTGCTCTGTGAGGACAGTTTTTTCTCTGTGAGGACAGTTTTTGCTCTGTGAGGACAGTTTTTTCTCCGTGAGGACAGTTTTTGCTCAGAGAGGACAGTTTTCGCTCAGAGAAGACCGTTTTGCTCTGTGAGGACAGTTTTGCTCAGAGAAGACAGTTTTGCTCTTTGAAAACAGTTTTTGCTCTGTGAGGGCAGTGTTGCTCAGAGAGGACAGTTTTTCCTCTGTGAGGGCAGTTTTTGCTCTGTGAGGACGGTTTTTGCTAAGAGAAGAAAGTTTTGCTCTGTGAAGACAGTTTTCGCTCAGAGAAAACCGTTTTGCTCTGTGAGGTCAGTTGTTGCTCTGTGAGGACAGTTTTTGCTCTGTGAAGACAGTTTTGCTCATTGAGGACAGTTTTGCTCAGAGAAGACAGTTTTCCTCAGAGAAGACCGTTTTGCTCAGTGAGGACAGTTTTTGCTCTGTGAGGACAGCTTTTGCTCTGCGAGGACAGTTTTGCTCTGTGACGACAGTTTCTGTCTGTGAGGACGTTTTTTGCTCTATGAGGACAGTTTTGCTCTGTGAGGACAGTTTTTGCTCACAGACGACAGTTTTGCTCTGTGAGGACGGTTTTTGCTCTGTGAGGACAGTTTTGCTCTGTGAGGACAGTTTTTGCTCAGTGAGAACAGTTTTTGCTCTGTGAGGACAGTTTTTCTCAGTGAGGACAGTTTTTACTCAGAGAAGACAGTTTTTTCTCTGTGAGGACAGTTTTGCTCTGTGAGGACAGTTTTGCTCTGTGAAGACAGTTTTTGCTCTGTGAGGCAGTTTTGCTCAGTTAGGACGGTTTTTGCTCTGTGAGGACAGTTTTTGCTTTTTGAGGACAGTTTTGCTCTTTGAGGCCAGTTTTTGCTCAGAGAAGACAGTTTTGCTCTGTGAGGACAGTTTTTGCTCAGTGACAGCAGTTTTGCTCAGTGAGGACAGTTTTTGCTCTGTGTGGACAGTTTTGCTCTATGTGGACAGTTTTGCTCTGTGAAGACAGTTTTTGCTCTGTGGGGACAGTTTTTGCTCACAGAAGACAGTTTTGCTTATTGAGGACATTTTTAGCTCTGTGTGGACAGTTTTGCTCTATGTGGACAGTTTTGCTCTGTGAAGACAGTTTTGCTCAGTGAGGACAGTTTTTGCTCAGAGAAGACATTTTTAATCATTGAGGACAGTTTTGCTCTATGAGGACAGTTTTGCTCTGTGAGGACAGTTTTTGCTCTGTGAGGGCACTTTTGCTCATTGAGGACAGTTTTTTCTCTGTGAGGACAGTTTTGCTCTGTCAGGACAGTTTTTGCTCAGTGAGAGCAGTTTTGCTCAGTGAGGACAGTTTTTGCTCTGTGAGGGCAGTTTTTGCTCAGAGAAGACAGTTTTGCTTATTGAGGATAGTTTTTGCTCAGTGAGAGCAGTTTTGCTCAGTGAGGACAGTTTTTGCTCTGTGTGGTTAGTTTTGCTCTATGTGGACAGTTTTGCTCTGTGAAGACAGTTTTGCTCCTTGAGGACAGTTTTTGTTCTGTGATGGCGGTTTTGCTCCTTGAGGACAGTTTTTGCTCTGTGTGGACAGTTTTGCTCTATGAGGACAGTTTTGCTCTGTGAAGACAGTTTTTGCTCTGTGAGGGCACTTTTGCTCAGTGAGGACGGTTTTTGCTCTGTGAGGACAGTTTTTGCTTTTTGAGGACAGTTTTTGCTCTGTGTGGACAGTTTTGCTCTATGTGGACAGTTTTTGCTCTGTGAGGGCACTTTTGCTCAGTGAGGACGGTTTTTGCTCAGTGAGAGCAGTTTTGCTCAGTGAGGACAGTTTTTGCTCTGTGTGGACAATTTTGCTCTATGTGGACAGTTTTGCTCTGTGAAGACAGTTTTTGCTCTGTGGGGGCAGTTTTTGCTCACAGAAGACAGTTTTGCTTATTGAGGACATTTTTAGCTCTGTGTGGACAGTTTTGCTCTATGTGGACAGTTTTGCTCTGTGAAGACAGTTTTGCTCATTGAGGACAGTTTTTGCTCTGTGAGGACCGTTTTTGCTCAGAGAAGACCGTTTTGCTCCTTGAGGACAGTTTTTGCTCTGTGAGGACAGTTTTGCTCCTTGAGGACAGTTTTTGCTCTGTGTGGACAGTTTTGCTCTGTGAAGACAGTTTTTCTCCTTGAGGACAGTTTTTGCTCTGTGTGGACAGTTTTGCTCCTTGAGGACAGTTTTTGCTCTGTGTGGACAGTTTTGCTCTGTGAAGATAGTTTTTCTCCTTGAGGACAGTTTTTGCTCTGTGTTGACAGTTTTGCTCTGTGAAGACAGTTTTTCTCCTTGAGGACAGTTTTTGCTCTGTGAGGACAGTTTTGCTCCTTGAGGACAGTTTTTGCTCTGTGATGACAGTTTTGCTCCTTGAGGACAGTTTTTGCTCTGTGTGGACAGTTTTGCTCTATGAGGACAGTTTTGCTCTGTGGTGACAGCTTTTGCTCTGTGAGGGCACTTATGCTCAGTGAGGACAGTTTTTGCTTTTTGAGGACAGTTTTTGCTCAGTGAGAGCAATTTTGCTCAGTGAAGACAGTTTTGCTCTGTGAGAACAGTTTTTGCTCAGTGAGAGCAGTTTTGCTCAGTGAGGACAGTTTTTGCTCTGTGGGGGCAGTTTTTGTTCAGAGAAGACAGTTTTGCTTATTGAGGACAGTTTTTGCTCTGTGTGGACAGTTTTGCTCTGTGAAGACAGTCATGCTCAGCGAGGACAGTTTTGTTCTCTGAGGACAGTTTTGCTCAGAGAAGACAGTTTTGCTCTTTGAGGACAGTTTTGCTCAGAGAAGACTGCTTTGCTCTGTGAGGACAGTTCTGTGTGGGGGCAGTGATGTTTTGTGCTGTGCTGATCACTCTCTGAAGTAATTTCTTGTTTGCTGAGGAGCAACTGCTGAACCGTGCAGTGATGCAGACTTCAGTATGCTCTCAGAGGACCAGAGGAAAAGCACACAGGCTTTTTATTAAACATCTTCAAGAAGTCATGCCTGGACCTTAGCATGCTAAGGTAAAAGGTTCAACAAACTCACAGGTACCTGTGGCCGAAGACACTTTGCACATGGTTATGTAGACACAGTGTAGATCAGATTTTAGGTTGATGATAGACTGGATTTGGCTGGAAATTTCTACATCACCAGGACACTTTTACACCACGTTTCTACATCGTGGGGATTTTTCTACTTTACCATGGCATTTTAACACCATCGACACATTACTGCATCATGGGGAAATTTCTACACCATGGGGACATTTTTATACCACCAGGACATTTCAATACTGCGGGGACATTTCTTCTCTATGGGGACTGATTTAGTTCTCGGCTCAGATAAAATAATTATTGTGGGTGATTTTAACATCCATGTAGATGCTAAAAATGACAGCCTCAACATGGCATTTAATCTGTTATTAGACTCAATTGGTTTCTCTCAAACTGTAAAAGAACCCACCCACCACTTTAATCACACTCTAGATCTTGTTTTAACATATGGCATAGAAACTGAACATTTAACAGTGTTTCCTGAAAACCCTCTCCTGTCTGATCATTTCCTGATAACATTTACATTTACAATAATTGATTACACAGTGGTGGAGAGTAGACTTTATCACAGTAGATGTCTTTCTGAAAGCACTGTAACTAAGTTTAAGAATATAATCCACCCACTGTTATCATCTTCAATGCCCTGTACCAATATAGAGCAGAGCAGCTATCTGAACGCTACCCCAACAGAGGTCGATTATCTTGTTAATAATTTCACCTCCTCACTACGTACGACTCTGGATACTGTAGCTCTGTAGTGGGGCATGGTTTGCGATGCCTGCGGACGCACCTGCACGGCATCCGCAATTACGCCCACCGTGTTAAAACACGGGATCTCAGGGGTTGTGAGGTGTTGTGGTGAGAAGTGGTGAATAAAGATGACTCAAAACGCAGATCTGTGGTCCCGTCGTGGCTTAATTCCACCACAGCGCTATATATATAAAATTGAATTGAATTGAATTTCTTCATGACCAGGATATTTCGATTTTCATGTGTGCACTGTGGCGTCAATTCTAAAGTCATTTACTTTTAGCAGTTCTTGTGTTTCTTCACTTTTGGTTTCTTTCTATCTTTCATTTTTTCCCCTCTGATGCTCTCTGTTCATTGTGACTACAGTGAATCATACTGGTGCTACTGCCTTGCTCCAAGGCTCTAAGGGAAACAAGCTGTTTGACCTGAGTACAATTTAAAGCACAAAAGCAGGACATGTAACTGCTAATTTGAGGTGACAGGTGGATGTTTGTGTCTTATGTTGCGCTGGTGGCCAGATGTTGGCTGATGCTGCTCACAGTCCAGAGGGAGCAGAGAGTCATCCCTGCTGAATCAGGACACACTGATCCGCCTCATCATCTCCTCAGCTTTTCCTGCCGTTACCTTTCATTCAAGTCCAGCTTGTTCTGTGTGAGATATCTGTTTTAATGTCCTGCCTGTCAGTTTGCAGGTGAGTTTCTTTTCTCGTACCTTTGAAAACAAAAATGTTTCCTTGGGGAAAACAAAGCTTCAGAATCAGCATATTGGTTCTTCATTTGATTATTTTCCCTAACAGTAGTGTCCTTTCATTGTTCCCTTCAAAAAAAAAGATGTGTGGTCAGACTACAGGAGCCTGAAGGGTTCAGCTGGGTTTATGGAGGTCACTGCAATGTTTTCTGTTGAACCTCACAGTGAGAGTCTGCAACCTTGGCCTGCCAGGACCCTGTAAGTAGGTTAAAGTGTCCACTGGTGACTCGGGGTGCTCTTTAATGGAGACCAAAGCAATCTGCGTAGGAACAAAGCGCTTATTAGTGTCTTTTGTCTCCCCAAGAAAGCTCCCAGCTGCTAATTAAGCGGCGGGGTCTTATCATGAAGCACTGCAGCTCGCCACCTCCACTGCTATCAGCTGCAGGAACACAGGCAGCCTACAGGACACGGGGAGGGGGGCACAATAACAGGAACACGGTCGTATCACAGATTTATCAGACGGGGATCTTCTTAATTACTTAACCCGAGCTGATTACATACCTGCTACTTCCACTCTGAACCCAGCAGTGAGTCACTGATGTCTCTGCTTCATATAAACCACAGATAATGTGACTCTAATCACAACCAACCTGACAACCATGTGCCACTTTCACTACAATGACTATGGAGGTCTTCCTCTCCACTGTTGCCAAGTGTTGCTCATATCATATCATCTGACGCTTCGTGTTTTCTTTCTAATGTTAGACACCTCTGGTCTGTGAACTGGAGCTACTCTGGAAAGAACAGTCACTTTGCGTTTTGTCTCCTGCGCAGCTATGTCTTGATCACCCATCGTCAATAAGTTTTTTCTTCTTCTGTGGTTTGTTGTAGACAGAATAATTTTATTTGAACATGTAAATATAACTGAAATAACAAAAGAAAACAAACCTTTTCATGAAAATCTCTATGTCTGCAAAAAAAACAATATTGTCACTTTTTCTGTTTATCATTTTTACTCTGAGTTTAAAAGTTTATATTTAAAACTATTTCAAACTCCTGTCATGATGAGCTGTGTGACAGGACCCAGTCTGCAGGACACTGGACTTGAACTTAAACTCAGCTTTATTGCTGATAACTGTAGGAGCAAACAGAGACGGACGGGCAAGGGAGGGAAACGAATAGAAACACAGCACAGAGGGAGATCACAACCAGGAGAAACTAGAATATTAACCACTCAAAGCACTGAGTCATCGACCCAGGAACCATCACACCTCAGTGCTTTTAACATTTGTTGATGAATTAGAAATTAACAGTTTCATTCTATTTTATTTTAGTTTTTGAATCTTTCTTTGTTATTATTATTATTATTAATGCTGACAACAGCAGTAACACGAATAATGGAACCCTTTTCATTATATTCAATAATAATTTATAAAAACACAAAAGAACACTTTTAATAAACACACTCACACACACACACACACACACACACTCACACACACACACACACACACACACACACACACACACACACACACACTCACACACACACACACACACACACACACACACACACACACACACACACACACGCACACACACGCACACTCACACACACACACACACTCACACACACGCACACTCACGCACACACACACACACACACGCACACTCACACGCACACGCACACACACACACACACACTCTCCTTGTTTTGCTGTGTGAGCAGTTCTTTGCTTCATAAATATGATCCCCTGTTCCCTCCTGATTGGCTCTTTGCTGCAGCAGCGACGAGGGAGTTATTGATTGATTTACTGAGGACCTCAAAATAATTGTTCACTCCGGTGTTTGGGTGGGGGCGGGGCGGGGGAGGGGTATTAGCATTTAAAGAGGGAACGTTTAATAACCAAACTGATCAATGAACAATTACAGCTGACAAACACTGACGGTGGTGACGAAGATGAGGAGGAGGAGGAGGGCAGCTTCTGTTTTACAGTTTCTTTTTGTTCTGGGTTTTGTTTTATTTTGAAAGAAGCATGTGCTCATGCTTTTATTTTGAAGGATGCCTGTGCTTGTTTGTTCATTTTTTCTTTTCACTGCTGCTTTTTTGTGGATGATTTTCTTTCCCAGATGAAGCCTGTGAGGGGTCAGAGGTCAGGCATGTTCACTTTAACATGAAACATGTGAAAACACAGAGCTCAGCTCTCCACGCATCTTCTTTATCTTCTATTTGACGGAGAAACTGCCGTCTCAGCGGAAAATTACCGCTCTTTAACACCTCTGCTGATTTAAACCTCACCCCCACCACCACCACCATCTCCCCGTGTACCTGTCCTCCCCCCTCCTCCCTCCTCTGCTCTTTTATCTCCCGCTCTAAAATGACTCTTAAAGACTTCCCACTCGACTAACCCTCTTTCTCTCAGCGCTGCCAGCACGTCATTGGTCGGCCGCTGACATTTTGTTAGACGTCGTTAAGGCCGGCGGCGCCATAAAGCACCTGAGGGTGACACCTCCCACCCTGGTGGAGAGAGCGGGAGGAGAGAGAGAGTTATAGTTCTTATTTAAGATCTCGATTAACCTTCTTTTCTGTACGACTAATCAATTTTCATGATATGAGCTCCATAAAGTCTCTTAATAAGACACACGTGTGGAGCCGCTGAACATCTGAAGGAACGAAGAAACTCGCCCGAGCTGAGACCAGGACTGAGTCCAGGACCAGGTCTAGGACTGAGTCTAAGACCAGTCTAGATCCAAGTCCAGGACCGGACTAGGACAGAGTCCGGGAACCAACCCCAGCATGATTTTATGTGTGACATCGGTCCTGCTGCTTGGTGTTGTCATCGGTCATCTGAAGTCCTGATGATTCAGTCTCAGCCGGCGAACCTACAAAGCCCGGAGGACCCCTGAACGTCACTTCCTGTTTGACCTTTGACAGACAAAGCCGGTAGATACATCACATCACAGGTTGGACATTCATTTTACAGTTTTTCTGAATTGCTAAAACACATTTCCTAAAATCTCATCTCTTTGTCTCAAAACACTAAACACAAACTCTAAAATTCAAGCTACACACACAAACCTTCAACTTGTCTTGCAAAACCAAACATTTGACTCAAAACTACTTTAACTTTACTCAAAATGAACCACTACTGTCAAAAACCACACAAAACCAGTGAATGTGCAAACACAACTTAGCAACTATTACACACTACAGAAATAAATACAAAACACTGTAAGATAGCAGGAAAATAATATTTATGTATTCATTCATTTATTCTTGTACTCACATTTTAACAAAAAAGAACTGCAATAAAAAATATACATATATACATAAAACAATTATATATTTTACAGCATAATCAGATAAATGAATCTGCCTCAGCATCAAGCCTCTGTGCTGGGTCAGGCCACAGGACGTCATCCACATCACATGTTATGGTCTCCCTTGCAATGCAACGCGATGCAAATCCAGCCCGAGCAAGACTCCAGTCCCATCTCACCACACGTGCCATTCAGTGCTTGAAGTAGATTTTCCTGTGTGTGAGCGTTTCGTTTATACTTTCCATCTCCATGCTGAGAAAAACTCCTGGACAGGGTTCAAAAGGGAGAGTACGGTGGAAGCTCACATTGTCCCAAATGATATGGGCTGCTCTGCCTGCTCGCGATCTCTCTACTCAAGCCAAGCATCCTGTAGACATCCAGGAATGTTGCTGTTCGTTGTTGTGCGGCCCAACAGTAACATGACTGTGGAGAACCCCACAGCTGCTGGCAGCACAGTTACATTTCCACCACGCTGGCCAGGCAGTTCAATAACGGCACGTTGACCTATGGCATTGCGACCTTTTCTTCTCCTTTTTGCTGGATTCAACGTGTTTGCTGTCTTCTATAATCCACTGCTGCACCTCATGCAGTCAAATTGCATTATTCTGATGTCTCCTGGTGTTGTGAGCACATGCGTGTTCTTCCACCCTCATGTGGCCGTCCTTCAATTCTAAACAAAATACCATTTAGTTATAAGTATACTTATATACATAGCACATGTTTACATCATACTATTTCATTTACAGAACTAAATGAGTTTCTTGTGTACAGATAATCTTTGACTTGAGTCAATGGTTAGGCCTCATGAAAACATCTCCGTGGATGAAGCTGGATTCAATCTAGCAAAAAGCAGAAGAAGAGGTTGCAACATGTTGAGTGGTAGTGTGTTAATGATGAAAACAGTGTGTTAGTTGTGTTTAACTTCTGTTGCCTGTGTGCATCATTCTGGGCACAAGTGCACCACACACACACACACACACACACACACACACACTCACACACACACGCACTAGAGATGGACCGATCCGATATTACGTATCAGTATCGGTCTGATACTGACCTAAATCACTGGATCGGATAGCGGAGAGAAATAAAATATGTAATCCGATCCATTAAATATCAAAAAAGCACCTCACAAAACGTCCCACACGGGTAACTCGGCTCATAACTGTAGCACGTGGGAGCAGTGTGCTCACGTGATAGAGCAGCTGTGTGTATTTGTAGCCTCAAACCAGCATTTCATCTCCAGCAAAGTTTAGCCAGGGGGGCCGATAGGGCATGAACAGGGAAAAGGGGGCACAAAGACATACTTTTCTTTCTTATTCTCATTTAAAATGTCGAGCTTTTAATAAATAATTATCTGAATCTTACACCCAAAGTTTTAATCTGATGTAAAATGTATAGAAGTCCATCACTGTATATAGTAACTGTTAAGTCTAATATACCCTAGTAAGCTGTAGTACTTTTTCCTTTGGGAACCATCTGTGCAGTCTGCAGTTCTGTTGAAGAAAGATGTTGAATCTATCTGTGAAGGTTCTCAGTCATCCAGGTCATCGTAGTCAAAGGAGCTTGCAAAGAAAAGCGTCTGGACTTCTTTAAGTTGCTTGAAGACGTTTCACCTCTCATCCGAGAAGCTTCTTCAGTTCTAAGGTCAAATGGTGGAGAGTCCCAGATATAAACCTAGTGGGAGTTTCCCCCCACAGAGGGACAAAAGGACCCCCTGATGATCCTCTAATCGCCTGAGCCAAGGTGTGAAACTGGGCGTGGGTCCCAATCAGCCAGAGTTTCGGGTGTGTTCATTGTGAAACCTGGCCCCACCTTATCATGTGAATTCCTGAGGTCAGATGGCCCAGGATGTGAGTGGGCGTTAAGGCGTCTGGGAAGGGATCTCAAAACTGGATTATAGATGGCAGAGAGTTGGTGTCGGAAACCCCGCCTCTGTTCAAAGATGGTCGCTCACAGTGGACATAGATGCTTCTTATGTTGAATCTATTTAATTATTCTTGAAAAATAATTTATTTCTGTGCATTTTTTTTCACACTGCATCAAATTAAAGTTGATTACGTCGATTAAGCACCATGAGGTGGAGGGTGGGGGGTTCACTTTTTTTTTTTTTTGCTGGGAGTTTGCAGCCCTGTTAGTTAGGTTGCTTAATATTTCTAAGTACTCTTTAAAATACCAGAGTAGGGAGGCTGGAGCAGGTTTAAGTTTATTAGATTGATCAGTTTTGCTGAACTATGAAATATTTTGAGTGCAGTGTGTTTTTCACACACAGGTATAACAGGATAGCTTCAGTGTTTGTTTATTTAAACTTGAGTATGAACTTATACAAAATGCAGCAAGATATTTAAAAAACAGTTTTATTGATTAAAAAACACTATATCAGATATCAGACATAAAAAAGTGGTATCGTGCCATCTCTAGCATACACACACACACACACACACACAAATACTCACACAGACACACACACACACGCACAAATACTCACACACACACACGCATACACACACACACACACACACATACACACACACACACACACACACACACATACACACATACACACATACACACATACACACACACACGCATACACACACACACACACACACACACACGCATACACACACACACACACACACGCATACACACACACACACACACACACACACACACACACACACACACACACACACACACACACACACACACACACACACACATACACACATACACACACACACACACACACACACACGCATACACACACACACACACACACACACACGCATACACACACACACACACGCATGCATACACACACACACACACTCAGTTTAACAGGTTGAAACACAGCAGAGTCAACGTGGGTTAAATGATTGTGTGATTATTTGTGCGTGTGTGTGCTCCCTCTTTCAGTCTTCATCAGTAAGTTTTAGGGTGAAGGTCAAAGGTCAGACTCAGATCAGGACGTTACCTGCCCAGCACACCTGAGGTCAGAGCGCAGAGACGAAGGACAGAGGGACAGGTGAGGTCGGTGCAGGTGTGACAGCCGGGCTCTGTGGATTCTTCTCATCTATTCGACGGTGAAAGCAGAAAAGGCTTCAGAAGCTTCTCTCATATAAATGGACTCACGTGCCTCTTCCTCCTCTTCCTCCTCTTCCTCCAGTCTGTCTCCAACTTTTCGTCCGTCTCTCATCTGTCTTCATCTCGCTCTCTTTCTCGTCTGTCTCCATCACTCCATATTAGCTCTCTCTCTCCTCTATTACCTCCCTCTCTCGTCCATTAGTAACACCTGAATCCTTCTATTAGATTGGGGGAGTTGGCCTCATAAATTCGCCGGCGTCTGTCAGCCGCCGAGCGACGGCTCACTGTTTTTGATAATGAAAGGATCTGGGCTTAAATTCACATTACCTTTGTAATGTACTTCATGCTTGATCATATCGGGCTCTTTGATTTTATTAACGTCTCTGAATGGATTTCTGCCTCTCTCCCCCGTCCATCTCCGTCTGTCTGCCCCCGAACGCTTCCTCCAATGACTGCTTCGTCCTCCGAGGTGCCGCTGAAGGTCGAGAGTCGGCGGCCGCCGCTTCACCCGCAGAGAGGGATGATGGGAAACTTTGTGCGCCGTCTGATGTTAGATGAATCTGTTTGTTCTTACTCGTGTCGAACGCAGAAACGTAAAAGGTCATTCTGCTTTTTCCCGTTGGTGTGCGGTCCACTTAAACGTGTCCAAACCTTTCTGCATCCTCTGAGCAAAGACGCACGAGGACCTGCCGCTCAGGTCGGCGTCAGCTCCTTCCAAACACGCAGGGAGGGCTTTGTTTCAGAAGCTATGGCTCAAATAGAGTCACAAAGGCCCCAAAACAAGCGCACTGACAGCTCACCTCAACTCATCATAGTTTCAAAACACAAAAATATCTGCGACAGCCGGCAGGTGGCGTCCATCTCTTACATCTGTGGTGGAAACCTGCAAACCTCCTACAGCCGTGTGTGTTCATAGAACTGGAGTTTCCACAGTCGTAGTGTTCATCGTGTGTGTGGGGGCATTTACATCATGCACACCTGGATGCAGACAGCTTCAATCTAAACACTCAGAACAGCTCAAACAAAATGAAAACGTGGATTCAAACTGGTCCAGAGCAGCGGGGCTCTGCAGTGACGTGCACGCACACGAATATCAGCGAGTGAAGGAAGCTGAAAATCACACACCGACTCTCAGAGGACGGATCCGCCGCTCCGATTTCTAAGTGGATTTCTGGAGTTTATCCTGGGCGGACTTTGTTTGGACTCGTGCTGAGCTGGCAGGACTCTGCCGTAACGTGTTCAGCAGACTGAGTCCAGGTCCGCATTAAACCCGATCAGACAGAATTAATAACCGCCGGGTCAATACGAGGAGCGGCGGCACAAAATGGAGTTTTAATGAACATGTGTTTGTTGACACACCGACTCACTGTTTCATCCCATAAGCACAAAATAAAATTGATTTAACCTGGGTTAATTTCCCAGCTCAGTGTGTGTGTGTGTGTGTGTGTGTGTGTGTGTGTGTGTGTACTGAATTGAATTAGCTGTTGTGTTTCTGTGCAGGGTAGCAAACATTGTTAGCTTTACAGGCTGATCACTCAACTAAAACTACATCACTAATTAAAAGCCTGCTCTGTGTGTGTGTGTGTGTGTGTGTGTGTGTGTGTGTGTGTGTGTGTGTGTGTGTGTGTGTGTGTCAGATATTTTCTTGGTGTCAGTGTGCTGTTGAACTCTGGACGGGTCAACACTCACTTTCTTGTTTTTTTCTTTTTCTCCATTTCTATTCCTCCTCTGCTGTCACGCCGCCTGTCATCCCTCCCCCTCTCTCCGTCAATCAGTCAGTTATTCAGCCGACACATTACTAGTTTCCGGACACACACACACACACACACACAGACACACACACACACACACACACACACACAAACACACACAGCTGACCATCATTACCAGGCTGCAGCGAAGCAGAAAAGCTCAGTAATAGCAGGTCACCACCCTCTGTGTGTGTGTGTGTGTGTGTGTGTGTGTGTGTGTGTGTGTGTGTGTGTGTGTGTGTGTGTGTGTGTGGGCTGACCAGTTGGCAGTCTATTAGTGTGAAGTGATGGACTGTTTGGCCAGAGCAGCAGTGTGATGGCGGTCAGGGTGGCACAAGGCTGGAAAGTAGAAATTTGCAGAAACTTCATGAAGAGCTCTGTGTGTGTGTGTGTGTGTGTGTGTGTGTGTGTGTGTGTGTGTGTGTGTCTGTGTGTGTGTGTGTGTGTGTGTGTGTCTCTGTGTGTGTGTGTGTGTGTGTCTGTGTGTGTGTGTGTGTGTCTGTGTGTGTGTGTGTGTGTCTGTCTGTGTGTGTGTGTGTGTGTCTGTGTGTCTGTCTGTCTGTGTGTGTGTGTGTGTGTGTCTGTCTGTGTGTGTGTGTGTGTGTCTGTGTGTCTGTCTGTGTGTCTGTGTGTGTGTGTGTGTGTGTGTGTGTCTGTGTGTCTGTCTGTGTGTGTGTGTGTGTGTGTGTGTCTGTCTGTGTGTGTGTGTGTGTGTCTGTGTGTCTGTCTGTGTGTGTGTGTGTGTGTGTCTGTCTGTGTGTGTGTGTGTGTGTCTGTGTGTCTGTCTGTGTGTGTGTGTGTGTGTGTGTGTGTGTCTGTGTGTTTGTGTGTCTGTGTGTGTGTGTGTGTGTCTGTCTGTGTGTGTGTGTGTGTGTGTGTGTGTGTGTCTGTGTCTGTCTGTGTGTGTGTGTGTGTGTGTGTGTGTGTGTCTGTGTGTGTGTCTGTCTGTGTGTGTGTGTGTGTGTCTGTGTGTCTGTCTGTGTCTGTGTGTGTGTGTGTGTGTGTGTTCAGCTCAGAGTGTAATGTTATTGTAATGATGAGAATGACTGCACTGCACTTCGACTCCTTTGTGTCTTTTGTTCCTAACGATGGGCTTGTTCTGCTTTCAGTAATTTTCTGGCCTATAAACAGTCTTTATATACACTTAAGTACCTCACATGTGTCTTTATAGTGATTAACTAAATCTTTAAAAATAAAAAGATTAACTGAAATATGAAAATCCCTGAAACTGTGTGCTCACAAAATGCATCCAAATTAATCAAGCTTAGCTGTGTCAGTGCAGCACACTCACCGTGTGATGTCCAGAGTTTCATTATTACTGTACTTTAAGTTCTGCCTGCTGGTTTCTGTCGGTGTTCCTTAGTTGCTCTGTCTCCCCTGTCTGCTGTATCAGCTGTGTTATGCTTCCTGTTTTACTTTGAAGGTCCATGTCTTATGTTAGTGTGTTTGGTTTTGCTTTTCCTGTCTCATTAGGCCTGATTTGTCCCTGCTGTGTTTCCCTCCTGTCTCTCATTCCCTGATTGCTCCGTCTGTTGGTGTTTGGACCCAGTTGTCCCTGCGAGTCCTCCTCTGTAGATTTGGGACTCCTGGAAGTTTATTTTAAACCTGTTGTTACTGACTTTGGTTTTAAGTTGGACAGTGATTTTAAATTGTACAGCCAAATCAGAGCAGTGGTGAAGTCCAGTTTTTATCATTTAAGCCGACTGGCACGAGTGAAATCTTTTCTTTCTGGGCAGCACCTTGAAACAGGATCCATGCTTTTATTTCTTCCCGCCTGGACTGTAACGCACTTTATGTGGGGGTCAGTCAGTCGTAGCTCTCACGTCTGCAGCTGGTTCAAAATGCGGCTGCACGACTCCTAACAGGAACTCGTAAAAGAGAGCACATAACCCTGTGCTGGCCTCACCGGCTGCCCGTGTCTTCTAGAGTTCATTTTAAAATTCTCATGTTTGTTTTTAAATGCCTTCACAGTCTCGCCCTGTCTTACCTCTCTGAGCTTCTCCACACACCCTGTCGGTCTCTCAGGTCAGCTGACCAGCTGCTGCTGGAGAGATCCAGGAGGAAGCTCAGAGGGGGCGTGGCCTCTTCTATCGTGGCTCCTAAATTATGGAATAATTTGCCCGTGCATGTTAGAGAGGCCCCTTCACTGTCCACTTCTAAATCATGTTTTAAAACCCACTTTTATTCTTTGGCTTTTAACCTCAGCGAGACTTAGTTTCTCTTGTAATTAAATTAGTTATTTAATTAATTATTTTACTTTTTATTTGGCTTTTATTTATATCCTATATAATTTTATTATATGCTTCCAATGTACAGCACTTTGTACGTTGGAACCTCACCGAACCACACTCAGAGCTCAGTCCAGCCCCCGAGCTGCGTCTTCTTTTGAGGTCAGCCGACCTGATGCTTTTAGATGTTCCCAGGTATAAATTAAAGACAAAGGGAGAGAGGGCGTTTGCTGTGGCTGCACCCAGACTGTGGAACAGTTTACCTCCTCACGTCAGACTCTCCAAAAGCCTAGAAACTTTTAAAACCGCTCTTAAAACTCACCTCTTTTCATTGGCTTTTAGAAAGGTTTAATTTATTTGTTTTATATATTTTTATTTTATTTTTATCAGCGAGGTGTTATTACGAAATTGTGTTCTATTGTATTTTTATCTGTATTTACTGTACAGCACTTTGGTCAGCCTTGGTTGTTTTTAAATGTGCTCTATAAATAAACTTGACTTGACTTCGCCACCACCAGCATTTAGACTCTAAATCCATGGTTTCGGCTGCCGGTCAGTCAGTGCTGTTTGATTCGTCTGATCCACCATGCAGGAACATCTGGAAACATCAGCTTCATGCCTCAGTATGAAATTGATCCAAACATGCTGCAGGTGCATTAACCTAGGACCTGCGTCCACATGTGGGGACATCACATTTTGGGTTATTTAGACCAAAACACTCAATTTTGCTCTACAAGGGCCTGATATCCTGTTCTACTGTTCTATCGAAATTTTAAACAAATATCCTCATATGTGGCTCTGATTTTTCTTAGAAACAAAAATCTGGTAATTCTTTGTTTTTACATTCATCAGGTCCCAATGTGTCCAAATATCAAAGAGAAATTACAATGCTGCTGTGGAAGAGTTTGGGTTTTAGGAGGTTAAAGCACACCTGGAAAGAAACGCACAGGGGAACTCTATCAGAGCCGGACCTCATCCTGACAGGAAGCCTGTAGAACTGTTCCTGAAGATCCTCACAGAGCTGAGATGAAGCATTTCACACCAAACATCACAGCTCGTTAAAGCCACACAAGCTCTGTCACAGAATCGCTGCACTATTTCTCAGATGTTGTAATCTGTTCATTTACTTTTTTGACAGGATCTTTTGAGTCATATCTGCTTTGAAAAGACAGAACGGCACATTTGATAGTTGATGGAGGAGTACGTGACTCTGCCCTCAGACTTTGAGTCTGTGAACTGATGCTCCATTTTCATTGGTTGTTTGGTTAGCTTCCGTCAGAAGTTGTTGTCCTGTGGGTACCTGCAAACAGGAAGCTCCGCCCCAGCACTAAAAAACCAGAAGGAAAAAAAGCCAAAGTGCTGACCTGGCCTCCAAACTGCAGAGTCCCACCTGATGACACTAAAGGACAACGTCACAGGTGTCCATGTTGGAGCAGGTGAGAGCTGCCTCGGGCCTGAACAGTAGCGGCAGGTGTGTGTGTCATGTGATCAGGCATAGAACAGGTGAGCGGCGGTGGCGTGACCTCCTCTCTGTGGCTTCCCTGTTCCAACATGAAGCTGTGATGCACATCAGAGCTGAAGTCTGTGTTAATATTTCATGTCACGCCTGGATAATTCGCGCGCGCGTGCACATCTAACGAGCTCTGTTTGCTCGGCGCTGCTGAAAGATTCACCGACAGAATCAAAGTTTAATGAGGATTTTCTCTCTGCGTCTCAATGAAGCCACCAGTCCATTTGTTCACATTTAAATAAGAAACGAGGATGAGCAATTAGCACCACACACACACACACACACACACACACACACACACACACACACACACACACACACACACACACACACACACACGTTTGTGAGCGTATATTCAAAGCTTTGTGGAGACCTGGTCCCCAAAAGTTTGAAGACATTTTTGAGGCTCAGAATCTGGTTTTAGTGTCAGGGTTACAGTTAGCTTAGGGTCAGGGTAAGGGGCTACGGAAAGCATTATGTCAATGAAGGTCCTCACTAAGATAGCTGAACGGGCTTGTGTGTGTGTGTGTGTGTGTGTGTGTGTGTGTGTGTGTGTGTGTGTGTGTGTGTGTGTGTGTGTGTGTGTGTGTGAGATAATTTATTAATGTGTGTCAGAGTGGTTTGAAACAGGAAACCTCTCATCTCTGTTTAGCTGCAGGCTGAACGTTGTCTGACCCATGACGCCCTCAGAGTGTGTTTGTATGTTTTCACTGTGTGTGTGTGTGTGTGTGTGTGTGTGTGTGTGTGTGTGTGTGTGTGTGTGTGTGTGTGTGTGTGCTGCAGATCTCTGACTCGTGTTAAAACAACAACAGTCAAACCAAATACAGAAGACCTGAAGAACAAGTCATTGATGCTGAACCTCACATGTGGGCTTTTCAGTCACATGACTTCTCATAAAGCTGCTCTGCTTCCTGTCAGGAGGTTGCACAATCATAACACATGATTCGGTCAAAGCCGCGCCGTTCATCATACGTGTCACACTTCAGTGCTGACAGCAACATTGCTGCAACATCCGAGTACGAAAAATCAAAGAAGAAGAAGGAGTAGCGTTTTGCGAGACATCACTTCCTGTCCCTGCAGGCCCTGGGTGCGTTTGGTTTGTCAGTCGTGGAGCACAGGACACGGGACAAGACTCAGCTATACAGCTGCATATAAAGGTCAAAGGTCGTTCTTTGAAGAAGAGAAGACAGATGGTTTGAAAGAGGAGTGAAAGAAGCATCTACGTCCACTGTGAACGACCATCTTTGAACAGAGGGCGGAGCTTATGACGCCAACCGTCTGCCATCTGTAATGTAGTTCCCAGACGCCTTAACGCCGACTCCCTGTGGGTGTGGCAGGTCTCAGAGTGGTTTCACCTCTGCTGATAACGACCCGTTTTCACACCTGAGATGATGAGTGATGTGATGAGTCACATGGTCAACAGTGGGTCAGCGTCCATCTTGGGGACACACCCACGAGCATTTCGGACGGGTCTAAACTGTGTTTCACACCTGTAGTTATCATCATTCAGTCACAGCGCCGCACTGAGCGCGCTCACACCGCGGGTGTCTCCCTCCCTCGGCTGCTCCTGAGCGGGTGCGCTTGCTTTGTCCATCTGAGCGTCTCTGCTCTGTTATTCAGTCGATTATTTGACTCATTTGCTGCTTAATATTTTGATTTGTGGGCCTCGCTCGCGCCCGGCGTGTAATGGACTGAACCCGGCGTGAAACTCTGAGGCCACTTCAGGCCGACGCGCTGCTGAATATTTAACCCACTAAGTGGTTTTTAAGGCGCGCTGAGTGATGGTTTTAAGGTGTTTTAATAACTAACGCTGCCTGCCGGCGCCTTTACTGAATTAAACATGGCTGCTCAGAAACAGTCATCACCTGCAGCTGGGCGGCCAATCAGCAGGCAGAGAGCTTCACTCTGATTGGTCCACAGACACAAAAAAGAAGAAAGATGTAATGGAGATGATTCGGTTCTGACCCGGTCCAAACCAGGACGTCTCCTCTCTGCGGCGTTCTTCTTTATTTAAAAGCAGCAGAAGAAGAAATACGACCTTTTTCCTGCTGGGACACAAATCGATCGGATCAGAACTTCACGATGTTTGGATGTTTCTGGGACACTGAAGACGACGACGGCATGTCAGAGCTTAGACGCACGAGTTCGTTGGACTTCATCAGTTGCTGCTTTGTGGTGTCTGCGGAGCCACAACGCTCCAGATGTTTCAGATGTTTCAGTGTCAGGCTGTACTCTGGTTCTTCCAGAGGTGCTTCATCAGCGATGAGGCCTTCACAGATGTTCGACGCCTCGCCGGAACGTAAAGCTCTGCTTCCACAGGCGCTCCTCTCCGTCAGTCTCCTCACTTTCAATCCTCAGAAAACTCAAGTTTTAGAACTTTTGTTCCTTCGTTAGTTGTCCTGATGTTTTACGTTTTTACCCTCTAACATATCGCTGAGATAAAATCAGGATTTCCAGCGTGGGTTTAGCCGGCGCTGTAAAAGAGAAAACACCTGATTTGCATTTTTCACTGGGATCGTTTGAGGAGACAATAGCTTTGATGTCAGTAATGAGCTTGCTGCAGTTTGAGGAGACTCCCGTCAGCTGTTTTAAACGTGGACGTCAAAGCAGCGTTTTAATGTCCAAACTGTCCTTGAGCCGTCACCGGTCTCCTCAGGAAGCTCACAGCACATTAACGAGCAGGTAATTAATCTTAATTAGAGAGGAGGAGACTGTGTGTGTGTGTGTGTGTGTGTGTGTGTGTGTGTGTGTGTGTGTGTGTGTCAGCAGACAGCTGGACTCTCGGCTGCTGCCTTGCTTCGGGGCACTTGTGGTGGTTCGGGGATTAAACCTGTGACCTTCACTGACGTGTGTCCTGTAGATTTAAAGGGCCATTCTGCTTTATTTCAGCCTGCCGGCTTTATTCCTGACGAGCACAGGAACCGTGAGCGTGAGCACCACGTTGGCTTCTTCAGAGCCACATCTGGACCTGCAGGTGGAGCGCTATGGGGCTGGACTCACTGCTGCCTCTGCTGGACATGAGCGGTACTGCAAGTTTGGCACGTTGAAGGTCACTTCTGGTTCCTCCGTCAGATCCACTCCTCCCTCATCGCACCAGAGCTGTGCGAGCTCACACTCACACTTTCCTCAGCAGTTACAGTTACAGTTACATAGCACAAATGCAGACCGCGTGGAAGTCTGACCAAATTTGATTCAATAATACACAAAAGTTTACTTTTTAAACAATGAATAAAAAAGTTCCTTTGGAGTCATGTTAGGGGACGAAATCAAAGCTGAACTCGACCAATCAGAAGCTTAATCTCAACCACAGGAACAGTCATGGAGTTGAAATGCCCCTCCCACCTACCCACCCCCGCAGGATGACTGACAGAGCTAATTAACAGCAGTGCGTGCAGATCAGGCTGAGACACACACACACAAACACACACACACACACATTTAAATAAGACTAAGACGGGGCACCTCAGCGATCTGTAATAACAGCTACGATGATGATGATGATGGTGACAGAGGTGGTGTCGGCTCTGATGATGATTGATTGTGTTTCCATGACGTTAACATGGATGATTAATTAGTTTTAATTACCTGAAGTGCTAACTGATGGACAGACTCCTCCCCTTCTGTCTGCCTGTCGTTCTAACATCGGAGCGCCCACTAAGCCCCACCCCTCCAGGAAAGGGCCCACAAAAACCCGTCTTTGTTGCCTTATTTATTTGGTATATTTCTGAAAACGTCTCAGAGCGTTGCCGCCTCGTTATTGCTCCGTACCTGTGGGGGAGCGACCGCCACCTGAGCCCGTGTGCACTGACATTTGTGAGCATCGGGACTCTGACTGTGTTCAAAGCTGCAGCGCGGGTCACCGTCTCAGACAGCACAGCTGGATCCACATCAGCATCGCCCCCCCTCTGACATTCACCAGGTCAGAGGTCAGACTCTTTTAGGGCCTGCTGTTCTTGATGCTGGTCTGATTCAGGCACACCTCTGAGTTTCATGTCGATTTGGGAACACGTGTTGGCTCGTGATGTTTGAGGTTTTCTTGTTTTGGGGACAAAAAGGCTTCATAGAAACAGCACCGTGGGAAGCAGATAATCAGCACATAACCTGAAGGCAGATTTGAACCCAGGGCTCTGCAGTAGCTGGATGGCACATGGGCCGCCTGCTGACCCTGCTGAGCGCCCTCATTCGGCTTTTTAAACAACACACTTACTTCGTCTGTGTGTTGGTATTTGTGACATACACATGTTCTTTTTCCCTTGTGGGGATGCTAACGCTGAGTGTGCTCGCACCTCTTTCTTCTTCTGTGATGTGATTTCTGGTATGAGGGGTGATGCTGTTCTTTCTCAGAGACAGTTAAACCAACACGTGGCGTACGGCAGCGTCGTGTTTCCTCGTTAGTATAAATCCAGGTTTAATTACTTTACAGAGCGAGCTCGTTAGCTGTGAGGACTGGCCTTGAGACTAACAGTGTCAATGTAAGAGTAATGATTTAATTACTCAGTGATACAGTGATATGCCCTCGCAGTGCTAACGAGCTGCTCTAATTATTTTTTGTCTGTAAATCTTCTCTGCGCTCTTTGCTCATTAACAACCTGTTTGATTAACAGGACGAAGCAGAGCCTCTGAATATCATAACAACATAACAACTGTACAGGTCGGTGCATTTGTTTATATTTATTCTGTTTAGATACTATTAAGGCTTAAAGTTTGCATTGTTAGGGGCGTGGCCTCTGTGAGTGACAGGTGGATGGTGAAATGGGCGGCTGTAGCTGCTCGCTGCCCGTCTGAGTGGAGTCCGTGGACCTCTGTTGGTGTGTTTGTAATGCAAATATCTGACCAATGTTATGGCTGCTGTGAGGTTACTGTGCTAACAGGCCATCCAAGAAGTCTGGTTTTAGTTATAGGTTTAGTTATCAGTTATCTGTGCCTGTATAACAGACCCATACGCTCCTAACCAGGGCAGCTAGAATTAGCTGACAACGTAGCCCTCCACCCTCTCGCCCAAACACCGTCACTTCCTGAAACAAATAATAATAATAATGGATTGGATTTATATAGCGCTTTTCAAGGCACCCAAAGCGCTTTACAATGCCACTATTCATTCACTCTCACACACTGGTGGAGGCAGCTACAGTTGTAGCCACAGCTGCCCTGGGGCAGACTGACAGAAGCGAGGCTGCCAAATCGCGCCATCGGCCCCTCTGGCCAACACCAGTAGGCAAGTAGGGTAAAGTGTCTTGCCCAAGGACACAACGACCAGGACAGAGAGCCCAGGGATCGAACCGGCGACCTTCCGGTTACAGATGCGATTCCCAACCCCCTGAGCCGATTAGGATTAATCGTCTCTGTTTAGGATACGAACAAAGATTCACCTTTGACCTACGGCACCTCAGAGTGACCAGGAATCACCACAAAGCTCAGACTGTGAGGAAGATTTTTACACTCAAATATCCTCCTGAAGGTCTGTGGAGCTCACACACAGGGTGGTGATCACCTGACAACAGCCTGAATATTTCACAGGTGAGAGGAGGAAGAGGAGGAGGAGGAAGAGGAGAGAGCGAAACAGTTGAGTCCTCTCTCAGTAGTTTGGTCTTTTTACTGGAGCTCAGCGCCTCGCTCTTCATCTCTTTAATTGACTCCCTCTCCTCCTCCTCCTCCCTCTTCATCTCTTTCTCCGTCTGTCTGTTTGTAGCTGGAGGGCGCGCTCGCCGTTGTTTCTCTCCACAGCTGATTGGCTGCTGAATTACTGAGGGAATAGCCATGATTGGCAGCTGAGAGCTCACAGTAACAGCTTGGCAGGAAGAACACAGGACTACTAATTACTGAGGAGTGTGTGTGTGTGTGTGTGTGTGTGTGTGTGTGTGTGTGTGTGTGTGTGTGTGTTCTTGTCGTTAGAAGATGTGACGATCATGTTGTTCCCAGCGGTCATCAGAGAAGATTAGCTCCCATCACCGAGGGACAGACACACACACACACACAGACACACACACACAGACACACACACACACACACACACACACACACACAGACACTCACACACACACACACACAGACACACACACACACACACACACAGACACACACACACACAGACACACACACAGACACACACACACACACACACACACAGACACACACACTCATCTGGTTTCTCGAGTGTGTCTGGTGCGTCCCCTTCTCCTCTTTGTCTTCAGGCTGGACAGAATAATAGGAACGTCACTGAAACCAGATTCAGTTTGGATCTGAATGGAAACACAAACCGGTTTGAGGCGCTGACCGAGCGGGCAGCTGTCAGCATGCTGCAGTTGTTTGTGGGACACATGGAGGGCAACACTGAATTGAACTGTTTCCGGTCGTAGTGAGCTTTTCACTCTCTACACCTTTAACATATGTGTTTTTAAAGGACCCAGAAAACAAAGTCCACAGCTGTCTGTGCTGGGTGGGACAGGATGAAGTTCTAGGACTTTCTTTAGGAGAAGAGGAGCACAGACCATGTTCTACATGAGCCCCTGAAGGACAGAACAGTATTGTTGACTTCATTCTGTAGGCCAGGATCATGGTCTTTGGAGGTGTTTTCAGGACAGCATAAAGTTCTTCAGGACTTTCATGAACCAGGAGGGTGTTTTTAGGACAGGACGATGATCTTCTGGAGGTTCTTGGCTGTGGAGCAGCAGCAGTCCCCAGTGTCCTGCAGTTCATTAGTGGGCGATCTACAGAGGCCGGTCCTGCTGGTGGAGATGATGAGTGAGGAGCTGCAGACAGTAAACTCTCTCAGATGTCTGCAGCTGAACCAGAAACAGCTTCGTCTCAGTCTGATGATGAAAAACGTGCAATTCCCCTTTAAGACTTTTCCCTACAGGACAGGAAGCTGCTTCAATCACACACTGGTCATCTGAGCGTGTGTGTGTGTGTGTGTGTGTGTGTGTGTGTGTGTGTGTGAGATGATTGGATCAGTTCAGATCTATCAGAGAGCTCAGAGTTTAGAGGACGAGAACGCCCTGAAGCATTCTAGGAAAAATCACATATTCCCTCTAATGTTCACTCCGATTGTGTGTGTGTTTGTGTGTGTGTGTGTGTGCGTATGTGTGTGTATGTGAACATCCTTCAAACCGCTCACAGAAACCGCCTGCACCCTGATCCAGCCACCGGTACGGGGCAGTACCGCAGTAACCTGTGAGCTGCACAGATTAGCTGACCTACTCAACTGAAAGGACCTGCAGAGGTCTGACGAGGTTGTTGAGATGTTTGAGTAATGGCTGAAAAGTGAAGCTGATTCTCAGTGTGACGTCTCTGTGTGATGGACGATGACCTGTCCAGGTGTACCCCCTGTAACCCCACAGCTGGGATGGGTTTGAGGCCCCCCGTGACCCTGAACTGGCTGAGCGGTCAAAGTTACAGGTGAGGAGTAAGTAACATCATGAACTGTGCAGGTAGCAGAGCAACTCGTTAGGAAAAGAAAAACTTGGCATAACTAATGATTGACGTGAAGCCTCTGAGCCTTTGCAGTTACAGTGATTTCTTTGCCCTCTGATTGGTCAGGGTTAGCGTTACAAACTAAAGGATTATCTGATAAAACCGCCCGGTGTGGAAGTCATGTGTCAAAGCTGAAACAGATCCCAGGTTGCAGAAACAGGTCAGTCTAATGTCAGGTTAATCCTCGCCTCCTCGTGAACAGCGAAGTGCAGCAGAAGTGATGTCACAGCTGCTGGCGGTGCAGCACGGCCGAAGCCACGAGCGTACGCGCCGCTCTTCTTCTCCTACACCAGAGCGCAGAAGCTGGAGCTGAGCGTGGTAACTGTAACTGAGCCGATGAAGACTTCAGCTGGAGCTTCAGCTTCAGTGAAGTCACTGCAAGTCTCCGCCTTCAACTTTCACTCGTGTTACCGTGAGTCTGCGCGCCGAACTCCTCAGACTTTAAACGTTTGTCCTAAAGGTCGACAGCAGGACCGATGCTCAGTAAAAACCTAATGACACAGATAAAAACCACATCACACCTGTGTGTGTGTGTGTGTGTGTGTGTGTGTGTGTGTGTGTGTGTGTGTGTGTGTGTGTGTGTGTGTGTCTCATTAGCTTTGCTCTAAAAAAAAAAAAAAAAACATTAACGAGATCCATAAAAGGAAAAAATTAAAATTTTAATGTGCAGTGGTCATCCTGCAGCTGCTCTGAGTGTGTGTGTGTGTGTGTGTGGGTGTGTGTGTGTGTGTGTGTGTGTGTGTGTGTGTGTGGGTGTGTCTGGAGGCTGGTCAGTTTGTCTCGTTAATGACCCCTCCCACCCTAATGAGCTAACGATGAGCACTCGTTAAGACAGACGGACGAGCTCAGCCAATAAAACGCGGTTACTGCTCTCTCTCATCTGATGAAACCATGGCGACCAGTCTGGACAGGTGAGGCGGGGGAGGGCAGCTGTCCGTCTGAGTCAGTGCTGTAAATGAAGGACAGCGAAACTGTAAGAGTGAGAAAACTGACAGGAAGTCGAGTCAGCCAAACAGCATCGAACATGCTCTCTGCTTTTAAGATCAACTTACTCGCTGCTTCCAGGTGTTTGGGTTCAGAAAACATCTGCAGCTCAAACACTCAGGGCCCAACAGTAAGTTGCAGTCTGCTTCTCCAAACCTGAAACAGGTGTCGGCATCACATCCGGTCTCGTCGGGTTCAGCAGTCAAACGTGTGCAAGATACACATCATGGACTGAGGTCAGAGGTTAAGCTGTGGGCTTCGTTTGTGGGGAGCAGATCGCTGTGTTTAAGGATTAAATACATCTCTGAACCTTTGTTAAGCTGCAGAAAAACTTGTTACCAGCTTTAAACATCCAGGAGGGAGAATAAGCCCCTCTGCAGGAGAACCGTCACCACACGAATTGAGAGGATTGTGGGAAATCTGGAGCCTGACTTTCTGCTTTGCTATGCTACTTGGTGTAGGATATTTGTCATGTAGGAGCAGCCAAGGATCAAACAACAAACCTTTCGATTAGCAGATGAGCTACAGCCACTGTGAGAGCTGCGACACCACCCAGTTACTCATTATTAAGGTGGAGCTGGCAGCAATGCACTCAGTGAAAGGGACTCTGACAGAGGGAGATCAGAGGTGCGTGCATGCTCGGGCTGAAATGGGAAAAACTGTCTGGAAAAATGTTGGACCTTTGAAGCAGATGCAGGGTAAAGTGGCTGACATGAAGCCGGGCGCAGGAATAGCTCTGAATGACAGCACGCTGACTTTGGACATGAGACCGAACACGGTGACGTGCTACCAGCCCGTCCTCATCCTGACAAACGCGAAAGGTGACTTTCTGCGTTCTCAGCGCCGGGTTATGAATGAAATGCAGTAGAATGACGCTCCCACGGTAATACATGTTCCTGCCATGTGTGTGAGTGTGTATGGGAGTGAGAACGTGTTGGTGCTTCCACCCAGCTGTGAAAGGTAATGAGAGCAGCTTCATGAAGACATCGAGTGATACTGAGCGGGACTAAGCTCACGGTATTGGTGCGGCCCTCCACATTCAGGAGCTCATCAGAACAGTCTCTATTCAATGTTCCAAATCAACACATACATGTCCTGTTGGAATAAATCATATAAAACAATAAGACGAGTGTATTGAGAGAAATCAGATGAAATATTATGAATGATGAATAACTTAGAAAGTATCTGATCTAATAAATCAGTGCAGGAGGACGTTTTATCTGCAGATCACTGCGACGCGATCAAAGAGCAACACCTGAATAAAAGATGACTGCAGGAGGAGGTTAATGATGCCCTCACCGTGACTGGAGCCACCACAGGAAGTCATGTGATCAGAATCCATTCAAAAAGAAGCCATTCTCACAGCGTTGGGTCATGATGAGGGATCAATAACTATCTGGTCATTAATCAGCGCCTCATTACCAGAAGGGATTCCAATCAGAGCCAGCTCCTGGTTCTGGTTTGGTGGGGGCGGGGCTGTTGCCTTTAGGAGTCACATGACTCTTAACAAGCTCTTACTGTGTGGGAGGAACAGGAAGAATCTCGTTAAGGACACCTAACGAGCGTTTGATTGAACCCTCCTCCTCTGCTCTTCATCTCTTGCTCTTTAATCACCTTCCTCTGACAGTTTAATGTCCTCCACCTGAAGGGTGCCGGGGGGGGGGCTAACGTTACCATCGGTGCTTCATGATATCGTCATCAGAGCGAGAGAGAAGCGAGGCAAACCAGGTGACACTGAACAGGTGAGAAACCAACAACAACAGGAAAGAACCTGCAGGCCAGGTGATGTGCAGAGACAGAATACGTGTGTGTGGATGACAGGCAGACAGGTGAAAAGGTAAAGGAGGAGGAGCCGCAGGTATCCATGCCACCTGCCTCACACCTGCACACAGGTGCAGTTCAGGAACAAGTCTCCTGTTAATCCATCTACGTCACAACTCCGAGTACCTGACGTGAGCTGCTGTGGCAGCGAGTGGCATCCAGCTGTCTCCACCCTTTACCTCTGATCCATCCATCACACAGTCTCACCTGCTCAGGTGGTCCTCGATTAATCACCTCCTCTCGCATTAAGTCGCTGTGGCCTCAGAGTCCCACTGTGACCCTTACTGAGCACGCTCCAGGCCTCCCGCTGCTGCTCAGCAGCTTTTATTGATCCACACAGCGGGGAAGACGAGGGAGGTGCTGTCTGATTAGAGTTGGCATGGGCTCGTTGGGCAGCAGGAAGCGCTTAATTTATGAGCGTGAGGCTGTTTATGAAGGCTGACCTTCGACCTCTCAGGGAGCAGTGCGGCAGCAGGTACAGTTCGTCAGCGGTGGCTCGATAAAACTCGTTTACTCACTGCAGCGAGCACAGAGTTTATAAAACATCTTCTCATTAACGGCTGACCTTTGACTTCCACAGTCTGTATACATCAGGAAAGTCGTTGAATTAACTCACTGCACCTGAACGCACCACAGCTCAAGTTTCTGAGTCTGCAGGAGTCAAACTTTTATTCCAAGACACACCCAGGGCGGGGCTTAAACTGTGACATATGCATTTTTAGGGGTGTGGCCTGTTTAAATGACGTGCAGCCGTAATTGATGGTGTCATTATGCTCAGCGTTTTCACCCTAGAAATCAAAAACAACAAAAGTGGTACCACATGGTCTCACATCAGCTCGTCGTGCACGTCTGGATTTTCATAACCCACAGAGGTGAGGCAGCGCCATGGCAACAAACAAAGCTCTGGTTTCATGGCAAATGGTTTCATTTTGTGAAGCACAGTGAGAATCATCATCAGCACCTCTTAGCTTTGAGCTTTGTCACACTTTTGCTGCTCGTCTCCATAATGAAGACGAGTCCCCACAGCAACGCCTGAAGTCTGAAATACAGGGACTGAACCTCCTCTTCATCCTCCTGATGTTTAAGATGAAGAGTGTGTGTGTGTGTGTGTGTGTGTGTGTGTGTGTGTGTGTGTGTTCTGTGATAAACAGACTCTGGATCAGTTCCAGCCTTCCTCCTCCTCCTCCTCCTCTGTTCTGCTCCTCTGGACTGAAGCTCAGTCTCTCGGCGCTCCACTCTTCCAGGGCTCTCCAGGATTTTCCAGGACGCCTCTGAAGTGTTTTCCAGGTAAAGCGGCTGCAGGAGATGCAGCCAGACTGCGTGTGTGTGTGTGTGTGTGTGTGTGTGTGTGTGTGTGTGTGTGTGTGTGTGTGTGTGTGTGTGTGTGTGTGTGTGTGTCAGATTTACATAGTGAATCCCTTGCTGGGACATCCGAGGCCAACATCACATGACCTGAGAGCGACAGCGATGTTTCCTGAGGGACTCGGCCGTGTTTCTGTGTCACAGAGTCTGTTTGATTTCTCGCTCCTCGTGTCACAAACCTCCTCCTCCTCCTCTTCTTTGAATTTTATTATCTGAACTCCTTTGTGTCACGCAGCTGCTCCTTGTCCTCTCTCCTTCCTCCTGTTGCCTGAGAAGACGAGTTCGGGGTCAACGGCGGTCCGATCAGGTTCAAGTTTATTGATCAGAGTTTTCCTGATTGCAGTGATTGAAGCTCCAGATTTACACTTTTTTATTCTTCTGAATCTTTTTTCCAGCTTCTCAGTCTGCTTGCAGCCATGCAGTACTGCTGCAGTATTACTGTCCCAGTACTGCAGTGAGGCTGGCGCACCTGGGGCTCATTTGTGGAGCCGCAGCTCCCCCTACAGGAGGCTTGGTGAAGTGCAGCTCACAGACTGCTGCCCACTGTCACTCAGAGCAGCAGGATGTTTTTAATGCAGATGTTCAGTGAAACTCACGGACGGCGTTCAAGTTGGACGCTGCCGCCCGTCAGCAGGAGGCCGGGTTCAAACTGCCTCAAGAGGTCACAGCTCCTCCTACATGTCCTACATCAACCATCTCGAGACGTTTGTAGGAGGACACAGACTGTTGATTTTTTTAACCCTTAAACTTTGTGCAGTTTTCTGTAAATTGTGTGTCACAAACTTAATTCATGTTTGTGTGACTCATTGAAATTTTCTCTTCCTGAAAGTGAAACTCTTACCAACACACAGGGCCAAAAATTCTCCCGTTCACAGCTTTGATGTCACAAACAGGAAGTACGATAAACACGGAGACGAAGCCACACAGGCTTGGCACAGGGGGGCATGACCGACAGGGAACACCCAACACCGAGACAAGACAGGAGAGGACACTGAGGAACTCAACGATCACAAAGAACTGAAGACTAATGAAGATCACTGCAGGACTAGAAATAACCATGAAGCTGAGAATCAGAGAACATTTTAAAATAAACAGTCCAGAAACGAGAAACAGTGGGTCACACATCAGTACACTCACATTAACTGTAGCGCATCTGAGTTCAGTTTCTCTAGCCACACCCACCTGATATCTGCCACACCTGTTCAAAGACCTGCCTGACAAAGTGGAGCAGACCAGAAGATCCTCAAAAGTCAGACATCACACTGCGATCCAAGGACGTTCAGGAACAACTGAGAAACAAAGCAGTTGAGATCTCTCAGTCTGGAAAAGATTGCAAAGCCATTTCTAAAGCTGTGGCACTGCAGTGAACCGAGTGAGAGCAGTTATTCACAAATAGTGCAAAGATGTGATGAACCTTCCCAGGAGGGCCGACCAAAATTACATCTCATGAAACTAACAGAAGGAACATCGTGCCAGCAGTAAAACATGTTGGTGGTAGTTTGATGGTCTGGGTCTACCAAAACATCCTGAAGGAGTGTGTCCAACTACCTGCTAGTGACCTCAAGCTGAGCTCAGCAGCAGGTCCACCTCTGAATGGCTTAAGGAAACCAAAATAAAGGCTTTGGAGTGATCTAGTCAAAGTCCTGACCTGAATTCGATTGAGGTGCTGAGGCATGGTTCATGCTGGAAAAACCTCCAATGTGGCTGAAATATAACAATGGTGTAAAGATGAGTGGGCCACAGTTCCTCCACAGCTGGAAAAGACTGACAGTTATCACATTATCTGACTGCAGTTGTTGCTGCTAAGGGTGGCTCAATCAGTTATTAGGTTCATTTCTTCCCCTTAATAATAAACACCTTCATTTAGAAAGTGGACTAGAAAGAGAGAGCAGACCAGGTGTTGGATGTTGCTGAGCACCAATGAGCAGGTACTCTGTGTCTGCGTGATACGGCGCGCTAACCAAAGCAGCTAACATTATCTGAAGTTTGAGCATGCTAACAGCTGACTAAAACAAGTTGGTAGAAGCTGAAATGCTTAAAGTGAGACAAAAGGAGCCGTCGCACAGCCGAGGACGATGGTGGACATCCTCGATGAGATGGTGCTAATGTAAAGCAACCGTGTGGAGCTGTAGCGCTCCAGCAAACAGCGAGATCGTTTCCACGGTACTAAACACGCTTTGATTTGCCATAATAACTGGCTGTGTTTCAGATGCCCGTCGACGCTTCATCTTTATCTACAGTGAAGCGCTGCTATCTGAACCAACAGCTCTCTGACTGCAGTGATAACGTTGACGCCTCTCCTCTGATCGATAATTGGCGGGAGCTCTTTATTGACCCGTGAGCTGCCGTGGCGACTCGGTCGGAGACCTGCAGCACGAAGTCAGAGTTCCTCTAATTACCGACGCAGTCTCCGTCTCATCTGGGTCGTCTCTCTGCGTGACGACGAATCGACTCGTATCTGATTGATAATCGGAGCAGAGTCATGCGGTGCGATTGCTGTTTGTGGGACATCCAATCATCTCGACTTTCACTCAACAAAACCAGAGTGACCCTGAATCCTCCCTTAGTGAGTTTTTCCTTTCCAGTCACCTTTCTCGCTCACTATGTGTTAACAGACCTCTCTGCATTGAATCATATCTGTTATTAACCTCTGTCTCTCTTCCACAGCATGTCTTTATCCTGTCTTCCTTCTCTCTCCCCAACCAATCACAGCAGATGGCCCCGCCCCTCCCTGAGCCTGGTTCTGCCGGAGGTTTCTTCCTGTTAAAAGGGAGTTTTTCCTTCCCACTGTCACCAAAGTGCTGCTCATAGGGGGTCATATGATTGTTGGGTTTTTCTCTGGATGTATTATTGTAGCGTCTACTGTACAATATAAGCGCCTTGAGGCGACTGTTGTTGTAATTTTTTGCTGTATAAATAAAATTGAATTGAATTCAGAAACTGTATTTTGTGTTTTCTCGTGTTATCTTAAAAAGTTGATTCTGTTCATCTGGACATTATGTCAGATTATAACAGATTTACCTGGATGATTGAACATACATCAAGATGCGTGTGTCATCTTTGCCTAATATTCAGATTTGTTTAATGACCTGAAATATTTAAGTGTGACACACAAAAAAACAGGAAGTTGGGGGCAAACACTTCTTCACACCACTGTAGGAGGTACTTTTGAATGCACCGTCTGGGTCACCATCAGCTGTAGACCTTCGATGTGGGCGGGCCATCTGACCTCATCCCCAACTGATGACCTCACACTGTGCTTGGGTGGAGGTTAATCAATCACCTGGCTGTCAGGCCTGTCAGTCAAAAACCCAGAAGGCATGTGTGTGCTTTCTTTTTTAGTGTGTACCGTCCAACCCTCTCCTGGAAACACCTGTCCACCTGCCCTTTGAGCGACTGCAGAAGAACTGGTTAACGGAGGTACTGAACCCACTGTGTCAGTGTGTCTTAAGCTGGGCTCACACTGTACGATTTTTGGCCCATTTTGAGCCGATTTTTTAGTCGTGCGACCGTTTTCGGGATCGGCCTGAGTTTCGCCTTCATCGTGTGTCGTGCATCGTGTAGTATATGTGGGGTAACGATGAGCGATTAACACCTCACGACCAACTCCCGATCATCAATCGCTTGGTCGTAAGAAAATCAAACCTGTTTGTAATCCTGTCGGACGTCGTGAGGGCGTCACCGCAGCCTCACGCAGATTTTTGTGTTATAAGCTTCATGTTATGGACGCACAGTTTGAGCACTCAGGTCGCATCAGAGCATCGGGCCGTATAGTGTGAGACCTGCATCGTGACCTATGAACTTCTGACCCCTGCGAGTCAATCGTGCAGTTTGAGCAGGAGCTGAATAACACGACTGAAAAAACTCGCACAGTGTAGCCCAGCTTTAGGTGTGTGTGTAAGGTCTGGTGTGAGGTTCAGGTTGATGCTGCAGTGATGAAATCTGTGAATGATTAATTTTGGCACATTGCTCAATACATGAGCGGGGCACAGAAAGGGAGTGGCAAGAGGAGCGAAACACCGAGCGGTCACCCGAGACTGCAAAACCAGGGGTGAACGAGACATCGATTCACTGATGCACAATTCAATTCAGTTTTATTTATACAGCACCAAATTACAACAACAGTCACCTCAAGGTGGCAGAACCAGGCTCAGGGAGGGGCGGGGCCATCTGCTGCAACCGGTTGTGGAGAGAGAAGGAAGACAGGATAAAGACATGCTGTGGAAGAGAGACAGAGATCCACACCACCAGGCTATACAACAATGACATCGGGATGTCGTTCGGACTGGAGAAGTGTAGTCGAATGGTAACAAAGAGAGGGAAGGTAGTCAGAACGGAGGGGATCGAACTACCAGAAGGCAACACTGCAGGCATTGAGGGCAGCTGCAAGTACCTGGGGATCCCGCAGGCAAATGGGAACCATGAAGAGGCCGCTAGGAAAGCTGCAACCACCAAGTACCTGCAGAGGGTCAGGCAGGTACGGAGTCAGCTGAATGGTAAGAACAAGATCCGGGCCATCAACACGTACGCCCTGCCCGTGATCAGGTACCCTGCTGGGGTAATAGGCTGGCCAAAGGAGGAGATAGAAGCCACTGACATAAAGACAAGAAAGCTCCTTACCATGCATGGAGGGTTTCACCCCAAGTCCAGCACCCTGAGGCTGTACGCTAAGCGGAAGGAAGGGGGCCGGGGACTGGTGAGTGTCAGCACCACAGTCCAGGATGAGACAACGAACATCCAAGAATACATTGGGAAGATGGCCCCAACTGACCGAGTGCTCAGTGAATACCTCAGGCAGCAGAAACCCAAGAAAGAGGAGGGAAACGAGGAACCATCATGGAAGGACAGGCCCCTGCACGGTATGTACCACCGGCAGATAGAGGAGGTGGCTGATATCCAGAAATCCTACCAGTGGCTGGACAAAGCTGGACTGAAAGTATATTGACCCATTGGCCCTGCTCTGTGTTGAACTGGGAGCCAGTGAAGTGCCATCAGTACTGCAGTAATGTGGTCACATGTCTGCATACCTGTTAAGATTCTGGCGAATGAACTTCAGTCCATCGAACACAATGTGTCGGTGATCTCACGCGCTGGATACGAAAACATGGACGGAGACAGGAATGATCTAAACTTAGATGTAGTTTGATGTGATAGAAGGCAGCTCTGGTGACCTTACTGATGGATGTGTGTCAAAGGCAGAGATGACAAACGTGAACACATTTTCTGTGTGTGAGGTTTTGCACCAACAACAAATATTTGTCTCATCTCTGTTCTTAGACAGTTTCATCCAGCAGTTACAGTACGTGACCAGCTCAAAGGTTTGTGAGATCATCAGAGGGGAGTGTGTCACCTATGGTCAGGTGTATTACGATTCATGTAAAGCTTAGACAGTGACAGACTGAGCCTCTCTGAATCTTATAAACAAAACAGCAGAATCAGACCAACTATTGTTGATCTTTTGTCTATTTTCTCTGACGATGATGATGAAGAAGAACATGTGTGCGGATGATGTAAAGTGTGTCTCGGTGCTGCTCTCGTATTCAGGACGTCTCTGCTCATGAACAATTCATCGACAACAGCGAGAACAAAGCAGCTGCAGAAGAAGAAGAACAGCGTCTCCGCTCAGCAAAATAAAAGCCTCTAAAAGGCTTTAATGTCTCCTTTGATTTTTTTACTTCTGACACGTTTTCTGCCGGGACGTTTCCACGCCGACGGCAACAAGAAGAAACCCGAGTTTCACGCTGGGGAAAACTTCAGCTTCACAAACACATTTAACTGTCAGCGAAGCCCCGCCGGCGGCGCCCACCAAGTAAGACCGCAGGAGGCCACACGCCTTCATCCTTACGACCACGAGGAAGATCAGAACATCTGACAGACCGTGGAAGCTGAACGCAGGAAACATTCTCACCGACTCAGCGGCCAAACATGCAACACAAAACTTTATTCGTAAGCACAGTCAGAGCAGATCAAATGTGGACAAACTCGGTGGAGGCGGGTCATAAATGAGCTCATCATCGATCCGCTCCCGCCCCGTGAAGCTGGCAGCTGGTCGTTCTAACCAGCTTGTATCCCATTAATCAATCCTGCGCTGTCATTGGTAGTTTCTCTCTGAACCCGCCCACTTCACAAGACTAATTCGCTTCCTGTGAATCCCTGCCAGTGTGGGCGTGGCGCCATGCTCCAGGGTCAGATTGACTAATTGGGGAAAATGATCATGTGACTGCGACCTTTATTAGCAAACACAAGAGGGTCATGAACAAGTGGGCGGAGCTTCACTTTGACTAGCCTGGGATTTGTGCATCAGCTTGCCCGGTGATATTGATAACGGTAACGCGGTGTGACATCATTTATAACGAGGTCCCGACCAATCAGCATACAGATGCTTGTGGCATGGATGCTCACGTGTGACGCCGCAAGAATTTACGAAAGTCAGAGGAAAGAATCAGACTCACAGAGAGCGAACAGGAAGTCGGCGGGTCCACTGAAGGATCTGCAGACACACCTGAAGGACCTCACTGACTCCAGATCAGAAACACACAAACACCGAGAGACCGCCAGGTTCTGCTGAGGTTCTGCAGGTCCGGTGAACGAGCTGAAGACGAGCAAACTGCAGGTGGAGGTGAAGATGGAGGCTCTGCAGGGTGAGGCTGTTTGTTTGGGCGGAGGAGGAGCTGCCGTGTGGTGTTTCGGGCCTTCGGGACAAAGATTTTCCGCTCAGAATACTTCAACATGAAGATGATGTGAAACAATTCAGGCGGAGCCGGCGAGGACGGAGGGACGACAGCAGGCCGGGGAGCGGGGAGGAGGTGGGAGGAGGCATGGAGGGCCTGAGGGAGAATCTAAAACAGCGTTTAGCACTCGGCTGACCTTCACTCGCTCCTCGCACTCCTTCCTCTCTCCTTGTTCTTTCGCTCCGTTTGCTCTAAACAGCTTCCACTCGTTTAACCGAGCCTCGGGAGAGAGACGCCGTCTGCACGCCGCCTGTCTCACCATCAGCTGACCTCTGACCCCTGAAATCACAAAGAGCTTCCTGTAAAGGCTCATTCCACTGATTTCACTGCTGATACCTGCAGACAGCGAGCTGTGGATGAGAACACCTCCTGAACAGCTGTTTCCATCTCTGAGGATCACTCCTCCTCCTCCTCCTCCTTTTCTTCTTCTTCACATCTAATTCATGCGCTCACACCGAGCTGCAGATACCTGCAGCAACATACGAGCTCGACATCTGCGGCAGCTCATGACGCAGAGAACCCGGAAACAGCCACAGCTGCTGTTTTTGCAGTTATTAAACGTCTGCCTTCGTCTGTCGATCCTCTCAGAGCTACACGGTCTGATACTTGTCTGTGATCCTCTTCATCGCTCCGCTCAGGTCAGGTGAACAGTCTTCATCGCTGTATGACAACGTCGGCGATCTTCTCGGCTGTTTCAAAATGAAGCTGCTGTTTCACATCACTGTGTGTCAGGCTGTCACTCACCGATCTCTGGTTTCACTTTTTAAAACTCTGGTCTCGGTCTTTGAATGCGTCACCTGAGCCTCACAGATTCGTCAGCCCAGCCAAACTCACTCGCGCTGCTCTGCCGCCACCTGCTGGACACTTTCAGCCTTACGCCGAGCAGCTTTTTAAAGCCGACACAGGAAGTGACGAGATCAGTTCTGTCCTCTGGTGTGTGCTTTCAGTGTTGGACTTCTTTAAAGCATTTTATAGACCTGAAAATATTATTTCAGTGCCGTAAAAATGAGAGCCGTCTCCCTGCAGTCAGGAACAACTGTTAAAAGGAACACATCAGCCCTCTTTTTACTCAAGCAGCTGAATTACTCGAGAGATAAAAACAGGAAAATAGAAATATCACAATTACCACATTATTAATATCATTATCACGGGTCATTAGCAGGCGACACAGATTGATTTAAAAAACCTTCACAAGCATCTGGTCTGCATGTAAATGTGGAGAAATGCATGAAAACACCGAAAGCACCATACTCGATAAACATGAAGTCAAACATTTACAGCTTTCAGTGAAAATCACAGTGACGACAGATAAACACTCAGTGTGTTTTACCAAAGAATAAATAATATTAACTACTGTCATTATAACTTATTCATATTTTGTTACTACGTCCAAGCTGCCTGTTCTCTCTGCCTCCCTCCGGTCTGTTATTTCCTCCTGCTGTCTGCTGTTTATGTTTTATTCATGCACGATGTCATTGTATGACAGTAAAGGGCTATTCTATTCTATTCTATTCTATTGTATTCTATTCTATTCTATTCTATAAGAACGATGGATCGAGAGATTCATTTATCCAACAATTGATTGAAAAGCATCAAAATGAAATATTAAAAGGAACCAAAGTCGTTAGAATTTTATTTGGAACAATAAACATGACAATAAAGTCCAGTAGAAGCAGGAAGTATGACTGTACTTGACTTTGAAGTAATGAAAGGTGTCATTAAGTTTAAGCTGCACATATGTAATGAAAAAGTGCGTTTGTGCAGAGGTGTGTGCCTCGGTCCACAGCACTGTCTGGAAGCACAGCCAGGTTCTAAAGGAAGAGTTTGGACCAGGGTCCATGTCATGGATGGAAAGGTTCGACGTCATTCTGCTTTTAAGGACGCATTTAAAGTGAACTGCTCTCTACTAACCTGCTAGCTTTAACGAAAGGATCATTACAGTATTCGTAACACAGATTTTTCCTCATCTGAGAATTAAAGATTGCAACTTTCTGGACAATAGAAGTAAAAACAAAATGCACGAAACGATGTTTTTCTCTTCCTGTGAAAAGAAATTTACACTGGAAAGATTTACAATCGTGGAGATGATCAGAATACAAAATATGTGACGTTTGAAAGCTTTCTCCAACTTTTCCTGCCTTTAAAAGTGTTGCAGAAGAAGAAGGCCTTAAAAGTGTCAGAGGGACCAGCAGCATACGTGCAAGATAATTGTAAATAATTAAATAGAGTTTATTTATGTATTTCAGGACTGCTGCTTGGGTTGCTTGATGAACATGTTTGTAACTTAAAGACTGTTCAGTAAAAATAAATAAATAAATCTTTTCAATTCTCTTCGAACCTCGCGAGACAATCACCTCACCTTAATTGGATGGTCTGCCTCACGTCACAGTATTTGAAATTGAGGCGATCCTAAAAATGTCAAATCAACACGCGAAACGTCAACAAGTTCCGCTTCAAAATAAAAGTAATGTGCCGTTTTATTTTTTTTCTTCGTTTCTCTTTTTAACCTTGAATGATAAGCCTTTATGTTAGACTTACACATGTATGATTTTATTTGATTTAAGTTTGTGTTTCACGTTTGGCTGCTGTGATGCAGGAAAGTGACAACTTTCAGGACTTTGAAGTTTATCTAAATGGAGTGAATATACACACTGAAATGTGTAATTATTATAAAAACACAGTAAAAATATAACCTTTTCTTTTTAAAATTTCAAAATCAGATGACTTTTCTTCTTTTTAGGGTTCAAGAAAAAGAAGAATCATTATGTGTTCACACAACAGATTGTTATTTGGTAGCTCTCAGCACAGAAGAGACACCGCCTTTTACACGCGCGCGCGCGCGCACACACACACACACACACACACACACACACACACACACACACAGATATTTGAACATATATATAAACATATTCAGATACACACACAAAAATAAGGCGGAAGCGAAACCGTCAGTGCTTTTATTGTGAAAAGCTGTTTCCGTGTCATACCGGAAGCGGTGGGCTTGATGCTGAGAGCTTCATGTTGCCGGTCAGCAGAAGGTCAGCCAACAGCAGCAACAGCAGCAGCAGCGGATAGTTGTCGGTCAGGTAGCACGAAGTTAACGATCGATCGGTTAATCGGCTCCGTTTGTGCTCTTTGGGCGGGAAACCGGCAGCTTCCGGTCAGTGTCTACCAAACTAATGCTAACAGGCTAACTATTAGCTGCTAGCATGCAGTGCGCGCACCCCATGAAGAAGAGAAGTCTGGAGGCGGAGCCGCGCAACTCCAAAGCGGTAAGACCTGAGGAGGAGGAGGAGGAGGAGGAGGAGGAGCAGTTTATTAGGAGTAGCCGGGGTCATCAGAGTTTTTGGACAAAAACAGTAATAACTTTATTTAAACAGTTTACAGAGACACGAGCCAAACAAAAACCATAGAAGAAGAAACATCAGCGAAATAAGAGAACTACAAAATATAAAAACTACAAAGTGACATCAGTCCTGAGCCTCTTCAAGTACATCAAGTACATCTGCAGGAACATCTGCAGCTTCTCGGTTGCTTGGAGCTCTTATTTGAACCTTCAGATGTGGCTCTGTTCCTCTGATCTTCGTACCTCAGCCTTTCCTCCTCGTTCCCTTCATTAAGAACGGCTTCCTGATGGGCTAAAGGTCCAAATCATCTCCCGGGTCCTGTGTCGGGTCTTCAGAACCCGTTCCTCTGCCGTGGAGATTTTAGGCCTCACACTTCTTCTGTCCAGCTTCCTAAGAAGTCGAAGCGCACCACGCTGAGATAAGCAGAGCTTTCAGCTGACAGCTCTCTGGGAGTCGCACTTTCTCCCTTATCTTTCCTGCTTGGCTTTCATGTCCTTTGTATAGTCTCGCTTATTCTCTAACCCTAAGAGAGTCTCCCAGACTTGTTCTCTAAAAACCTAAAGAAGAAATATGGATTTGATCAACTGGTCCCTTAATGGAATTGACACCCTTGGGAGAGCCCGATTGTCCTGCGGAGACGTTTGCTGCCGGATACTCGATGGTCGGTTGCGTCGTGTGTCTGACGACGCTCGATGGAGGACAATGAACGACATCTACCAATTCAGAACCACGATAACAGAGTTCTGGCTGATTGGAGCTGGTTCAGCTTATTGAAGAACAAGAAGCGGCTACAGCTGTTCAAAATCCCACCAGGCTGGCCGACATGACAGACGATGGGCAGGGCTGTGAGTAAGACTGTGTTTATTGAACGCAATATGGATACGATCTTGGAGAAGAACGGGAATTGAGAGACCTGGTGACCAGTGACGGACATTAGACCAACTGTAAAATTGGAAGCAGTTTGTTTGCCCCAAAACAGCTGCCATCTCCATCATGAAGATGCTCAGGGCACAAGCTGACGGGAATAACAAAACTCTCCTTTAGATAATAAGACTGTTTGTTGTGACTCTCTCCCTCCTCATTCAAGGCCGCCCGTGTCGACCGAAGATTGTTGACTTTTGCTTAACCTTTCTCTCGGCTGAACACACGCATGCACACGCACACACACATGTGCATGTACACTGACACAGAGCTTCATGGATTCATTAAAGAAACGGGAACGCTGACGTGTTTCTGTGACGGGAAACAACGGGTCAGAGGGGACGTGAGACGCTGCATGTAGAGGTAACTCTGTATGTGAAGTTGGGGTTTTGAAAACATGTTTAGCACAATCTTGTGTCGGTACAACTGTTTGCTTGTGTTGGGAACATTTTGCTTTTTGCATAAAGTTGGCTGATGGCAGCACGTGAACATCTGCTTTGCAGGCTCGATGAGGAACAGCTGCAGACTCCAGCATGTCGGTCTGACACAGTCCTCGTTTATAAAGTGCGTTACAAACACCAGCATCACGGCCAACAGCTGGATGTTCCTGTTTGAGTGCAGCCAGCCAAACAGCCACTTCCTGTTTACAGTTTATCCTGGTTTAACATGGACTCACTGCTGCAGCACCACAGTGATCCCCTCACACTGCTGTTTACTTTCCTCAGGTATAACATAAACTAATGTGAGCCTGTGAGCCCGGCCAACCAACCGCGTGACGTCACACTCCGTGCTGACAGAAGATGGCGCTGAACATGTTTTTAACACTTGAAGCACTGATTTCTTAAAGCCAGCGTCACAGACAGAGTGACAGCTGTGGGAGTGTCTGAGAGCAGGTCCGTGGGGTAAAGGAGGTGTGCACCACTGCGTGTCTCCGGGTCGGGTATGAAAACTGAGGGCTGACGGAGGCCACTCAGTGACTTCTTCATGACCTCTGTGGTTGCGTGCTGTACTTCTGGATTACCAAAACGCAAGTTTAGAAGGAAAGTGACACACCTGCTTAGCCCCACCCCGTCAGTGAGGTCACAGTTTCAGGTGAGGTCCTCAGGTGTGCTGATGGTGCTGATGTTGGGTTTTTTTTTTCAGAAGCGGCTCTGTTTGGAGGCGGAGCTCCAGATGTCCGACTGTCCAATGGAGACGTCGCAGAGCAGTCCTGCGACCAATCAGCAGCCGGATCAACAGGTGAGCTCGTCGAGCTTCCTCTGACTAACACAAGATGTCATTAAGATGTGAGGGTCAGAGGTCAGCTTCAGATAAACGTGGTGGAAAGTCCTCACCGTGTTCAGCTGGAGGACAGGTGTACAGGTGCTGTTGCTATGGTGACTTGTGTGTGTATGCAGGTACGGCCCACACCTGTTCTGCTCTGCTGTCCGAGGTGTCTCAGAGGAGAACCGGTAAGACGCCGAACTCACGAAACATTTAAGCCCTGCCCCCTGTGGAAGCGAGGCTTACAGAGTCGTCTCTGTGGCTCCGTGATTGGCTGAGAGCCTCAACGGTGTCTTTCTGCCTTTTCAGGGTCACTTCAACCACATCATGGGCCTCTGAAGCTCCACCCATTCTCCTGCAACCAGCCGTCCAATCACATTGATGCTTCAGGTGCTTCACTAAAATGGTGCTGCTGGAAGATGTCATCAAGGCCCCACCCCACCTTCACATCGTTGTCAAGGAGACGGTTTAACGTTTCCATCCAGTGATGCATTCAGGACCAGCAGTACTCCTCAGACTTAAGTTCTGAAATCTCTGATGTCCTTGTGTCCCTGAACACACCACTGAGTGTGAGCGTTTACCTGAGCTTTAAGCCCACCCCCTCTCCTGTGTGATATGTGCAACAGTCCAATCAATGATCAATAACTGTGATTGACGTGGTGGTGCGTTCACTGTCTCCGTTTAAAGGGCTTTCACACGGTGAAGACTTGTGATGTGTTTACAGGAAAAATGCCAGTAGAATATTTTTTAACTCCAGTATAGAACCGACTGAAAGGCTTAACGAGGTGTTAATGAGAGTTTACTATAAGGGGAAGGAAAATCCATGTGGTTTTTCAAAATAAGAGTCTTCGTGTCTGTACATTTCTATTTTTCTGAGGCAGATTTGTATATTTTTTACTCTGAATTTGACTGAATGTAAAAGCAGCTCCCTATTTTTGATGACATCACTTCCGCTATCTGAGGCCAGCATTTGTACTGATTTCAGAATAAAAGCTTTGACTGTGAACAGCTTTGTCCCCCTTTTCTTTTGACTAAACCAACAAACAAGCTAAAGCGAGGAGAACAGTGATGATGGCAGCTGGGGCGTTTCAGAGAGCACGGTGGCGCCTTTAATGGTCAACGACCTTTGACCTTCATCGTGCTGGAGAAGTGTTGATGCTCTAGATCTCAGCTGAACATCGTATGTTTAAAGTGACTTTTTGTCAGCCTGGCTACAGAGCTGAAGAGAAACCTGGGGTTGTTCTTATTTTCTTCAATCAGTGATGAATAGTAAGATGTTCTGGCTTTGCGGAGGGCTTTCTTATAAAGCAGCAAACTATTTCTCCAGGCTAAATGATGATCCTCTAAATTTGTGACACGCCATTTCCTCTCCAGATTACGAGTCATCTGCTTTAGGCTACGTGTTTGAGAATTATACCACGGAGTCAGGTACTTCTGATTAGAGACCTTAGTTTTCACAGGAGCTACAGTATCCAGAGTCGTACGTAGTGAGGAGGTGAAATTATTAACAAGATGATCGACCTCTGTTGGAGCAGCGTTCAGATAGCTGCTCTGTGTTGGTACAGGGCATTTAAGATGATAACAGTGGGTGGATTATATTCTTAAACTTAGTTACAGCACTTTCAGAAAGACATCTACTGTCATCTTTTCCTAAATGTCTTTACAGGGAAAAGACTTAAAGTTCATGAAACTACAGTTAGAAAAAGACTAAACATGTAAGGCTTGTTTGGAGGAAACGCAGGAGAAAGGGTCTTCCGTCTAACATGCAAACCTGGGTTTGGAAAGCGTTTTGGAACAAACCTCGTCCATAGTCTAAGGAGCTGGGACTGGACCCGTTTGTCCTTAATGCACAGCAGGGTTCGAACCCCTCACACGAGCCATCAGCACGGTGGATGATGATCCGAGAGCAGCGTGAACTCCTCTGCCCACCAAAGCATTCTACATTCGGAGGCTGTCTGTCCCACAGCTGACGCTTGGACCAAACCGGGTCATCAACAGGACGATGACCCAAAAGAAAAGAACAGAGCTGCTGCTACGGTCCAGTCAGAGCTCAGAGAGCCGTGCATGAATGAACGCTGCAAACCTCGATGAGACGAAGCTGAGTGAACCACAGCAAACCATTAATGCTGATGATAATGGAGCTTCTACAAGCTGCTGAGTCACAGTTTGGTCCTCACAGAGCTGCACAGTCCAAATTTCCATATGATTGTAAATAAAAACCAGTTTCATCTGCATATAAATGGACTTTTTGTTTGAATTGTTGGGGAGCACAGAGGATGGAAGCAGAGGCCCTGCTGCACAGAGACAAATGTGAATTCTTCAAACTGTTTATTAAACTCAGAATTTGCTTTAAACTGTCAGCAGAAACAAAAAAAACATCAACAATTTGAAAAAAAAGGCAGGAGAAGAAACCGGAGTTGGCCCGCCCTCCTCCACCGTATGCCCCACCCTCCACCGCTATCGGCCACGCCCCCTACACAACTGACAGTCCCCTCCTCCTCCGATGTCGGTCATTCTCGCGGTCACGTTGGTTTGGCTCTCTTGGCTGCTGGAGTTTCACCTGTTCGGGTAGAAACACACCTGGTCAGTTACCTGTTTATCTTCAGCACTGATGACACAACTTACAATCAGTACTCCGAAGCCCACTCGGTGGTACACAGGACCCCACTCTGGGTTCCGGTTATGTTGCTACACGCTGGAACATTCAGAAGTTGCCATCCAGAGAACACATCCTGGACATGTCCTCCTTTCTGACCACAGAATGACCAAACTTTGAATAAAACAAATGTCTGTTTCCAAGAGCGACCATCTCAGGGCCAGGGTCATTTCCTCTGATGCTGTTATTGAGGTTGTGCAGACGTGGCCATTGATCACATGACGTTCGGCCGTCCGTCAGTGTTGGACTGAAGCTTCAGTCACACGGGCTTAGAGACGACCGTCTGTGAGGGAAATGAGTATTCCTGACCGTGAGTCCCGCTGCAGCCGGCTCAGGTCACTTCTTCAGGAAGAAATGTTTCAATAAACCCGAACATCCAGGTGACATTCAGGACGGACGTCCAGCACATGGACGTGTCTGATATCAGCCAGTTTCAAGAGGTGTGTTTGACTCGCTCATCATCACTTTATTCCACCGCAGCTCAATCGCCACAGAGCACAAACATCTGTAACATCTGTAAAGATAACCGGACTTAAACCTACCGTCTACTGAGCCCTGTGGCGCCTCCTGCTGGCTCCTCGTGGTGTAGATGATTCCGCTGGCTGTCCTCCTGGTTTCTGACCACAAACAAACAAAGTGTTTCGTGAGAGGGTTCGTGCTCGCTCACAGGTGCAGGTGCAGCACCGGGTGCTCACCTGCGTGCAGCAGAGCGGCTCTGCAGGTGGACGAGACGGCTTCTTTGGCGTCTCCGTCTGACAAACCGAACAGCAGAGCTCTGAGGAGGAGCATCAGGACCACAACACCACACGCAGTAACACACGCAGTAACACGCGCAGTAACACATGCAGTAGTACTGCAGTAACACACGCAGTAGTACTGCAGTAACACACGCAGTAGTACTGATGAAGGATACAGGTTGGTGACATCATACGGTCCTCTGAGCTCGAGAGCCTGCAAACAAAAATAAGCGTACTGAGCACGGCCACCAATCAATCAGCGATCAATACAGTCACCGATCACAGACCTTCTGAGCTGCACTGGACAGAATCACACTCTGAGAAAAAACACAAACACAATTTAGTCACGTGACAGGAAGTCGAGTCGTTGGTACAGGAAGCATTGGAGAAACAGCGCCACCTTTCCCTTGCAGCTCTCCATCAGACTGACGGCGTTGGCGATGGTGTAGCGCCTCATGGTGGAGTCTCTGATGGCTGCAGAGTACGACACCTCGAACACCACACCTCTGTCTATGGCCTACACACACACACACACATTAATAAACAGTCACGTGACGGTCGCAGTAATAATCTGGGTCACGATGCTCGGTCACCCCGTTGATTGGCGCTCTCTTGAAGAAGAAAGGAAGTTTCTCCGTCATCGGCACACAGATGATGTCGATGTCATAAACCATGCAGGCTGCCTGCACACACACACACACACACACACACACACACACACACACAGGGTTACATTACATGCATATGAGAGGTTTTGGAACTGAGCATCCAATCATGGTGCTGATGTGTGTATATTGTGTGTGTGTGTGTGTGTGTGTGTTACCACACAGCAGTGTTATTTTTACGCAGTGTTCAGGTGCAGCACGAAAAGCCAGATTTATTTTAAAAGTGTGCAAATAAAGCTGATGAAGCAGAAAGTCCTGCAGTCAGTGAACACAGCACAGTGTTTGCGTGTCAGTGAAGCTCACGTGGAAAAGTTTCTCTGAGGTTGGCTGGACAGCGAGCAGGTCGAAGCGACGGTACTCCGGAGCGTTCGGCCTCTGAAAACACACACACACCAAACCATGAATCAGGTTGTCACCCTTCAGATTATCATCCTGTAACCATGGACACGGTTGATGTAATCTGGAATCTCTTTAATTCAACTTTAGCAGAAACCACAGTTGCCTCTAACCACTCGAGTAATCCTGTAATCCAGATATTTAAAATGTACTTTACAGCTGACACAGGCCCCGCCCCCTCAGCACCCTGCCTTACAGATTGATTATGAAGACGTGATCGATGAGTTTACAGGTTTATGAAACGTCGGAGTTTACAGAACTCACAAAGGGACTCGCGTCTGACATCACCACCGTCAGCCTGTTCAGCACTCTGATTGGACGAGATCGACCCTGCACCACGGGCAGCTGATCGATCAGTTCGTTGATCGGAGTCGGGGTGGGGATCTCCTGCAGGAAGGAAGTGACACAAAATAAACATCTGAAGCTACGGATGCTTTTTGTTAAAAACTAGCCACAGATGTTTTATTTATTGATTGCTAATCAGACAGGTTCAACCTGAATATTAATTCCACGGTTTCTGTACTGTTCCTGAACGCAGCGCAGCAGGTGCACTCACCTGTTTCTTCTTGGCTGTGGGCTCAAATACGTAGTTGAGGGCGATGGTGGAGAACCCGACTGCAGGAGGACAGAAACACATGTGTGAGGGCTGGAAGGTTTTCACCGTGCGATGCAACGCATCTGAGCAGGAGGCGGCTGATAATCACTGACAGCTGCATAAATGTCACGGACACACTCACAGCAAGAGGAACCTCTAAAACGGCCTGTTTTTTGAATGGAGTCTGGTGTAAACGCTGCTCACAGATTACAACTGCACCTTGGCTTACTTGATGCTGAGTCAGATTTCTGCGTTAAATCTTTTTCATTTTGTTTCAACTAAACTCATAAAACCGTTAAAAATTGCAGATTTTTGAATGGAGTCTGGTTTGGCTGTTGTTTGTTGTTTTGGGTGTAAAGCTGATCATTGAAACTTGACTGACAGGACGTTTCACTAATAATAAAGTGACCGTGAGAGGCTGAAGACATCAAACCCTCCTCAGTGACAGGTGGAGGGCATCAGAGAGGAGGTGAGACTGGTTCAGGTGTTACTGAGAGATGAGATCAGTGAGGATGAGGACATTTACAGGAGGAAGCAGGAGTGGAAACTCCAGCAGAACAGCATGAGAGAGCAGAGGAGGGTGAGGGCAGAGGTAAGGAGTGAATGTGTTGTTCACCAGATTTACACTGCAGGTAAAACTCCTCCCCCTACAGCCTTACCTGTAGTCAGCCTGCAGTCCACAGCCACACCCCTTCCCCATCTGTCACTTTCACTCACAACCAGGTTCAGACACAAACGAGAAGACTCCACTCAGCCAGGTCTGCTGGACCAGCCGGCGAGCACCATCAGGCCGACCCTCCTGGGTGATCAGCTAACAGTGATGCAGGTGGATTCGCTGGTGTCCTGGATTGTTGTTACCTGTTGTTACAGGAAGACCACAATATGTGCGTCTTCCACAGTGTGTGTCTGACAAGGTGATCGGCACCACAGGGGACCGTTCTCTCCCCTCCACACCACAGACTTCAGCCACTGCACACAGACCTCCATCATCAGTAGGGTTTCTGATGACTCTGCGGTGGTTGGATGCATCGGTGAGGGTGATGAGTCAGAGTACCGGGCTGTGGTCGACTCCTTTGTGACGTCACACAGAATCATCTGCAGCTCAACGTGGCAAAGACCAAAGAACCGATTGTGGACTTTAGGAGGACCAGGAAACCTGTGACCCCTGTTTCAATCCAGCGTGAGGACGTTGTGGAGGACTAGAAATACCTCAGAGTGCACATAGATAATAAACTGGACTGGGTTAAAAACAGCACTGCCCTCTACAGGCAGGGCCAGAGTCGTCTCTGAGGTCCTTCAACATCTGCCAGACAACGCTCAGGATTTTCTACGAGTCTGTTGTGGTCAGTGCATCCTCTGTGCTGTTGCACACTGGGCCAGCAGGTTGAGGGTTGCAGAAGCCGACAGACTCAATAAACTGATCACAAGGCCAGTAATGTTGTGGGGAGGGAACTGGTCTCCCTCAGGGTGGTGTCTGAGAGGTGGATGTTGTACCAAATAAAGACAATACTGGACAATACCTCCCACCCACTCCATGACATGCTGGCCAATCACAGGAGCACGCTCAGTGAGAGACAGATTATCCATAACGCACCTGCATCTAACACACTGTGATAGTTACAGCCTCACTATCAGAGGAACGAAGTCCGCAGGACAAGAGTTGCTCGATGTTAACACTTATACATTTACTGTGTGTAACTGATTATGGAGCTGTTTGTTCTAAGCTGTATTATGTTACTTAGTTCAGTGTGTTACGGCTCTGACTCGGAACAACTGCGACCATATAATTAAAATCATCAGTCTCTCGGGAATAGAGGGTACAGACTTTAGTTTACGTTTCTGCAAACCGCGGAGAAACCTTAAATTGACTGTTTTTGAATGGAGTCTGATGGAAAACTTCTTGCCTGCCCTTTTCCACCAGACTCCATTCAAAAAACAGTCATTTTTAAAAGCCGCTGGTCCCGGAGACAGGAGCGTTACGTTCCCGCGGCTGAGCAGCGGCAGGCCGGCGAACAGAGCGTTGTCTGCGGCCGCGGACACTCACGGTGAGCCGCCGTCTCCACGACGCTGCGCAGGTCGCTCCTGTCCGGGAGAAACGACACGTTCAGGTCCATAAACACAGCCATGATGCCTCCGTCCGCCGTTCCACCACGTGTGCGCAGCCGCAAAGACTGCTGGGAACAGCAGTCCTCACGTCACAGCCGGAAGTAGCATTAAAGTCTTTTTTTTTTTTAAATTAAACTTTATTTATAAACAACAGTATAACATACAAGGCACCATCATTAATCCGATTATGTTACATCCTCGGTTGAGCATTATAGCAAAACAAACAAACAAACAAAACGAACAAAAAAAAACCCCCAAAACAACAACAATAAGCACAAAGTTAAAAGAGTTAGCACAAAAAGAAAGAACAGTCATTGAAGGATTCGAACCAAAGGCAAAAACTAACGTGCAAAAAAAGGGCAGTCGAGATTATAAAATAGGGAGGTTTTTTTTGTTTTTGTTTTTTAACATAGGTTAAACTCTTTAAATAAAACAAGTTTATGGGCTTTCTTGTTATTCACAAGTTTCAGCGATTTAGCCCAGAGTCTAAAGTCATTCAGCCATCTGTTTATACATGGTTTAGCTTTAAAGTATCTGCATTTGTGAATAAAAAATTTTCCCATTAACAAAATCGTCCTAATCAACAGGTCAAAATCTGCATTCTCAGCAAGTATTCCAAACTTTATTACTGTCACCGTCAAATGTGGTAACTGAATTCTCCTGGACTGTAGCCAGCTCCACATGTCAGTCCAGAAGGAGTGCACTGATTCACAGTTGAAAAACAAGTGATCCAGACTTTCAATATCATTTTCACAAAATGTGCAGGCGTTCACATCTAAATTAAATTTCCGTCTTAAGAATTCATTGGTTGGATAAACCTCATTAATGATTTTAAAGTGAACCTCTTTTACTTTAGGGGAAAGAGGAAGTGAAATATATTTTTTTCTTATCGCCTTAACCTCCATGGTCTCAAATTCTTTAAGGATATAATTTCTTTTAACCGGATTAGGGCAAATTTCGTTGATCAAAATATTCCTGATCACTTTGTTTGTAAACCTGCTGTCACCAAATTCAACTCCAGCTATGCAGAGCTGCCTCAGTCCAGGAGAAATTTTAGAGTGCACAATATCTTCTTTTATCATTGATCTCAAAGGGACTGGAATGGCTTTCACTAGGGATTTATATCTCTTAACAGTACATCTTACATCAAATTTCTCACAAAACGTCTCATGTTTTAATAAGATCCCATTATCATCCATAAAATGAGCTACAGCCCAAATCCCTTTAGATCTCCATTCATCCACGTACACAGATTTCCTACACAAACGGATATACCTGTTGTTCCATATAGGGGTATTGTGAGGAGTAAAGTTATGTTTGTAGATTAATTTCCAGTAGAGAAGGACCTGCTGATGGAAAGCTGAGAGTTTAACAGGTAACGAACTGCAATCAAAGTCACAACGTAACAAAAAGTCTATTCCACCCATTTTGCCAAAAATCACACTGGGAATAATGTTCCAAAAGGAATTTTTGTTCCTAATGAAAGATCTTAACCATTTCAATTTTAAGTAGCATTAAAGTCGTTTTTACCGCACTGATAGTGATGGGAATTCAAGATCTTTTTAGAGAACTGGGTCTTTCGGCTCCCAATGGGCTCTTTGGGTTGTTTTGTTGCTTTAATTAATTTATTATCATCAACAATATAAAAATATGCACAAAAGGAATTACTAATGTTAAAAAAACGTGGTTTTATTTATTTATGTTTATATATAAATATATAGGGTGGCCCCTGGAGACAAAGAAGAGGGAGAAAGAGAGCCAAGGACAACAACAAGAGACAACATCGTCACATTAGAAAGGTATAGTAATCATCCACAATTATTTTCAGTTGCAGATGATAAAGGATTCAGAAAGTTTATTCATGCAGTGAATAAAGGACTGAATAAATAAAAGTATATTTACGGTGGCCCCTAGAGACAAAGCACGTACAAGCTCCAAAACACATTTCTAGCGTTAACTGAACTTCCGATACAGAGCTACCTAGATCACTTAAATTACACAATTGAAAGCATATGTGTATTGTTTGGGTATGTAATAATAATTAAAAATAATAATAATAATAATTTTTAAAAAAATGTTCATTTACCTGTTACTTCACACCAAATCCGGTCATTGGTACTTCCTGGCTTGTGTAGCCAGTAGGTAACAAAAGCTCAACACTGCCCCCTAGCATCCTGGAGCACGTCTGTTGTGATTTTACATGTTTTGGAGTTTGTACGTGTTTTGTCTGTAGGGGCCACCGTAAATATACTTTCATTTATTCACTCCACATAAAATGTAATAAATAAATCATATAATACAAAAACCAAATATGTACATTTCAACTTTTAACTATTTAAATTTTCAGCTTTTCCTTTTAAACAAATTTAAAGTGAAACAACACAAAACACTGCAAACCACAACACAATTAAATATAAATTAAAATAAGAAAACAAAAAGAAGATGCACATTCTCTGTCATACAGGCCTGGGATTATTTTTTGGGAGAGTGTTTTCCTGCTTGGAATTGCATACATAGGATTCACTGCATGGATAAACTTTCTGAATCCTTTATCATCTCCAACTGAAAATAGTTGTGGATGATTACTATACCTTTCTAATGTGACCTTGTTGTCCCTGGCTCTCTCTCTCTCTCTCTCCCTCCCGCTCTGTTCCTGTGCTACTGCGAGTGTAACTATCGCCCCTCCCCCCTCTGCTCAGCGCAAAGCACAAGGCTCGCGTGCAGAGTGAAGCGGAAAAAAGTGAGAGAGTGTGTGTGGGGGGGAGAGAGAGAGAGAGAACCCCCCCCCCCCCCCCCCCCCCCCCCCCACGGCTCGCGATAAGGAGCCAGTCGCCAGTCGCGTCGGTCACTTCAAAGAGTCGGCTCTAAGAGCCGTTTCGCTCGCGACCGACACATCACTATTGTCTGAAGTGAAAATTGAATATGAAACCTTTATTTATTCAAACTGTGAAACACTGGAAATAAAGTTTAAACAGACAGTTACTGATGGATGTTCAGCCCTGTCAGAGCCACGCTTGTCCACAGTAACCACACTGGCCCCAGTACAATAATAACATTCAAATAATGACGCAGCAAACAGTGACATCATATCCCAATTATGTTCATTATATCACATTAATGTTTTCTATCGTCTAATTAATATAATATTATACTTTACACACAGTTTTATTTTTAAATACATTTACATTTTAGTTATATCATAACTGATCATAAGCGATGAATTACATGCATGAATCATAATATAATTATAATTCCTGTAAGTGCGGTGTTTTTCCTGCAGGGGGCGGTAGTTTGCTTGCTGTTATTGTCGTCAGCAACATGAAAATATGAGCAGAAGAAGAAGCTGTAGCGTCAGCAGCTCCACGGGAAAGAAAGAGACTCACACCAGACTCCGTTCAAAAAGTGGCCGATTTAAGGTCAGAGCTGCAGCTTTAATACAAGAACTGTGTGTGTAACTGCAGACGGTTACTGCAGGTTTCAAGGTGGAGGCTCCCACTGCTGTGGGTGGAGTTAAAGGGCAGATCACGTGGTGATTGGCTCCAGCAGAGTCCAGGCCGTGATCAGCAGCTTTTACAGCAGCTGGTTGGTTATTGGGTGAGTGGGTCTAACCTTTGATCTTGTTATTCTGAATAACACAGTACATTTGTTTCCAAGGCAACTGACATTAAAACAAAATGCTCCTCTCCTTCCTGCACTGCATGCTGGGAGTGTGAGTGAGTTTGTTTGGGCTGTATTTCAGAAGTTTACACCCTGTGGTTGTTCATTGGTTAAAGGTAAGATAAGTTTATTTCACTGGGTTGTGTAGAATGAGGAGTTTGAGTTAACAGTTCACTGTTGAGCTGGACACAGACCAGAACATGGCAGAGAACGAATTAACCCAGGAATTAAAATATACTCATGAGTCAAAGTGACGAGTGTCACTGTAACAGCAGTGATAAGGTCAGCAACATCACCTGTGGGCTTCATCATCGGACCATCGTGCAGCAGTAGCACCGCAGCGGTGCTCGCATTAACAGTTCAGTGTTCATGATGAGATTCTGTTAAGCTTTTAGTCTTTTTTGGAGCCAGTGGGTGTCGAGGAAAATCCCTTGAAGTCGTTAACTCAGTGGGAAATCAGGAAAACTTGAATGAGAATCTTTTGTCTCTATATCAGCTACAGGAGGGAACAGTGGACTCTGGGAAATTTGTTTTTCCAGGAAACTGTTTTTCCTGCTCCTCCACCACTGCAACAAAGCTTCGTTACTCGGTCCTCTGCAGTCCAGGTGGTGCGGTGCTTTTAGCAGCAGGTTCTCCGAGAGGCAGCTGGAGGTTCGTGTGCAAGCCTCCGCTGCAGAAACGTAGTGGCTCTGCAGTGGGGGGTGTGGTCCATGGGTCCACCCTGCTACATTAGTGGGGTGGATGTCCCAGCTACATCACTCCAGCAGCGGCGCTGAGAGTGCTCATATTCCCCTCCCAAATACAGCAGCACAGCAGCCTTTCCAGCTTTCTCATTGGTCAGGCAAAGATGGGATTCATGCTAACTAGGAGAAAGAAAACGAGGTCCACAGATGTTGACCTCCAGGGTCTGACTGCTTATGAAACGGCGGCACATCCACATGTTTCTGTGAAGACTGAACTCTGATGCTGTGCGTCTGTGAACACGTGCAGTAATATTTTCCCCTCTTTCTTTGTGTAACTGTTGACAAAGAGTTGTTTCAAAAGTCAAAGGTCAGAGGTCAAAGGTCTCCTCCTCTCTGAGGTCGTCAGTCACAGGTCCACACTGTCGGACTCTCTGGTGTCAGACCACAGACGCCGTACCTGAGCGTTTGTCCTTCAGAGAATCAGGTGTGGAGGTCATCTGCTGTCACCTGTCTGCAGGTAGGAGACCCCGCCCACATCAGAGCCATGCTGAGACCTCTGAGGCTCCTCCTCTCAGGCCTGAAAACGCAGCCAAGCCGCTGCTGCTCCAGCTTCGTGTCCAGGATGAGGTAACTCGTTATTTTGCTCGATTACTGATCGATCAGTCGGTCGATCGATGGGCTGATCAGCTGATCTGTCCTTTCAGGTATGTGAACAGGCTGAAGGAGGACGACGAGGCGTGCGCGGCGGCGCTGAAGGATGGCTCCATCTTCCTCTTCCACCGCTTGTCTCCTCTGCTGCGACGCCCCGACACCAGAACCTTCAGCCCAGCAGCTTTCACCTGCTCAGGTACAGAACCGAGACCGAGCGAGCAGCGCTGAGGACCTGACAGTCCGGTGACATTCCTGCTGAGACGCTTTTTCGTGTTCCAGATGTGCAGTTGGTCCTACAGAGGCTCGGTTCAGACGGGTCGCAGCTGAAGGAGGCAGTTCTGATTGGCTGTTCTGAGCAGAACCAAGCTCAGTTCTGTCTGGATGTCGGTGAGAACGATTGAAATCCAGATCCCTGCATTGTGAGCTCGCCAGCGCCATGTTCCTGACTCTGGAGGTTCTGGTCTCTGTTCAGGAGAACTGGACCAGGCGGCGGTGGAGGAAGCCTCAGGGGACCTTCATCGATCTGAGGAAGGCCTTCTTTCTGCTGCCCGCAGCTGAGGCGCCTCTAGTGTCCAAGGTGAGTGACTGCAGCTGACCTCTGATACCCACCTGTTCGGTTCTGGTACCAAATCAGGAACGTTTCAGCACCGTCCCACCAAACCGATACTGATACCGCCCCAGTAGAAGAGTCACACAGTAGTCTGTGTGTCCTGACCCTGCAGGGTCAGGCGCTGCTGCGTTGGCATCAGACCAGCAGGTTCTGCGGCGCTTCGGGCCAGCCGACTCAACGAAACCGAGCAGGCAGCCAGAGGTTCTGCAGCAGCAGCTCCACCGTCTACTACCCGAAGGTAACGTCCTCGGTGCAGAACTGAACCAGAACCGAGCCGGGTCTGACTGTTTGTGTCTACAGATGTCTGCGGTGGCGGTCGCTCTGGTGTCTGATGGGAGTCGGTGTCTGCTGGGCCGCCAGCCATCCTTCCCACGTGGACTCTACAGCGCTCTGGCCGGCTTCTGTGACATGGGTCAGACTCACCCGTGTGTGTGTGTTTGTGTGTGTAGAACTCACCCGTGTGTGTGTGTTTGTGTGTGTGTAGAACTCACCTGTGTGTGTGCGTGTGTGTGGTCCCAGGTGAGACTCTGGAGGAGGCGCTCTGCAGGGAGGTGGCGGAGGAGGTGGGTCTGGAGATCCAGAGCATCTCCTACAGCTCCTCGCAGCACTGGCCGTTCCCGCACAGCTCCTTCATGCTGGGCTGCCACGCCTTGGTTAGCCCCGCCCACACTCAGGTGAGCTCACAGGTGATTATTGAGGTTGTGTAATCAGGACGAGGAGAAGCGAGCTCGGAGCTCCTCGTACTCAATGATGTAGTGTCATGTGACCTGCTCTCGTTTCATGTGCAGCTGAGCGTGGACAACTCAGAGCTGGAAGATGCTCGCTGGTTCACCATGGACGAAATCACCCGCGCCCTCCAGGTGAAAGCTCCGCCCAGGAGAGGCGACCCCCCCATCATCTGGCTTCCTCCGAAACACGCCCTGGCCAACCGCCTCATCAGGGAGTGGGTGGAGCAGCAGCGGCAGAGTGAGGGCGGAGAGTGATGGAGGCGGAGTTCCAGTCGGAGTCATCAGATCACACCTGAAACACGGATGTTTCACCTCCGCTCCTGAGATCTCACAGTTCAGAAGTCCATTCAGATTCTCTGATTTTAGCCTCCTTCACAGATCTAACCTGTGATCTTATTGAAAGAAACTTTTAATGTGAAAAACATTCAGTCAGTCACGACAGGAAGCAGCTCGTGGTCTCTGACCTGCTGATGTTTCCTCCAAACTGGTTTTAATTTTCAATAAAAATCCCAGAATGGAAAAAAGCTAGTGCTCGGTTTCTTTTGTCTGAGAAAGAATCAGCAAACACCAGCGTTCACTCATCAAACGTCCGATTTAACAAACGAGCTGTCCGAGGGGCATTCGAGGCCGCGGTGGCTCACCTGTCCAGGTTTACCTGAGGGCTCGCAGGACAGACATGAACTCGGGTGGAAGAGAAACATTTTCACTGCCCTGCTTCTGCTCAGCTTTTATTTTGGTATTTCCTGTGAAACACTGGAGGGGCGTGATTGATCAGTCTTCTTCTGTGGTATCTGTCCTCCGGCTCACTCAGGATAAAGCAGTTTGTGATGACAGGTTTGCTCTGCTCGTCCTCAGAGTGTGAGGAAGCTCCCAGGATAAATGAGTCAGTCTGGTTTGTGAGATTCGTATCAGGACGATAAATAAATGAGACCGACCGCCCTGCGTGCAGCTTTGACCCAGAGTGGCAGCACTGCTGAGAGCTAAACATGGTCTTCTCTGTACACCAAAGATTTCTGTTTATCCATCATGTTTCTGATTGGATGGCTGTAAATGGAAATAGAGCAAAACGTTTTTTATTGAAAGTGTTTATTTGTTTGATTTTTAGATGAAAAAATAAATATTTAGCTACTCGTTGGAGGCACAAACCGTAACGTGTAACCTGATCCAGCCCAGAAACAGGCGGAACGACAGTCAGACATCCGTGAGCGCTGTCCGGATCACAGTTAGAAACGGAAGCTGCTTCCTGTTTGAACCGGAAGCCAGAGCAGCTCTTGGTGCAACCCCCCGTGTAGTTCGGGTCTGTGGGTCGGATCAGACTGGACTCTCGGTTCTTTCCTCCGAGCCCTCTGTCCTCTGAGTAACCGCTGAGAGCGGCCCGAGGTCCCGCTGATGGTCGGCAGGGCTCCGCGGCCTGTCAGCCCGCAGGATGAGCTTCTCCGCCGGCCTGCACACACAGCTGGCCGCCGTCATGGAGTCCCTCGTCCACGCTGCAGTGGCGGAGCTGAAGAAGCTGGTGGAGGCCGGAGAGGAGCCTACTGTGCTGGCCAGAGAGAGGACGGAGAGCCGCGAGAGGATGGTGAGGAGCGAGGACTGCCTGGTCGTTTGTTTTAATCAATTTTAAATCCTGCTTTTTATTTGTTTTTGTTTCTAATGTCTCTGTAAAGCACTTTGAATCACCTTGTTGTTGAATTGTGCTGTACAAATAAACTTGCCTTGGTGTGGTGGTGTGACTGGTTGCCCAGTGTAGCTGGTGTGGTGGTGTGACTGGTGGCCCAGACTGTAGCTGGTGGTGGTTGTATAGTTTTGACCGTTGTCATGGTGACGGGGTGTGACCTCTGACCTCAGGTGCTGTTCGCCTCCATCATGGAGACTCTGGGGAACGAGGCTCTGGGGAAGATCCTCAACCTGCTGGATGAAGTCGGGCTGACGGCGGAGCCACCATCGGGCCGCGGCGCCCGGCGACTGCAGACGAGCGTACTCAACGTGCTCAGCAACGCCCATATAGGTAAGTATTGGCCCCGCCCAAAGACTCCACCCCCGAGCCTCAGTGACATCACCCTCACTGTGTTATGTTTGTGGCAGAGCTCGAGCACTCGTATGGACTCCGGCAGCAGGGCGGTGACTCAGCCACGCCCCCTAAGGTAAGCCTGCTGCTCTGGCTCACCTGTGCTGCGTTCACTGACCGTGACTGAGTGTATGTATATGTGTCCCTGCAGACCAGTTCGAAGGAGGAGGAGCAGGAGACGCCGCTGGTGCTGGCGGTCACCATTAAGGACGAGCACGGGAACATCAACCTGGGCGCAATCGCAGAGAGTGAGTGCTCGACCGCGGCAGGAAGTATGCCCGCATGTGTGATGGTCTGATCAGCTGTGCTTATTCTCTCAGGAGCCGAGGTGGAGGCGGCCCCACCGGACGAGTCGGAGCGGCTGTTGTCCCCATCGACGGTGACGAGCCCGGCGGGCTTCGTGCTGGAGAGCGTCACCTGGAAGTACTTCACATGCACAGCGTGCGGGAAGTCCTTCTCATCTCAGAGCAACCTCAATACGCACCTGCGCGTGCACACGGGAGAAAAGCCATTTTTGTGCAGCGTGTGCGGCCGCGCCTTCCGCCAGCGGCAGGGCATGCAGAGCCACATGCGCACGCACACGGGCGAGCGGCCCTTCGAGTGCCCCCAGTGCGGCAAACGCTTCTCCAAGCAGGGCCAACTGAAAGCGCACGCCGTCGTGCACACGGGCGAGAAGCCGCACGCCTGCGACCAGTGCGGCCGCCGCTTCAATCTGCCACAGAACCTGCAGCGCCACAAGCGGACGCACGCAGGCGCCAAGATCTTCGTGTGCAAGGCATGCGGGAAGGGATTCACGCGCGCCGTCACGCTGCGCACGCACCAGCTGATCCATAGCGGCCAGAAGCCGTTCAGGTGTGAGCAGTGCCACAAAGCTTTCCGGCACGCCGTCAACCTCAGGAACCACCAGCGCACACACAGCGGCGCCCGCCCCTTCGCCTGCGACCTCTGCGGGAAAAGCTTCCGGCAGGCGGTGAACCTCAAGATCCACCGCCGCACGCACACGGGCGAGCGGCCCTTCTGCTGCCGCCAGTGCGGGAAGACGTTCAGCCAGCAGAGCAGCCTGATCTCGCACGGGCGCACGCACTCCGGCGAGAAGCCGTTTGCGTGCGGTGCCTGCGACAAGAAGTTCAACAACAGCAACAGCCTGAAGCTGCACACACGCGTGCACACGGGCGAGAAGCCGTATGCCTGCGACGTCTGCGGCAAGAGCTTCAGCCAGGGCAGCCACCTGCGCACGCACAAGCGCCACCTGCACGCCGGTGGGAAGCAGTACATCTGCGACCGCTGCGGCAAACGCTACGCCGACCAGCGCAACCTGAAGCTGCACAAGTGCGGCTACGCCTGAAGGGCCCGGAGGGCTTGAGTGTGCAGGGGGCGGGGCCTCTGATTTGGCAAACAGACTCTGTCCACCTGCTGCCTTAATGGGACCGAGCGCCGCTTCGGCTTACGCATGACGTCATCACTGAGGTCACTGTGAACACTGATAATACTCAGATGTGAACTTTAATTTGAAAAGGTTTTGATGACATGAAGTGACCTTTCAAAATAAAAGAAAACGTTTATTTTTGTTCTGAAATGTTTGTTTATCATTTTTATAAAGTGACGTAAGAAGACAAACATCCTGCAGGACGGATCCATGAAGAATAATAATAATAATAATAATAATCAAAAAGTGTTGGTGATCAATCTGAGGAGCACGAGGTGAGCGACTGTAGCTTCCTGTTTCATCAGCAGGTGCAGCACACCTGTCAGCACATTTCTGAGGCCCATCCAGAATAAAGTATAAAAAGTTAATGAGAAAAATAAATGGTAATACTTTAAAAGGTGGGGGCATGGTCACAGAAGGTGGTTTGGGTGTGATGTCAGCGAGAGCCGCACAGAACGCCGCCGTCCTGTGAATCGCAGGTGATCAGGCTGGTCCCTCACACCAGCACGCCTTCAAACACTCAAACTTTATTAGCACAGCAGCTGTTTCATACATCCACAGCTCCCTGATCCACCAAGTGTGTGTCTGATGTCAGGTTAGCCCTCCTTTATAAAGTCAGCTGTTGGTACAATAATCAATGTGACTGGTCAGCTGTTGGTGGCCCCGCCCCTTTATGTGATGGCCAGCTGAGCGCCACGTGAACCCGGGGGCAGAGAAACTGCACCCAGGTCAGTTTCACGCCCACAGCAGGAGTCTGATCTTTGATCCGTTTCTGGTCATTCACAAAGTGTATTTTAGTAAACTTCAGGTGTCAGCCTGCGGAGCAGGTGAAGGGTCATCCTCCAGCTGTTTGTTTTTTTTAACTTTATTTAACAAACAATGAGTATACAACATACGAACAGATGAAGTATACAAAACAACAAAATGAACACACAAAGCCAGGGGTAAATAGAAAAAAGTAACAATTATAAGAATACACGCAAAAATTCACATACATGTATTGTTTTGAGCGTTTTTGTTAGTGGAGTCTGATATTGATTGTATGTATATTTCCACATCCTTAAAATAATGACAGAAATATGGTGTTTTGTTAGTAAACTTACATTTATGGATAAGAAATTTAGCTAAAAGTATTTATCATAAAAAACATTTATCATTCTTCTTGGGGAACTTAAAGAAACAAAACATTTTCCCATCGTAAAGAAAACTCCCTTAAAATATGGACAATGACAAAACCCTCCAGCTGTTAGTCTACTGAATGCGCAGTCATCACGTGTTCCGTGTCACATGAACTACTCCACCTCAGGTCCTCAAGAACGTTTCAAGGTCCTGAAAGGTGCATAGAGAACACGTCCAGGAAGCATGGCAGGACCTCAGGGAGTCTGAATCCGAGGGAAAATAATCAGATTACACACACACACTTTTTCTCTTGAGTCTGTTTGAAGCAACATCGGTAAATCTCCCCGTGGAGGCCTCGCGGAGAGCCGTAGGCGTCTGAGGCGCGCTCCAGTCCAGCAGAAAAAAACTGGTCCTGTCCTCCGGCCGCGGGGGGGCGCTGTCCTCTCGTCACAGAAGGGCGGTTACTTTTCTGTTTCCGGGTTTTTGGAGAGCAACGTGTGGAGGTAACCCGCATCTCGGCACCAAAACACTCCGACACTCCGAACCAAAGTGACCGAGCGGGAACGACTGTAGTCCGGCCAGACACATCGGAGACACCGGAACGTCCTGCAGCCATGGGCCCGGTGAGTGAGAGGCTTAAATCCGCCGTTTAATGAACGGAGTCTGGTCTGAGAGAACAAACATGCTCAAAGCGTCTGTGTCCTCACAGCCCGAGTCCACAGAAAACCCACGATTTTAGAGTCAGACTAATTTTAAAACAGCTCCCGGGTGTTCAGAGGGATACCAGAGCCCCAAAATAACGGCGCATTGAACGGAGTGTGGTCCGAGCACACACGGTGATGGCGCCTCCATCAGAGCCCGCTGCTGCTTTACGCCTGACAACATCACAAACGGTCACGTGGAAGGACTCAGTGTCTGATGGTCTGCCCCGAGTCAGCCACTCTGTGTCCCACTCAGGAAAGAAACACACCTCATCATCCACCCAGCTACGTAGCACATGTAGTGTCCTGTAGTACCAGGCAGTATGAGGTAGTACTGTGTAGTATTTATTTATTTTATTTAGGACAGTGCATGTTAATGAACATAAATGTAAAAAAAAAAATTACATGAATGTAAACATGCCAGATTATAGCCAAGGGCTAACTTCCATCTGTTGTCCTTAAGCATAAAAAAATAGACATAATAATTCATAAAAATTCATCATTCATTCATAATAAAAACTCCATCACCAAACTCACACATACACACCATTCTGTTCCCAAATAAAACATTAAAACTATACAACTCATACATGATCACACACTTGATTTGTCCATAACCAGTTTTTAACCTTTGCCTTAAACAAATTGAATGTCGAGCATTCTCTAATGGGTTGAGGAAGACTGTTCCACAGATGGCCTCCTGGACAGAGAGGACGTTCTGCCCAAATGCTGTCCGTCTGTGGGGTGTAAACACGTCTCCTCAGATTGTAGCTCGAGTGGTCCTGTCTGAGCTTTCTTTATGCCTAATCAACTGCTTTAGTGGTGGTGGAGCAAGAGAGTGTAAGACTTTATATATTAAACTCACTCTTTTAAGTTTCACTAAGTTATTGAAGTTCAGTAATTTATGTTTTTTAACACATGACAGTGGTGGGAGGTCGGTTTTTTGTCAAGTAGTTTTAAACGTCTTTTATAAATGTTTTCAATAGTTTTAAGTGTTGTTGGACAAGCAAGTGACCAGGACGTCAAACAGTAGTCCATATGAGAGATGATCATTGAGTAAAAATAAGTTTTTGCAACATTCATATTTAAATTATTACGTATATGATTAAAATTTTGATTATTAAATTTAAGTACCTGGGACTGAGGTAGTACTGTGTAGTGCGAGGTAGGGCTGCCACAAACGATTATTTTGATAGTCGACTAGTCACTGATTATTTTTGCGATTAGTCGACTAATCAGATCATCATCCATTGGACGTAAAACTACAGCTTATTGCACCAGCAGCATCTGCTCTTATATAACTATCATTAGCTTACAGCTTTAAGTGTTTCAGGTCTGTGCTAACTAAAAATAAAGACAAGATGATAGTTTATTACATTTTAATGAAATTTGCAGATTGTTTCGGTGAAGTTTAATAAACTCCTTGCTATCTAAAATATAACAGGACACCGGAGTAAATTCTGGAGCATCTCACACTTCTGATGATCAGCTGTCTGCTTGACGTTTATTCAGCTGTGTAAAAACTTTAATCTCAGCCAAACCGATTTACTCAGGAACAAATAAAATACTGAAAAAAGCCAAACAACAACATTTTTAAGTTATCTAAGTGACTCATATATCATGTTTAACCTGAGTAGTGAAAGACGGCGGTGGGTTTGAAAACGATTTGCCGGGAGTCCGGTGTTCTCACGGCTCTAGTGAGCCTCGCCCCCGGCTAGCTATCGAGCTAGTGGGTAACAGACGTCTCCGAAAACGTCGGAGCGCTTTTGAAAATATGTGGTGTCCTGATAAACTGAGCAGATATTTGAGGTTTACACAGCTACATTCTCGCCTGAAAATATGTTAAACGTTTATTTTGTGACCCAGAAAGAATAATAAGAGTAATATTAAAACTAACTAGCTACCGCCATTGTTGGAAACTACGGAGCCCCGCAGGGGACATGGGAGAAAAAAAAAATTAGGGAGAAAAAAAAAATTAAGACAGACTTTTGCGAGATCTCGCAAAACTCCAACAATGGCGGCAGCTACTTAGTTGTAATATTACTCTTTTTGGGTCACAAAATACACTTTTAAGATATTTTGAGGCGTGAATGTAGTTGTGTAAACGTCAGATACCTGCTCGGTTTACAAGACATCACATATTTGCAAAAGTGCTCCGACGTTTTTGGAGATCTGACACCCACTAGCTCGAAGCTAACGGGCGGTCGAGACCTACTACAGCCGGGAGGAACACCGCTTTCCCAGCACATCGTGCCTCGACCTCCCGGTCGGCTTCGAGCTGGCGGCCTCTGAAGAATGCGGCTAAAACTTTTGCGAGCTCTCGCAAAAGTCCGTCTTAATTTTTTTTTTTCTCCCATGTCCCCTGCGGGGCTCCGTAGGAAACTGAGCAGGGCTGCGCTATGAATTCTGGGACACAGCTACTTCTTCTTCTTCGGGGTTTAACGGCAGCTGGCATCCTTGTACATGCAGTGCTGCCATCTTCTGTTTCAGTCCGTTATTACACTCTTAAATCCTGCTACTCATTCCTGCGTCTTTTGTGATCTTACAAAGCTTCAAACGACGCGTCGACTATTAAATCAGTCGTGACTAGTCGACTAATCGTGGCAGCCCTAGTGCGAGGTAGTACTGTGTAGTGCGAGGTAGTACTGTGTAGTGTGAGGTAGTACTGTGTAGTGCGAGGTAGTACTGTGTAGTGTGAGGTAGTACTGTGTAGTGCGAGGTAGTACTGTGTAGTGTGAGGTAGTACTGTGTAGTGTGAGGTAGTACTGTGTAGTGCGAGGTAGTATTGTGTAGTGGGAGGTAGTATTGTGTAGTGCGAGGTAGTATTGTGTAGTGGGAGGTAGTACTGTGTAGTGCGAGGTAGTATTGTGTAGTGCGAGGTAGTATTGTGTAGTGGGAGGTAGTACTGTGTAGTGCGAGGTAGTATTGTGTAGTGGGAGGTAGTATTGTGTAGTGCGAGGTAGTATTGTGTAGTGGGAGGTAGTACTGTGTAGTGCGAGGTAGTATTGTGTAGTGGGAGGTAGTACTGTGTAGTGCGAGGTAGTACTGTGTAGTGGGAGGTAGTATTGTGTAGTGGGAGGTAGTACTGTGTAGTGCGAGGTAGTATTGTGTAGTGGGAGGTAGTACTGTGTAGTGCGAGGTAGTACTGTGTAGTGGGAGGTAGTATTGTGTAGTGCGAGGTAGTATTGTGTAGTGGGAGGTAGTACTGTGTAGTGCGAGGTAGTATTGTGTAGTGGGAGGTAGTACTGTGTAGTGCGAGGTAGTACTGTGTAGTGGGAGGTAGTATTGTGTAGTGCGAGGTAGTACTGTGTAGTGCGAGGTAGTATTGTGTAGTGGGAGGTAGTACTGTGTAGTGCGAGGTAGTACTGTGTAGTGCGAGGTAGTACTGTGTAGTGCGAGGTAGTATTGTGTAGTGGGAGGTAGTACTGTGTAGTGCGAGGTAGTACTGTGTAGTGCGAGGTAGTATTGTGTAGTGGGAGGTAGTACTGTGTAGTGCGAGGTAGTACTGTGTAGTGGGAGGTAGTATTGTGTAGTGCGAGGTAGTACTGTGTAGTGTGAGGTAGTACTGTGTAGTGCGAGGTAGTACTGTGTAGTGCGAGGTAGTATTGTGTAGTGCGAGGTAGTACTGTGTAGTGCGAGGTAGTACTGTGTAGTGGGAGGTAGTATTGTGTAGTGCGAGGTAGTACTGTGTAGTGCGAGGTAGTATTGTGTAGTGGGAGGTAGTACTGTGTAGTGCGAGGTAGTACTGTGTAGTGTGAGGTAGTACTGTGTAGTGCGAGGTAGTATTGTGTAGTGGGAGGTAGTACTGTGTAGTGCGAGGTAGTATTGTGTAGTGGGAGGTAGTACTGTGTAGTGCGAGGTAGTACTGTGTAGTGGGAGGTAGTATTGTGTAGTGCGAGGTAGTACTGTGTAGTGCGAGGTAGTATTGTGTAGTGGGAGGTAGTACTGTGTAGTGCGAGGTAGTACTGTGTAGTGTGAGGTAGTACTGTGTAGTGCGAGGTAGTATTGTGTAGTGCGAGGTAGTACTGTGTAGTGTGAGGTAGTACTGTGTAGTGCGAGGTAGTATTGTGTAGTGGGAGGTAGTACTGTGTAGTGCGAGGTAGTATTGTGTAGTGGGAGGTAGTACTGTGTAGTGCGAGGTAGTACTGTGTAGTGGGAGGTAGTATTGTGTAGTGCGAGGTAGTACTGTGTAGTGCGAGGTAGTATTGTGTAGTGGGAGGTAGTACTGTGTAGTGCGAGGTAGTACTGTGTAGTGGGAGGTAGTACTGTGTAGTGCGAGGTAGTATTGTGTAGTGGGAGGTAGTACTGTGTAGTGCGAGGTAGTACTGTGTAGTGCGAGGTAGTATTGTGTAGTGGGAGGTAGTACTGTGTAGTGCGAGGTAGTACTGTGTAGTGTGAGGTAGTACTGTGTAGTGCGAGGTAGTATTGTGTAGTGGGAGGTAGTACTGTGTAGTGCGAGGTAGTACTGTGTAGTGCGAGGTAGTATTGTGTAGTGGGAGGTAGTACTGTGTAGTGCGAGGTAGTACTGTGTAGTGGGAGGTAGTATTGTGTAGTGCGAGGTAGTACTGTGTAGTGTGAGGTAGTACTGTGTAGTGCGAGGTAGTATTGTGTAGTGGGAGGTAGTACTGTGTAGTGCGAGGTAGTACTGTGTAGTGCGAGGTAGTATTGTGTAGTGGGAGGTAGTACTGTGTAGTGCGAGGTAGTACTGTGTAGTGTGAGGTAGTACTGTGTAGTGTGAGGTAGTACTGTGTAGTGCGAGGTAGTACTGTGTAGTGCGAGGTAGTACTGTGTAGTGTGAGGTAGTACTGTGTAGTGTGAGGTAGTACTGTGTAGTGCGAGGTAGTACTGTGTAGTGGGAGGTAGTACTGTGTAGTGCGAGGTAGTATTGTGTAGTGCGAGGTAGTACTGTGTAGTGGGAGGTAGTATTGTGTAGTGCGAGGTAGTACTGTGTAGTGGGAGGTAGTATTGTGTAGTGCGAGGTAGTACTGTGTAGTGGGAGGTAGTATTGTGTAGTGCGAGGTAGTACTGTGTAGTGCGAGGTAGTACTGTGTAGTGGGAGGTAGTACTGTGTAGTGCGAGGTAGTATTGTGTAGTGCGAGGTAGTACTGTGTAGTGGGAGGTAGTACTGTGTAGTGCGAGGTAGTACTGTGTAGTGGGAGGTAGTACTGTGTAGTGCGAGGTAGTACTGTGTAGTGGGAGGTAGTACTGTGTAGTGCGAGGTAGTATTGTGTAGTGGGAGGTAGTACTGTGTAGTGCGAGGTAGTACTGTGTAGTGTGAGGTAGTACTGTGTAGTGCGAGGTAGTACTGTGTAGTGTGAGGTAGTACTGTGTAGTGCGAGGTAGTACTGTGTAGTGTGAGGTAGTACTGTGTAGTGTGAGGTAGTACTGTGTAGTGCGAGGTAGTATTGTGTAGTGGGAGGTAGTATTGTGTAGTGCGAGGTAGTATTGTGTAGTGGGAGGTAGTACTGTGTAGTGCGAGGTAGTATTGTGTAGTGCGAGGTAGTATTGTGTAGTGGGAGGTAGTACTGTGTAGTGCGAGGTAGTATTGTGTAGTGGGAGGTAGTATTGTGTAGTGCGAGGTAGTATTGTGTAGTGGGAGGTAGTACTGTGTAGTGCGAGGTAGTATTGTGTAGTGGGAGGTAGTACTGTGTAGTGCGAGGTAGTACTGTGTAGTGGGAGGTAGTATTGTGTAGTGGGAGGTAGTACTGTGTAGTGCGAGGTAGTATTGTGTAGTGGGAGGTAGTACTGTGTAGTGCGAGGTAGTACTGTGTAGTGGGAGGTAGTATTGTGTAGTGCGAGGTAGTATTGTGTAGTGGGAGGTAGTACTGTGTAGTGCGAGGTAGTATTGTGTAGTGGGAGGTAGTACTGTGTAGTGCGAGGTAGTACTGTGTAGTGGGAGGTAGTATTGTGTAGTGCGAGGTAGTACTGTGTAGTGCGAGGTAGTATTGTGTAGTGGGAGGTAGTACTGTGTAGTGCGAGGTAGTACTGTGTAGTGCGAGGTAGTACTGTGTAGTGCGAGGTAGTATTGTGTAGTGGGAGGTAGTACTGTGTAGTGCGAGGTAGTACTGTGTAGTGCGAGGTAGTATTGTGTAGTGGGAGGTAGTACTGTGTAGTGCGAGGTAGTACTGTGTAGTGGGAGGTAGTATTGTGTAGTGCGAGGTAGTACTGTGTAGTGTGAGGTAGTACTGTGTAGTGCGAGGTAGTACTGTGTAGTGCGAGGTAGTATTGTGTAGTGGGAGGTAGTACTGTGTAGTGCGAGGTAGTACTGTGTAGTGGGAGGTAGTATTGTGTAGTGCGAGGTAGTACTGTGTAGTGCGAGGTAGTATTGTGTAGTGGGAGGTAGTACTGTGTAGTGCGAGGTAGTACTGTGTAGTGTGAGGTAGTACTGTGTAGTGCGAGGTAGTATTGTGTAGTGGGAGGTAGTACTGTGTAGTGCGAGGTAGTATTGTGTAGTGGGAGGTAGTACTGTGTAGTGCGAGGTAGTACTGTGTAGTGGGAGGTAGTATTGTGTAGTGCGAGGTAGTACTGTGTAGTGCGAGGTAGTATTGTGTAGTGGGAGGTAGTACTGTGTAGTGCGAGGTAGTACTGTGTAGTGTGAGGTAGTACTGTGTAGTGCGAGGTAGTATTGTGTAGTGCGAGGTAGTACTGTGTAGTGTGAGGTAGTACTGTGTAGTGCGAGGTAGTATTGTGTAGTGGGAGGTAGTACTGTGTAGTGCGAGGTAGTATTGTGTAGTGGGAGGTAGTACTGTGTAGTGCGAGGTAGTACTGTGTAGTGGGAGGTAGTATTGTGTAGTGCGAGGTAGTACTGTGTAGTGCGAGGTAGTATTGTGTAGTGGGAGGTAGTACTGTGTAGTGCGAGGTAGTACTGTGTAGTGGGAGGTAGTACTGTGTAGTGCGAGGTAGTATTGTGTAGTGGGAGGTAGTACTGTGTAGTGCGAGGTAGTACTGTGTAGTGCGAGGTAGTATTGTGTAGTGGGAGGTAGTACTGTGTAGTGCGAGGTAGTACTGTGTAGTGTGAGGTAGTACTGTGTAGTGCGAGGTAGTATTGTGTAGTGGGAGGTAGTACTGTGTAGTGCGAGGTAGTACTGTGTAGTGCGAGGTAGTATTGTGTAGTGGGAGGTAGTACTGTGTAGTGCGAGGTAGTACTGTGTAGTGGGAGGTAGTATTGTGTAGTGCGAGGTAGTACTGTGTAGTGTGAGGTAGTACTGTGTAGTGCGAGGTAGTATTGTGTAGTGGGAGGTAGTACTGTGTAGTGCGAGGTAGTACTGTGTAGTGCGAGGTAGTATTGTGTAGTGGGAGGTAGTACTGTGTAGTGCGAGGTAGTACTGTGTAGTGTGAGGTAGTACTGTGTAGTGTGAGGTAGTACTGTGTAGTGCGAGGTAGTACTGTGTAGTGCGAGGTAGTACTGTGTAGTGTGAGGTAGTACTGTGTAGTGTGAGGTAGTACTGTGTAGTGCGAGGTAGTACTGTGTAGTGGGAGGTAGTACTGTGTAGTGCGAGGTAGTATTGTGTAGTGCGAGGTAGTACTGTGTAGTGGGAGGTAGTATTGTGTAGTGCGAGGTAGTACTGTGTAGTGGGAGGTAGTATTGTGTAGTGCGAGGTAGTACTGTGTAGTGGGAGGTAGTATTGTGTAGTGCGAGGTAGTACTGTGTAGTGGGAGGTAGTACTGTGTAGTGCGAGGTAGTATTGTGTAGTGCGAGGTAGTACTGTGTAGTGGGAGGTAGTACTGTGTAGTGCGAGGTAGTATTGTGTAGTGCGAGGTAGTACTGTGTAGTGGGAGGTAGTACTGTGTAGTGCGAGGTAGTATTGTGTAGTGGGAGGTAGTATTGTGTAGTGCGAGGTAGTACTGTGTAGTGGGAGGTAGTATTGTGTAGTGGGAGGTAGTATTGTGTAGTGCGAGGTAGTATTGTGTAGTGCGAGGTAGTACTGTGTAGTGGGAGGTAGTACTGTGTAGTGGGAGGTAGTATTGTGTAGTGCGAGGTAGTATTGTGTAGTGCGAGGTAGTATTGTGTAGTGGGAGGTAGTACTGTGTAGTGCGAGGTAGTATTGTGTAGTGGGAGGTAGTACTGTGTAGTGCGAGGTAGTACTGTGTAGTGCGAGGTAGTACTGTGTAGTGCGAGGTAGTATTGTGTAGTGGGAGGTAGTATTGTGTAGTGCGAGGTAGTATTGTGTAGTGGGAGGTAGTACTGTGTAGTGCGAGGTAGTACTGTGTAGTGTGAGGTAGTATTGTGTAGTGCGAGGTAGTACTGTGTAGTGCGAGGTAGTACTGTGTAGTGCGAGGTAGTACTGTGTAGTGCGAGGTAGTACTGTGTAGTGGGAGGTAGTATTGTGTAGTGCGAGGTAGTATTGTGTAGTGCGAGGTAGTATTGTGTAGTGGGAGGTAGTACTGTGTAGTGGGAGGTAGTATTGTGTAGTGGGAGGTAGTATTGTGTAGTGCGAGGTAGTATTGTGTAGTGGGAGGTAGTATTGTGTAGTGCGAGGTAGTACTGTGTAGTGCGAGGTAGTACTGTGTAGTGCGAGGTAGTATTGTGTAGTGCGAGGTAGTATTGAGGCGGCAGAGCGTCTGAGCGCCACGCCCACAGTGAGTCCAGTAAATCAGCAGCTCGACGCTGAGTTTGTCTCTGATTGGTCGGTTTAGAGTCGGTCACACAGCGTCAGGTGTTCACAGGATCCAAGCCAGAGCCTCCATGGACCGTGACATCATTGCTGAACACCTCTCCTTCTTTCCTCTGACGCTCCGCAGCCTCGCTCGAAGAAGCGGCGGCCGACGTTTCGCCGCCTGCTGAAGACGAGTGGCGTGAAGCTGGAGAACAAGCTGAAGAACCGCCAGCTGAAGCAGCAGAACGTCGCCAAGAAGCAGCGCAAGGAGCAGAAAAGGCTGAGGCAGGCGGTGAAGGGCGCCGTCGGCGAAACGCCCCGCCCCCTGGAGACGTACAGGAAGAGACCAGGTGAGCGGCAAACGATCACGTGATTACTAACGTCTGCTGTAAACCAATCAGAGACCAGAACTGTCTGACCCTGCTCCTGCTCGTACAGAGGAGGAGGAGGAGGAGGAGTTTCTGGAGAGCCTACCCACAGACATGATGGAGCAGGAAGACCTGCAGCAGATGACCGCCATGGCTCGCCAGGCGTCCTTCATCACCAGGGACCTGTCGTCATGGTAACTCCAACACACACACACACAAACCATATTTAGATACAGAAGCAGGTGTGATGCACAGTGACTGAGGTGCGTTTGTGTGGTGCGGCGGGGCGTCCCAGCGGGCCGGTGCATGGCGGGAAGAAGCGGAAATCGGACGTAGCTCGCAGCTACGAGAAGGTTCCCAGGAAGATGGCGAGGACGGAGGAAAAGGAAGTGATCCACCTGCTGCCGATCAAAGACAAGACGGGCGTGATCCCACAGAGCGTCGAGAGGGGTACGGCGTGCTGCGTTGATCCCTGATCAATCTGATTGGTTCTGTGCGGCTGTGTCGAAACGTCTCCCTCTGTTCTTTCAGTGGTGGAGAAGCAGCCGGAGGAGCAGGAGCAGGAGGAGGAGCAGGAGGAGGAGCCTGATGACGTCGACACAGGTATGAAAAGCGATCAGAACTTTTGGAATAAGAATTAAACTCCGCAGGCACGGCGGGGTAAACGCCTCCGTGACGAGGCTGAGGCGTCCTCTCATCTGTCACGTGTCCTCCTTGCAGAGGCGGAGCCACCGAGCTGCCAGGAGATGACGCCGGCGCAGAGAGAGCGGCTCAGGAATCAGAAGCTTAACGAGAGGAAGCTGACCATCGCCGGCCTGGCGTCGGCCATCGTGTCGGACCCCATCGGCAGCGTAAGGCCGGGCGCCGCTCTGGGATCAGGCTCGTGGCGTGTATGTGTGTGTTTAACGTGACGTCGTGTGTGACAGATAAAGCGCGTGAAGGAGCTGCGGGGGATGCTGATGGAGGCCGACCCCAGCGTGGCGGTGACGGTCAGAAAGCTGGTGATGGTTTCTTTGATGGAGGTCTTCAAAGACATCGCCCCCACCTACAGGATCCGACCTCTGACCTCGGCGGAGAAGACCGCTAAGGTGCGTTTGTGAGTTTGTTTGTAGAGGAAGCGCCTGGCGGCAGGTCGCCACAGTCGCCACGTTTTAACCTGCTGCTTCTGCCGCTCGCCGTCTTCCAGGTGAAGAAGGAGACGCAGGTGCTCCGAGAGTTCGAGGAGGGTTTGGTGAGTCAGTACAAGTTCTACCTGGAGGACCTGGAGCAGACTGTCAAAGGTACGCCTCCGTCACCATAGCAACAGCCACACACTGACACCCACACACCTCACGGCGCCCTGACCGCTCATCTCCGCCCACAGACTGGAAGCAGAAGAAGAAGAAGCGCAGTCAGGCGGTGGCGCTGCAGGCGTACGGCGGGCTGGCCGAGGTCGCCGTCCGCTGCCTGTGCGAGCTGCTCGTCGCTCTGCCTCACTTCAACTTCCACAACAACATTGTGGTCGTCCTGGCGCCGCTGATGAACGACTCCACCAAGAAGGTGAGTCTCATGGGCGCCGCAGCGCAGCCCAGCATTGTGCGACGCCTTCACGTGCTCTTTGTGTTTCAGGTGTCCGGCGTGTGCTGTGACGCGTTCAGGAAGCTCTTCCAGCAGGACAGAGCGGGCGGGGCCTCGCTGGCCACGGTGCGAGTTATCTCCGGCCTCGTGAAGAGCCTGAACTACAACGTCCGACCCGAGGTAACGAACGAAACATATCCAGGCCACGCCCACTCCGAGAAGACTGTTGATAAATTATTAATCAGACGCTGTTAACTCCGCCCCCTCCAGCTGCTGCGGACGCTGCTGAGTCTGAGGATTAAAGAGGTGGAGATGAAGAAGGACATCGAGGCTGCGGCACCAAAGAAGAAGTTCATGACCAACAAGGAGAGGAAGAAGAACCTGTCGAGGATGCAGAGGAAGGTAAACCCTCGCACCGAGTCCTTATTGGTTGTTTCAGCGGTCGGCTCCGCCCCCGACAGCCCCGTCAACGAGGCCTCGTTCATTTTAAGGGCTGGAGCTGCAGCAGCAGACGAACAGTGAGAGAAACTGAGGCTTTAGAAACAGGAACACGTGTTCATTCAAACGTTTGTGCCAGAAACATCAGCACAAAGAGATGATCTGCTCACGATCACAAGGTAAACAAAGGATCCAAATATGGGCGAAACGTGTAAAAGATATTTTTAATTTAAAATAAACTCCAAACATAATAATGTGAGAATAAGAGAATGTGTCAATGAAAAGTTAATGTTACTGGGGCAAAATATAAAAAACAATTCTTACAATAACCTGAGGAAATATTAGCAAAGTAACAAAAACACGAGAAGAACATGTGAGTCAGAATAAAATGTTTCTACATGCTCGTGCGAATTCACTGAAGTCTATGAGCATTAATATAAGAAGCATTAACAACTTCCTCTGTGATGAGCTGATGCTCAGGGATTTCTCAGTCCGTCCAGCAGGGGGCAGTGAGAGACACCAACCTGTGTGTGTGTGCGTGTGTGTGTGCGTGTGTGTGTGTGCGTGTGTGTGTGCGTGTGTGTGTGTGCGTGTGTGTGTGCGTGTGTGTGTGTGTGTGTGTGTGTGTGTGTGTGTAGTGGAAGAAGGCTGAGGAGAAGCTGGAGAAGGAGCTGCTGGAAGCCGAAGCCTCAGAGAGCAAAGACAAGAAGATCAAGCTGGTGAGTTGAAAGGTCACGAGCGTGTACGGTGAGAGGAAGGACACTCCTCCTCCTCCTCCTCCTCACCCCTCTGCTCTTCCTCTCCAGCACACAGAGACGCTGAACATCGTCTTCCTCATTTACTTCAGGATTTTGAAGAAGGCTCAGAAATCAGTTCTTCTCCCTGCAGTTCTGGAGGGGCTCGCCAAGTGCGCGCGCACACACACACACACACACACACACACACACACACACACACACACACACACAATCTTTAGTACTACTATAGTGCTGAATATGATGTCATTTCCTGTCAGTTTTGCTCACCTCATCAACCTGGAGTTCTTTGATGACCTGCTCAACGTGCTGCAGGACCTCATCCATGCAGGAGTGAGTGTTCATATTTGACCCCGCCCCCTGCAGAGTCACCTGCTAGTTTGGTGTCACAAATAGTTCTTTATTTATTTTTGTTTCTTTATTTATACCTGCAGGATTTGTCCAATAAGGAGACGCTGCACTGCATCCAGACCGTCTTCACCATCCTGTCAGGACAAGGTCAGACTCTGTGTGTGTGCTCGTATATCTGACTTGTGAAGACCTTAGTCTGATGAAGACCTTTGAGGCCATTTTAAATATTTTTGTTATATGATCACAAGAAGTCAGGACCTTCTTTGTGTATCAATGTCGAGACATTTGTGGATGTTTATTTAAATAAGCTGCAATAACGAGTTGTTTTAAAGGTTCAGACTTGGATTGTAGTCCTGGGAATATGTAAGGGTCCCCTCCCAGTGACATAGACAAACGTATGTGTTCGTGTTAGGCTCACAGAGGCACATGTGCAGCACTGCTCAGCAATAGCACTGGCTACAGTTTATTCTCACTGAGATAGACCAATAAATTATTTTTAAAAACTCTTTGAAAAGTCAGGTGTGTTTCCTGCACATGATGTCACTTCCTGTTGAGTTTCCTGGATCAATAAAGTTTGTTTGTGTATCAGGTGACGTCCTGAACATCGACCCGCTCAACTTTTACTCCCAGTTATATAAACTGCTGCCCAGGCTCCACGCAGGTCAGTTAGCCTCACTTTGAACCGGCAGTATGACGTCACACGTCACATGATTGTTTTAACAGCCACGCTTTGAATCCCTCAGGGGCGCCCAACGATGACGCCATCATTGTACTGCGGTGTCTGGACGCAATGCTGACCCGCCGCAGGAAGCAGGTGACCCTACAGAGGGCGATGGCGTTTGTCAAAAGGCTGAGCACGATCAGTCTGCACGTAATGCCCAACGCCAGCGTGGGAATTCTTGCCGCCAACCGAGCCACGATGCATGTGAGTCTGAACGTGTGTGTTGACATCCTGTCTTCGTCCCCTCGTCCCCAACCGCCAACACCTCCCTGAGCAGAACTCCTCCCCGCCCGGTCCCACTGTCGGCAGAGTGCTTACTCATCGATCGTGATTTCAGGGGTTTTCTCTGTGTTAGTGGACGCTCCTACGCTCTTTACATTACAGCATGAAGCACCTCGACGTGACTGTCGTGATTTGTTGCTATATAAAAGTCTGATTCAGTCACTTGAAAAGAGGTGTGGTTACCTAACAGCTGCTCAGTAATTCAAGTAGTTGTACAGGTAGAAGTTTAACGTGTGTGTGTGTGTGTGTGTGTGTGTGTGTGTGTGTGTGTCTCAGTCCTTCCCAAAGTGTGACTTCCTGCTGGACAACGAGATTCAGGGCAGTGGGTTCTACCTGCCGGAGCTCGACGAACCTGAACACTGCAACGCTCAGAACACAGCACTGTGGGAGCTACACACACTGCAGGTACACACACACTGCAGACACACACACACACAGGTATGCAGGTGCACACATGGCCCCACGTGTTTCTGAATGTAGCTGCGCGGTGTTTGTGCTCTTTCAGAGACATTACCACCCGGTCGTGCGGCGGTTTGCAGTCCACCTGAGTCAGGGCGCTCCCTCTGAAGGCTCGGCGGCGCTCAGTGTGGAGCTGAGTCGCAGGTACACACACATCACCTGTGTTTAATCAGAAAGCTCGGCCTGTGTGAGGATCAGTGAAAACGGTGTACTGCTCCTTTAAAAGTTTCGTTTTTCTGAAGTGTGAACGTTGCCCCCTGCAGGTCATCTGTGGAGCTGTTTGACGACTACAGCATCAAAGATATGACCTTTAACCCCCCTGTAGCATCACCAAGCCTCAAGAAGAAGGTTTGAAAGTCAAACTAAAATATTTTAAACTTTAGTGAGTCATGATGACCGACTATCGCTTTGCTTTGTGTCAGGATCATTTTGTGGTCGGAGCGATGCTGCTTGACGCCGAGTTGCAGAGAAGACTCGAGTGCGCCCTGACCGCCGCCGAGGACACACAGCTGGACTTTACTGCAGCGCACACACACAAAACCACCCAGCACTGACACACACACACATAAAATAAAACAACATTTTATGGCCATCAGGAGAGGAAGTACAGCTGCAACCTGATAGGCAGACCTTCAAAATAAAAGCCCAAAGTGTCTTCAGGGTGGAGTTGGACTGTTTTCATCATGTTGATGTGAAGAGTTGTGATGTTGGGCAACCCGGTGAGTCGATGCGGAGTGCCCAGTTTGAGTGCCATGACTGTGCTGTTTAAATGTCAGATATTAAAAATAAAGACCAGAAAAACTCTTCTTTAACATTTAAGCTGCTTTTATTTTTTTAGAGGCTGGGGTCTGCCACACCAGGTAAGACCCCAGGTGCAGGCTGTGTAAAGATGACCCAGAGACAAGATGCTAGCATGCAGGGCATACATGGAACGCCATAGCCAAGTGGCCAGCATAGTATACAGAAACATCTGGAAGCCCCGAGGTCAACATGGGAGGTGGTGGAGAATGACCGAGCTAAGATCCTGTGGGACTTGCAGATACAGACGGACAAACAGGTGGTGGCTAACCAACCGGACATAGTGGTGGTAGACAAACAGAAGGAGTCGGCCGTAGTGATCGATGTAGCGGTTCCCAGGTGTGATGTGACGTAGCCGAGCATTTCTGAGCTGTGGTTCTGGAACCTCGTTCAAACGGTGGCCTTCCTGGTACAAACTTTTTCACACGACCTCTGGAAGCTTCTCCTCCGGGCGGTCTTTCTCTTCCCTGTGTGCGGTCAGATCCAGGCGCAGCTCGCACAAGGCTGACAGATACTCGTCGTTGTTGGCGTCTAATTCCAGAGCGCGCTCATAATTTCTCACAGCCCTGCTCCGATTGCCCTCAGCTCTGGCCACTGCTCCCAGGATGCCATAGGACGCGGCGTCGCTGCGATTCTTTTCGAGGCGTCCCTCAGCTATCGTCGTCAGTTTCTGCAAAAGAATACCTGAAGGTTACTTCCTGTTTACTAAGATGAGGTTGAGTTTGCATTAGTTTTGCATAAAGCAGAGTGAGAAGCTGGCCAACCTTCACACAGTGCTTCCAATGTGATGTGTTGATGCATAACTCCAGAGCCTGTTGGATGCAGCACAGGACACATTAGCAGACGGTTAACTGTCCACAGCTCGACTTTCCAAATGTCCGTCTGCCTCAGAGGCCCGTTCGCTAATACTGGTTGCACCTGGCGTATGCACCTGGCATGCACACCTGCAGTCTGAATGCAGTTTTGGACGATCCATACCTTTTTGTAATAGGTGATTCCGAGGTCTTTCTGAGGGGTGTGATCGTAGCAGAACTCTGCATAATACCGGTAGATGTACTGACGGATGTCTGGAGGTTCATCCTCTAATGTCTGCAGCACATCATCAAACATCTGCTGAGCTCTGAAGCAACAAACACAAAGCTTAGACACAAAAAGAATCAATGCATCAAATGTTTTTGGAATCAACAGTCCATCTGATGACTGTCTGTAGAAACATCAATACAGTCGAGTAAAACTGTCCAATCTGACATAATGTTGGTGTGACCACAGGGGTCAAAGTTTCCTTCACACATGTGTTTCCAGCTTTGGTAATATGATTCAACACTGTTTTATTCCATAAGTGATCACGTTGGTCAGGTTTAGTCCAACCGTTCTTCTACCTGTGTCATTACTACCAGCTTTTTAAAATAAACATAAAACCAACACTGAGAATATTTCATTGGAAACAAACTGACAGGTAAACATACCTCCTTCTTTCAAAGTTATCTGCGTACTGCAGAGCCAGCAGAGCTTTTGCAGCATTGAAACCCTTCTTGAGCCTCACTGATTCCTCCAGATGCTGAATACAAAGACGTCTCCAATGCTGCACCTCTATTGGATAAAAACAGCTGTTACTGACTGAAATATTAAACACGCCCTTGTGTCCAGTCTTTGAGTGATGACGTATGAACACTGCTCCGGTCCAAACTCCTCTGTGTTTAAGGCTGTTGTGTTTTTAACATGTTTTAATGTTTTGTATCTTGTTCTATTTAATCCGAACAAGCCCCTAAAATCAGTCAGTGATCGCTGTTGGCCTCTCTCTGTTTTTATTACCGCTGTTCATTTTAAACCCTTACGATGTAACTCCAGCCCAGGCAGCAGTATATGAATGACTAACCTCGTATTGTGGATGGATTATCTCAGTTGTTCTCCTGACTGAAGTTTGGTCCGTTTACAGCATCCTGCCATGCGACTGCATTTGTCTCTAACCATCAGGAACCCTCACGTTAACTTTTATCGAGTGGAAAGAAGTTAGCTTCATCCTCCAGCTTCACTGTTTATGCTAACATAGCTGTGTCGCTAGCGATCACGTAGCACATCATTATATACCAGCTATTATACCATGTTGGAAGTGATAGCAGAGCTGTACGTTTGAATTTGTCAGAAATCTCTCAGTCAGAACATGCTATATCATGTTTAGGTGGAAACTAGTGTGGGAAATATATTAGGTGGTAGTGCTTTAATTAGTGACATATTAATCCAGAAGCTAATGAACATACACAGCATAGAGCCTTAGAAGTGTTTCGCTTGTAACTGCCCTGCACAGCGACGGTTATAACAGGATGTACTCAGGATGTGGTATATACGATCATGGACCCCCTAACGAGAACAACAGGAAGCAGCTGAGGTGAAAGGCAATTGAGACACCTTTCTAAGTGTTATAGAAGATTACCAAAATAGGAGTTGCATTTAACTGTTACTAACCATAATAGACTGTGTGCACGTTAGCATATGCTACTTCTGGTGCGGAAACTCCTGTGGGGAGCTTTGTTTCTGGTGTCCTATTCGCGCCTGGTTTACGGTCCAAAACAAGCAAATGAATGAATCAAGCGGCGATTTACATTTCTATAGATGTCTCGGGCATTTACCCAATATATCTGTAAATGATGTTCATCGACTTGTCGATATTTTCCCCCCGCGCCTCAGAGCAAAAGAGAAAATGGATTCAGATGTTATATTTCTCAGCTGTCCCTCGTTTATCGCGGGTGTTATGTTCTAAAAATAACCAGCGAGAGGTGAAATCAAGGAGCCGATTTTATTTTTGACGGTGCAAAACGTTTGGTGGACATCGTGGACATACAGCGCTGCACTTCAGAGTCACACTGCTAGCATCGATGCAGCGATTCTGTGCTGTACAGGAGAGACGGAGGAGATCGTCTGCAGCGATCAGGACGCAGGACACAATGTGACGTAAAAAAATAAGCAAACTTGCACTAAAAAATCTGTGAAACAGCGAGGTGAAAGGTGAACCGTGTTATAGCGAGGGACCGCTGTAATTTTGAAGGCAAGTCACAACATACCCTTCGTACATACTAATGTATAGAAACCCTTACAATCATTCATTTTTGTGTGGCTTTTTTCAGGGTTTGTTAACATGCTGTGTAGGTGTGTACTTGACGAGCTGATCTCGACATAACGGGAAACATCTGGTTTGACTATTCTTCACCTGTAGTCTGAATGCTGAACATTGGCCTGTTTAGATCATGATACCAGTCACTACACAGAGATGCTTCTGAGTGTGGACGATGTGTCTTCTGCTGCAGTGATGCAGTTCTGCTTGTGCTGAGTGATGTAAACAACTGATCGATCTAAATGCTTTAAACGTCAAAACTGATCATTAGATTTTTTTATGACACAACAGCGGTGAGTGTTCCCACCTTCTGCTCTTTGTAACTTAACGCCATCTTTCCGTTTTCGAGTTTTGAACATGGTTTTGGAGGATATCTTCGCAGCAGCGATTGACTGGACCTGCTCTGAGTCTTGGTTGTTTGTTCTCAGCACAACATCAAAGTATTCAGGACACTAGCGAACTAACTTCCTGCTAACTTCTAACTCCGTTAAACGTCATAAATCCTGTTTCTCATGGATGCCTGGATGTTAAACTTAATTGTTACACCTGGTAAAGCAGCAGCACATTTTATTAAAGATGAAAGAATTTAGACCGTTCGTAACTTAGTGAAGCCGCAGTGTCCTGAAGCATAGTTTGGGCCCAGAAAAAGCTAATGATGTCAGACTTAAAGACTGGATTAAACCTGAAAATGTATTCACATGTTGATTGCTTTATTTGAGACCTGCTGTGGTGTGCAGAGGCACAATAATAAAGATCGTATCTCTGTCCAAATACTTACCCGACTGGAAGAACTTTATACCAGGTCCTACCTGCTGATGAGAGTATAAACAGAGTACAGTGCAGTACCTGACTCTGGTCGGACTCTTTTCCCAAGCAGCTTCTTCTTCTTCTTCTCATAACCCAGAGCAAGCTGGTGATGAATGAAAGGGCATTTCTTGTCCAGCATACTCTTCAGCAGATCGATAGACTCATCCACCTGATCCTAGAACAGGGACGAGTCACGGTAACGTTGGAGAGACGAGACGTTAGAAGCATAAAACCAATATTTTATCTCGAGTCCCTTGATTCGCCATCAAGACCAGTATGTTTTTCCTATAAGCTACAGATGTTTTACCTGGTTGCGGAGATATTTTGCTACGTAGCGGATGACTTGAGTGTTGTCCCGTCCGACTTCCAGGGCCTTATTCACCAAACCTTTAGCCTCTGTGTGTTTGTTCGTGTCGTGGACCAGCTTCAGAGCCAGCATGGACATCAAAACGCCATCATCCGGATTTAGTTCCAGGGCTCGACGAAGCCGTTTAGTGGCTGGTGATTCCTCGGGATACCAATCATTAACATTCTGAAGATAAGAGCTCCATAAGTTTGCTGGATGTAATTTATTTAATGGGTGTTACCTCTCAAAGAATCAACAACAACACGACTGCAAAGTTAATGACTACAATGGTTAATACAGGAGAATCGTATGGACTGTCTGCTTCAGCAGGATAACTGCTTATATGCTAAACCGAAAGGCTGATTGGCTGATAGATTGTACCTGTTCTGTGCGATAGAGGACGATAGCATAGCCATTGTTCCACTCCCAGTCATCAGGCTGCAGCTCCAAAGCTTTGCAGAAGCAGTCTTCAGCTTTGGTATAGTAAGAACTGGAGAACTTAAGAAAGGTCCAGCCCTTCTCCCCGTACACTTCTGGATGGAGGTCAGTGGAAGGATCAGGCGGATGGTTCACCTGCAGAGTCACAGTATATTTAACAGAAATAGATTTGATTGCAGCTAATTCTTTGACAGTGTCTGAACATTTATCAACTTTTCAGCCGAGAAGCCACAAATGCACAAACTAGTCTAGTTTGTCTCATTCGTTATATGCAGTTAATGTTTCAAAAGTTATAGTTGTCACAGAAATATCCTGAAGTGTTTGGTTGCTAAACTGAAAAGATGGTCTGATATCCATACACATGGTCCAGAAAGGAATCGTGCAACACTTCTGAACTTGTTTGTTTTGTTTGGCAGTGTGCGCTATAACAGGGTCTTCGTGTAAGTGAGTGATCGCAGGTTTGGATCCTGTAGAAACACCTCAGGTAACCTGCACACTCTGTGGTCCAGTAACAGGTCTAACATGGAGCTGTCACATTTCTCTTTATATTAAACTAACATGGAGGTTTAGGTGTTGTCAGTCTTGGCTGATTTCCAGTGTTTATGCAAAGCCAGGGCCCTTTCACAATATGTGTTCTCGTGGAGTTGTGAAACCTCATCAGTGGCTGTACTGTTCCAGTTCAAACATCAAAGTCAAGTACACTCAAAGCACCTCGATGTATTCCCGCTCCGCCCATTCCCTCGAGCAGGCAACGTTGTGACTTGTGTGGGCCTGGCTCAGCCAAATATCCCAGAATGCATTTTGTCCAAAACTTAGCGGCAGCGGAGAAGAGCAGCGAGTAACGTTTGAAATATGACTGTTTCTGTGACACAGAATAAACAGTCGATTTGTAAACATGCTGCATTTATCAACACATCACCTTTTTGCTTGATGGAGCACCAACTGTCAGGTGACCGGAGGCTGAGGCTCACTAGAGCCAGTGAGAACGCCTGACTCCCAGCACATTGTTTTCATTTTGATGATTTCTAAATCTTTGTGTTTATTTCAGCTTTTTTGTTGTCTTTTGTTTTCTTCTTTGTTTTTGCTTCTGAGTAAATCGGTTTGACCGAGATTAAAGTTAAAGCCCAGAAAAGTTAATTCTGTTCATCTGGACGTTTTCAGTGGGAGAAATGTTTCATCATCATCAGGTGACTTCTTCAGCCTCAGCTGACAGCAAGCTTCAACCTTATAAACAGGACATAATGACTGAAACCGTTGACGAACTTTGGGCTGCGAGGTCAGTTTATGATCATTAATATGCAAAATGTCATGTAAAAAATGAAATTAACATTAAAAATATTTTCATTCAGTTTCTGGAGCAGAAACATCTGGAGCAGCTGTTCATGGATACCCTGACGCTCCAGAAATGATGAAATGATGTTTTGAACATGTGTTCAGTGATCGTCCACTCCACAGCTGACTATGATAAGTTTTGAACCAAAATCAAATCCTTCGAACGTGTTTTCGTTCAGTGGCAGCGCAAGCTGTGCGTACAATGTTTGTAAGAGAGATGAAGTTTGTGTTTCGGTGACAGTCTTTATGAACATATCAGTGTCTGGATATTATAACAGCCATGAAGGCTACAGGCAGGGGTTCTTTAGATGTAAAGGTTTTTATTATAGTCAGCGCCTCTAGATCCATAACAGCGTTTATGGGTGGGTGTTAAAAACGTGTTTAGAAACAGGTTAAACCAGTCGTGTTTCTGAGGGTGTATACATGCCAGTATATCCTCGACTCTCTGACAGTAAGTCTGGGACTGTACGTAGTCTTCGGTGTGGTATTTCAGCCAAGCCAGGTCTCCGTACGTCACAATGAGCCGCAGCTCGCTCTCCTGTCCGTAACACTCCCTCGTCTTCTCCTCTGACTCAGTGAGTAGCGACAGCGCCTCCTCTGGTTTACCCTGAAGATACCTGAGGATGGACAACAAACAGGAATAACTCGCAGTGCTCCAGCGTCTTCAGGGTTTTGACACGTCTTTGTACCTGTAAAGCCATGAAACTTTGCGGCGCAGAGACATTATATTATTAAGAGTAATTGCTCGCCTGACTTCACCCACACATGAACTTCCCACTCGTGATCCAAGGGGTTTAATACGATGTCAGCCCACCAGCTTCAGCGTTTCTGGGAAGGACTTCCACCGGCTTGTGAGTGTTTATGGGAATTTTTGATCATTCTTTCAGAAGCACCTTTGTGAGGTCACACTGTGCTGTTGTCCTAGCAACCACCAAACCCAGACTCCTCCATCAGAGAAGCGTGATTGGTCGCTCCAGACAACACATCTCTAGAGCTCGGCGTGCTTCACGCATCGATGCTTGGTGATGTAAGGCTTGCATGCAGCTGTTCGCCATGGAAACATATTTCCTAAAGCTCTGTACGCAATGTTGACGTTTGGAGGTGTGCAGCGATTGACTCTGCACTATGATCCTCACTGACCCCGCTTCACTTCCTCCCAATCTCCTCCACCTTGTTCTAATTCCACTAACAGTCGGATAAAGAGGAACGTTTATGACTGGACAGGTGACATCCTATCACGGTTAAAAGCTGGAAATTCACTGAGCTCCTGGGAGCGACCTAGGTGCTGATTTTCTACACCTGTCACAGTCTGGCGAGGGCAGACTGTATGAATTGAAAAAGGACCCAAAATGCAGACTCCAAGGAACAGGGAACAAAACTTGAATGTTAACAAAAAGCGAGCCGTTTAATATGGCTGGAAAAAAAGGTACAAACAAAGGCCAAGGCAAACTGAAGCAAAATTAACACAAACCTAAACTGGGAAATCTAAACAAACAATAAGAAAAACCTAGACAAGAAACTTGGAAGCATGGCATAGGAAACATGGCGTGGACAACAGACGACCTGAACAATCACACACTGAAAACAGAGGACTTAAATACACAGGAGGTGATTAGGGGAAGTGGAGACACATGAGGAAACAGCTGGCACACATGAACATAATGACGTCACAGTGGGAGAGTAAAACTGAACATGATGAACACAGAACACCAGACCTCTTCACAATAAAACAGGAAACATAATGAGACATAGACATGACAACCCGAACTTGACAACGTAAGACACAGACATGAAACGCATGAAGAGCAGGGGAGATTTAACATGGTTGGAAACACGAGGGGAAAATAATAACTAGAAACACTTAGGCATAATAATACAAACTTGATAACATAAGACACGCAGCATGAAACACGAAGGGTGAGGGGAAGCTTAAATACAGGGGAAGAAAACACAAGGAGTCTAATAACCAAATGAACTTAGATAACCTAATGAACAAAATAAACTCAAACTTAAAACGCTGGGTCAAAAGACCCAGGACCATGACAACACCTGTGGACATGAAAGTGAATCGAACATCTGAATTCAGTGATTGGATGGGTGAGTGAATATTTTTGGCAATAATGTGCATGTAAAAAGCCAGCTTCACAGAAGCAACGCCTGCTTGCACTGTTGAATCTTGTTGTTTTCCATCTTTGTTGCTATTTTGTGCCCAATTATGATGATTTTATCTTTGAATGTCCCACAAACAAAGGCTTTTAGCTGAGGGTTCCTGTTCAATGTTCTGCACTGCTTACCTCACATAAGACAGGAACCTGTAGGAGTGGGCCAGGGCGCCCCGCTGCCCCAGTTGCAGGTCTATATCATGCTGCAGCTGCTTGCTAAGGTCGTCCAACTCCAAGTCTTCCTTCTTCAGATCCCAGGTGAAACGACTCTGCAGCTTCTGCAGCCTGCGGTGTAGATCGTTACCTGGATCACTGCGTAAGACAAAACACATTCTCAATATAGTAGCAAGTGTTCACAAACATGAACAATTTAATAGTTTCTTAGGAGTATTTATGGTTTTATTTTGTGACACTAAGAAAACTGACGGAAAACAAGTGTGCAGCACATGGAAGCAACATGATGAGATTGTGTTAATCTCACTGTTAGTTTTTGAACCTCTTCAGCATGTTTGAAAAACAGAACATGCTGATCAGTCCAAACTCAAAGATCCTTGTGTCCTAATTGTTCCGTTATTTGAGGTTATGGATGTTATTTGACTGGAGGCATAACTCACAGACACGAGACGCGCCATTACTCCAATGAGTGTCCTTTATTATGAGTGCCCCCCACAACAACCCAGCAGAAACGTTCCTACCGCTTAGCATTTACCTGATGCTACATCCCCCCTACTAAACAGGATGTGATGCTGGGATATAACCAAGACAACAGATTAGACCCGCACGCTTTAAAGTATACTACTGCCTTATGCTTTATCTGGTAACAGCTTGTTTACTGAACTCGTCTGGTTTCAACCCAGACTTCTCAGAATGTCCAAAAATAAACTCTCAAAGTATACAACTCTGAACACCAAGCATAAGTGCACATTTCTGAACTATTCGGTGCAGCTACAAACAACATGTTTAAACAGTGCAACCATTTGCTTTATTTCTCATTGTCTCTATGAGGGATGGGGTCGACTACCCAGCCCTCTGCCTGAGTGTGGGGATTATTCTGCCCCATTGCTCACTCACTTCCTAGCCCTATGAGCAAACATAGTCTTTTAGATATGCTGGAGGCCTCCTAGACCTGGGTGGGATCTTTCTCCCAGCTTCAGGAGTCTGCTGGCTAGCCTCCTGTGAGATAGTGTCTGGAACCGACACACTCTGTGCAGCTGGAACAGAGTTCTCAGGTGAAGCCTCTGGTGGATAGACAGAAATCTCCGGTGCCCCAGGTGTCCGTGTAAGATGGTAACGGTTTCTTCTCAGCGTGCCCTTTGCTGTCTCTACGATGTAGGACCTCGGTGAGCCTGCCATGGACACGACTGTCCCTCTAGTATCCGTGTCTGAGACCCACACTTTGTCTCCAGGATTGCGCTGTAGCATGTCATGTGCTCTGTGTCTGCGGTTGTAGTTTTGTCTTTGTTTTTGTCTGTACGTTTGTAGCTTTGAGCTTGTCTGTGTCCGTACCTCTTGGATTTAGCTGTGATGGGATGACAGGAATAGTTGTCCTTATCCTCCTACCCATGAGAAGCTCAGTCGGGCTGTAGCCAATGGAGTGGCCCGGTATGCCATAAGGGCGAGATAGGGATCACCAGACTTTTTAAGAAGACTTTTGATGGTCCTGACTGCCCTCTCGGCCTCGGACAACACCCCCAGGGCTTGCTCTGTATGATCCAAGTGCTGAAACGTGCGTATCAGCTGACTCATCTTCGTATGGCTTGGGAGCAGTGCTTCTCCAGCGGCACGCCGATTTAGGGTGGAAACCAGTAGCATACACTTCAAGAGCTCTCAGCGCAACAGAGCAGCGATATGCTCACATTGAGAAAGAGGCCCTCACTTCAACTTGGGCCTGTGAGAGGTTTGCAGAGTTCCTAATTGGGAAAACATTCCACATTGAAACAGACCACAAACCTCTGGGGTTTTAGCCATGTGACATCCAGTCCCCACTTCCCTCAGGATGGGTGTTCATACTGGAGTGCAAAATTAAAACCAATGGAAGATGGACAAGAAAAGTTCAAAGCCATCAGGTGCTCAGTTTAGAAAAAAGAGAAAAGAAGAGGAGGAGAAACAAAAGATGCAGGTAAGCAGATGTGCGATTGGATGATGGCAGCTCATCCTGAAACAATCAGAATACTTTATTAATCCCTAACGAAATTATGTGTTACAGTTGCTCCAAGAAGAAATGGTAAAAATAGCAACAGTAACAGACTAAACTGCAAACATTATGTTACAGGTTTTAATATTAATCAGTCATTGTCAGTTGTTGATTTGTCCTGTTCTCATTGTATGATGAATTATGATGGCTGTTTGCATACTGTGCACTCTCTCTCTCCATGTGTGTGTTTCTCCGGTGAGACTCAGTGTGGTTCCGACAAGTTTTATGTTAATGTACAATCCTTAATGTGTGTGTGTGTCAAGGTCAAGGTCAAGGTCAGATTTATTTATATAGCACATTTCCAACAGCCGATGCTGCACAAAGTGCTTAACAATAACAATAAAATTAAAAACTACAGTGTAATACAATAATAACAATAGAAACAATAGAATAGAAGAATTGAAACAATACTAACTAATTCAGATAAATCCAAAATGCTTGGGTCATGATGTGTTAAAAGCCAGAGCGTAAAAGTGTGTCTTTAGTAAAGATTTAAATTGCTCAAGAGTTTGAGCAGATCTAATATTAAAGGGGAGACTATTCCAAAGTCTGGGACCTGCCACAGAGAAGGATCTATCACCACGAGATTTGAGGTTAGTCCGTGGAATGGACAACAATAGTTTTGAACTAGATCTCGTGGGTTTTCCTGGAGCATAGGCAGAGAGGAGCTCTGACAAGTAGGGGGGGGCTCGGGCGTTGAGTGACTTAAAAACAAAAAGTAAGAGTTTAATTGGATCCTGTAGGGGACAGGGAGCCAGTGTAAAGAGGCTAAAATTGGGGTTATATGCTCTCTCCGTTTGGTACCGGTTAGCAGGCGAGCAGCAGCATTTTGAACCATCTGAAGGCGATGGATGGTGGCCTGATCTAGGCCATAATACAATGAATTGCAGTAGTCCAATCTGCAAGTAAGAAAAAGGTGGATGATACGCTCGAAGACGTCAGCCGGAAGGTATGGCTTTATCCTGGCTAGCTGTCTTAGCTGAAAAAAACAGGACTGAACTACTGCACTCACCTGCTTATTCAATTTAAAAGAACCATCAATGTAAACTCCGAGGTTTTTTACATGTGTTTTACAATACGAGGAGAGGGTACCCAACGTGCTGTCGATATGATTGAAATTGCCAAAAATGACAACCTCAGTTTTGTTTTCGTTTAGCTGTAAAAAATTTAATGATAACCACTGTTTAACGTCGTCAAGGCAGCGTAATAAGAGCTGCGGTTGATCTGATCCTGATTTTAAAGGTAGATAAATCTGTAGATCATCCGCAAAGCAATGAAATGAAATGCTGTACCGTGAGAAGATGGAGCCCAATGGCAGCAAATAGAGTGCGAAGAGGGCGGGACCCAAAATAGAGCCTTGAGGTACACCGTATTTAAGAGGCGCTATTTTGGAGTTGTGGGGGCCCATATTGACATAAAAGAACCTTTCTGTCAAGTAGGAGCGAAACCACTGAAGGGCAGATCCTTTTAGGCCAGCATGCGATTCTAGCCGTGATAACAGGATGTCGTGGTCAACCGTGTCAAAAGCTGCTGACAAGTCCAACAGTAAAAATCATGTGTGTGTGTGTGTGTGTGTGTGTGTGTGTGTGTGTGTGTGTGTATGTGGGGGGGGGAGTATTAACGTCTGTCTCTGTTCTTCCTGCGGGAGTGTGGAGACGAGAGGGCAGCGAGCACGGACACTAGTGTTAGGAAAATACGTTTTCTAGCGCTTATTTGCTGTGCATTTTGTTTTATGCATTTAATAACAGACCAGTATATTAAAGGCCACCTTTGAGTTATAAAGGTCATTAGATTGTTTAGCAAGACTGAAAACTGTGCAGAACAGGAAGCTTTGTGCAGAGTTGCAGAGACCATCGCCCACGTTTGTCCTGGTAAAAGAGAACAACAGGAAATGACCTTTGGGTTGTAAAAACTAGACACGAGTGTAGTTGTGCAGATGTTTTTGCAGCTACGTAGCGGACATGTTGAATTAAAATTGATAAAGTGACGGTTTGGTAGGGGAGGAGGGAGCAGACTATATTATACACATCTGGCCTGTAATGCTTCAGATCTGCAGATGCTTAGCACCGTGCACATCTCCCTTCTGGAAGGTAATGATTGAATAAAATGATTATAAATACTCTGGCCACTCTCACTCTGCGTCTTCTCTGTCCGGCCTGAAGAATAAAAGAACCTGGGACAATACTGGGAAGCAGAGTTTTGGAGCACAGACACTGGGAGAAAACACTGCACAGGAGTCAGACAGCGCACGGGGATTTATTGTTGCGGTTTAACTTTATTTACACTGTAAATAAAGACACTGCTTCATTGCAAGAGTCCTGCATTTGGGTCCTCATTCCCCACATCAATCATCACATATTAATTAATAACCTGGAACGGTACGGGGTCAGGCGGGTTGTAATGCACTGGGTGACAAATTAGTGACAGGAAACAGAAGCTGGGTGAATATTTCTCCTCATGCTTGGATTTTGCATGTGGTGTTCCACAAGGCTCTGTACTGGGTATTAAATGATTTACTGTTTATATAAATTATATTTGTAAGGTATCTGATATATTAAAATTAGTATTATTTGCAGACGACACAAATATTTTTTGTTTTGGGGGGAATCTAAAGGAGCTGCTGGACACGAGTAACAAACAAACAAATCTAAGTAAAACTAAAATCGCCTTATTTGGGAAACACACAAGTGCAGATTCATGTAGATGGTGTGGAAACTGAAAGAGTTCTTGAACAAAAGTTTCTTGGTGTGATAATAGATGATAAATTAAGTCTCATATAAATAATTTAAAGAACAGCATTTCAAGCAGTATTTAAATTTTGAGTAAAGTAAAAACCACTCTGGGCCACAGATCACTCCACAGTCTCTACTGTTCACCGATCGCACCGTATTTGCATTGCTGTGCAGAGGTTTGGGGCAACAAATGTTCGCTATCATCAATCTTTATATTACAAAAAAGGGCCATGAGGATAATCCATAACACCAGTTACAGAGATCATACAAATCCACTGTTCTTAAAATCAAAAACACTAAAATTCACAGATCTGGTTCATTTTTTCACGGCACAAATTATGTATAAAGCAATAAACAACCTACTTCCTGACAATATTCTAAAAATGTTTTCTAAATTGAGAGAGACGGAGGTTTCAGAAGCTCCTGTATCAAATGTGACACAAAGGGAATCACAGGGGTAAGTTCCATTTCTGTGAGTTTGCACTTGGGTCCTTTTCCTGCCTGCAGTCACAAGACACACTGATGGTTTGGAGGAAGTAATTACTGGTGCATGTGGTTAGTATTGAGCTGTAGTGTTATGTCTTGGCTGAGCAGTACAACGACAGACAGCAAATAAAACTGGTTCCTAAGTTTTTTAAATCTCAAAAAAAGTGTTTTGAGGATTCTGACAGTTGGAACATCAAAACGTCCTGATGATTTACGAGCCGAGCAAGCTGCAGCAAGAAGCGGTCATATCTGGGCATGCCTACCACACCCACACTGATGTTCCAGCCTGGGAACTTCTCACTGACACCTCTGCTTGTCGTTTAAATGCATTTTTCTGCATTTAAATCATTTGTGAATAATACAGTTCCACACATTTGTGTGCATGCAAACCCTCATATCTATGTATTATTATTTCCTGAGTCTGAGGAGTTTTCTCTCTGTGTTGGATATCGTGAGTGAATCTTGAAATAAAGACAAAAACACTCACCTCATTTTAGTTATTAAGGCTCAGACACGTTGGCACAAAGCGTACTGGATGTGCAGCAGTTTGCAGCAATATGAAAGAAATAATGGTGCGTTCAGTATCACCTCTGACAGGACAATGGCAGGATAATTCATCATAGTGAAGCAAACAGCAACACAGCAGGTTTTTCTTTCAGCTGTGAGGTCACCAAAGAAATTCAACATTTAACCCATCAAGGTCCTGAGGCCTGCAGACACTTCCTGTCTATGACTGAGGTCTGGGTTGTGCTTTGAAGATCGTTTTTTTCCTACAACACCTGAATGCACCACAGTCTGCTTAGCTTTCGTTTCTCTTCATCATCACACAAACATAAATGTGAGAAAGCTGCTTTCAAAGACACAGAGACATGAGGGAAAAATCAGCATTTAATGAGCCAGGAGCAGCCACGGCGGTCCTGAGCCTGCAGCTCTAACTCAGCATCAGCGCTTTCACTGCAGCTCCAGGCGCAGCTCGCACACAGCACACAGGTACTCTTCATTGTCCTCATCACAGTTCAGAGCTTCCTCATAAAACTCAGCAGCCTTCTTCCTGTCGCCCTCAGCTCTGGCCACCAGACCCAGCAGAGCGAGCGCCTGACCATCACGCCGCGTCTTTGTCAGACGTCTGTCAGCGATCTGCTTCAGTCTCTGCAAGAAAAAACATGGAGGAACAAAGAAAGATGGATTTCTGTGTATTTAAAGTAAGTGACTACTACATTCAGTGTCTCTCTGTGACCTGCACCCTGTAACCTGCACCCTGTGACCTGGACTCTGTGACCTCCATGTTGGGAAACAGCAGGGCTCCACCTTCTTCTCGTTCTTCTGCTTCTTCTTCTCAGCTGAAAAATATTAGAAGTTTCCACAAAGCCAGTTTTCTTCTGCTGTGGCTGAGTTTCTCCTTCTCTTCCAGGTAACTGGTGGAAGATGTTTGCAATACCCAGCAGCCCTCCAGCAGAAACCATGTGAACTGTGGTGATGTTTCACACTGGCTTTTCGACCTCAGTCTTCAGTCACACCAGGCTCTCACCAGATCTGACCTGGCCTAAACCCTCTGATCCCCCAACACCAGACGACTCGTGACCTGTGCTCACCTTAGCGCACTGTCTCCACTCATACTTGCAGGGTGGTAACAGCAGAGCCTGAAGAGGAAATAAGAAGACACCGAGATAAATCAAACCGACTTCATTTTTCTTGTAAACAAAGGGGCCCTAGCAAGAAACGTTTGGGAACCACTGTATTAGGTGGACCTCCAGCTGCTCGTGGGTATTAAAGCACACAGCATAACGAAGTGTGAAGCCATGACCTGAGAGTCTATGACAGCTCCTTTCAGCTGTGGTGGAAATGTAAAATAAATCTGACATTAACAGGCTGATGCTACAGTTCAGTGGAGTGTTGGAACAGTGCTCCGGCCTCCAGTAAGCCAGCTGCACATCACCAAGAGTCTGGGAAACTACACCCAACTCACCTGAGTGTAGTGGGCGATGGCTTCAGCCTCGGTTTTTTTGTTAAAGAAGAAAAAGTCACCGTAGCGCTGATGGACAGTCTGAAAAAGGCTTTTCTCCGACTCTGCTAGCTTCAAGCACTGCTGGAAAATCTCCTCAGCCCTGAGGAACCAGAAACGATGATGATGATGAATTTAGAGCCAAAAACAAAAGAGCGACTGCACTGCAGCTTTGCACAGACCAGTACCTGCTCAAATCCCTTTGCTCTGCATACAGCTGTGCCAGATCAGTCAATGCCAGGACAAAGGACGGCCTTATCTCCACAGCAACTTTAAGGTGATGGATACAACGACGCCTCCAGTACCGCACCGCTCCTGTGGGGCAAGAAATCAGGGTTAGATTTGAGCTGCGTTTATTGAACTGGACTGGAGACATGCTGTTTGTTACTCTGGTCGCTGTTGGGCCGGCGGCTCTGCTCTGCAATTTTCTTCATCTTGTAGCACAGAGCCAGCTGGTGGTGGATGAAAGGGGATTGATCGGCCCGCTTCAGTGCTCGCTCCAACATATCAATAGACTCATCCAGTCGATTCTGAAACACAGTGAAGGAGGTGAAACTCACAGGATCACCGCAGCATCTAAAGGCAACCACAGCCTTTGAGACCTGGCTCAGAGGAGAAGATTCAGTGAATTAAACAGACACAGGATAACCTCCCAGTCAAATAAGAATATGGTAAAATGAAACTTTAGAGGGGCGTGGCTTACTCGGCTTAAGTTGTTTTTTCAGAAGCCCGGGATCTTTTCAAGTGTAATTTTTTTCAGTTAGATGCCTGACTGACAACTGTATAAAACAATAACTACACACAATCAACAACAATATAAAATTATGCACAAAAGAAATTACGAATGTAAAAAAACCCGTGGTTTTATTTACCGTATATATGTTTATATATAAATATATACGGTGGCTCCTAGAGACAAAACACGTAACTCCAAACTCCAAAACACATTCCTAGCATGAACTGAACTTCCAAACAGAGCCTAGATCACTTAAATTACACAATTGAAAGCATGTGTGTATTGTTTGTGTATTTATACACAGGCACTCATATATATTCAAATAATTAAAGAAAAAGTTCATTTACCTGTTATTACCACACACCAGATCTGGTTGTTGGTACTTGCTGGCTTGTGTAGCCACAAGATAACAAAAGCTCAACACTGCCCCCTAGCATCCTGGAGCACTTCTGTTGCGTTTGTACGTGTTTTGTCTCTAGGGGCCACCGTAAATATAAATATACTTTTATTTATTCACTCCACATAAAATGTAATAAATAATATGTACATTTCAACTTTTAACTATTTAAATTTTCAGCTTTTTCCTTTTAAACAAATTTAAAGTGAAACAACACAAACACTGCAAACCACAACACAATTAAATATAAATTAAAATATGAAAACAGAAAGAACATGCATATTCTCTGTCATATGGACCTGCATGAATAAACTTTCTGAAACCTTTATCATCTGCAACTGAAAATAGTTGTGGATGATTACTATACCTTTCTAATGTGACGATGCTGTCCCTGCTCTCTCTCTCCCTCCCGCTCTGTTCCTGTGCTACTGAGTGTAACTATCGCCCCTCCCCCCTCTGCTCAGCGCAAAACACAAGGAGTGAGAGAGAGGGTGAGAGAAAGAAAAAAACGGCTCGCGTCGTTCACGTCAAAGACCCGGCTCTAAGAGCCGTTTCGTTCGCGACCGACCCATCACTAGAGACCAGAGGAGAGCTTAAGTTTGAGCAGGTACCAAAGCAAATCATTCGTACTGTACAAATAATATAAATATGACGGTGAATCACGAAAGATATCAGACTTGACCCATATTACGTTACTTGCTGTTCGAGTGAATCAACAAATGGTGAAATGAAAAGCCGAACAACAACAACGCTGCTTCTTTACAGAGTCTCAGCTCACATGTGTTTATTTCATATTTTCAGTTGTTTCCCTCCACAGCTAAACAAACTCTCTAAACCGGTTTCAGTCATGCACTGATGAACAAGAATGGACATGAGGAGCTTCTTTCAAAGAAAAAACTCAGATGTTATTTTATATATTATGCTTTGGATGTTGTTCAGTATATTTCTATGCAAAACAAGAGGAACTTCAACACACAGCAATATATTCACAGTTGAAACCAGATATTTACACTTTAGGGAGAAAACATAAAAACATTATTTTACTGTACAACATCAATTTAGAGTAAACTTGTTTTGTTTTGTATAAATAAATATTGAAATATATTTTGAATGAGTTAAATGTCAGAATAAAGAGAGACAGAGCTTCTATTTTTATCACTTTGATCAAATTTAGGAGTACATATACACTAAGTTTGTTAATTAATAAGAAACTGCAGACGATTCCATTCTGAGCTGAAGAAGCTTCTGATTGGTTCGTAGAGTCCATGTGAGTAAACTGGTGGCACGGCTGTGGATGCATATAAGACAAAACACAGAGGCTGTTTCTGTGACATGGGAACATCAAGAGATGTCAACAAAACACCAGGAACAGAACTGTGGAGCTCCATAAGTGTGGCTCAGTTTGAATACAATTTGGTGCCATTTACAATTAAGAAATACAGACAGTTTCTCTCTTTACTCTTAAAGTTAAGAAATTTAGGAACAGAGAGAGAGAGAGGGAACAAGAGCAGGTGAGTCACCTGTTAGTCACATGGTTGTTTGCCAAAACTCATCGGAACATGTATCCAGTACCGAGTGTAACTTTTTAGATACCATTTGTTATTTTTCAAATTCTATATTTATTAAGTTTTGCAGCTTGTTTGCACAACGAGGCTGAATAATTATATAAACGTTTCTGAATCTAAACAGTGGACTTTGGTAGAATTAAAAACAAGTGTAGTGCAGGTCTGTGATGATTTTTAGTGCTACTATCATCTAGTTCTGATTCTGTTTTGGTTAAGTCCTCAGTAGTCCTGATTTTGAACTGTTGTAGTCCTGTTTTAATTCCGGATCAGTTCTGGGTCTGGCTGAATCGGGGTTTAGTCCTCGTGTCTTGATACAGCCCTGGTTTGTTTTCCCTGCACATGTGATATATATTTTTTCCTATATGAAGTCATTCTTTTTTGAACCAAACTGAAAACACAGCCTAATAAATCTTTCAGTCATTTCTAAACCCCCCCTCGCACATGCATACCACCCTTTAGGGCTAAGCCCCGGGTGTATAAAATGCCTGGCTCCGCCTCTGCCCTGGAACAGAAGGACCTCGACTTTCTTTGTAATTTCTCTGTATGAAACAGTTATGATGATCTGTCTCTGGCTGCTTTTTATAGCAACACAATACTTTCAACTGAGCCCAAGACCGACCCTGCATGGTGGATGTCTTTGACAGATGAGTCTCCACTCAGACCTACCTGATTACGAAAGTGTTTTCCTATATAGCGGTTGACATGAGGATTATCAGGATCAGTTTTCAGTGCTTTATTCAACAGTTCCTCAGCTTCTTGGTATTCCTTATAGGCCCCCAGCTTCACAGCCAGCATGGACTGCAGGACTGCATCATCAGGGTTGATCTCCAGGGCCAAGCGAAGCTGTGTGATGGCCGGGGACTCTTCACCTTTCTTTAAGTTTTCCAAAGTCCTCTGCAGATAAGAAACCCATTAATGTACCCTGTTGAAATGTTCTTCTTTTAAACTGTCATTACTGAGTCTTCTGAAACGTACGCTGACACTAAACTGACGGATTCCTTTTCTGCTATTTACCATTCATTGAGTCTTCATACTTCCTATGAAACTGACCTGTTCTGTGCGAAAGAGGGCGATGGCGTAGCCGGCGTTCCACTCACTGTCGTGAGTCTGTACCTCAAGTGCTTTACGGAAACAGTCGATGGCTTTGGAAAGAGAAGACCTCGAAAACTTAAGATAGGTCCAGGCTTGTTCTCCGTACACCTCTGGAAGGAGCCTTGTTGAGGAACCAGTGGGATGGTTTGACTGTAATATAGAAGAACGTGTCAGAGATTCAGCAGCGTGTGCTCATAATGTTTGGGCTGGATGGTATACATACAGTTCAGTGACCCTTTATCTCATTGTGAAAACTGCTCAAAGAAGTCCTGCCGTTAATTAATGCTTCGATCTTAAATATGATCAACCTATCTCTAATAATCAGCTATGTTAAACCTTTACTCAAAAAGCATCTCTAGACCCAGCAGTCTTAGCTAATTATAGGCCAATCTCCAACCTTCCTTTCATATCAAACATCCTTGAAAGAGTAGTTGTCAAACAGCTAACAGATCATCTGCAGAGGTTTATTTGAAGAGTTTCAGTCAGGTTTCAGAGCTCAGCACAGCACAGAAACAGCTTTAGTGAAGGTTACAAATGATCTTCTTATGGCCTCTGACAGTGGACTCATCTCTGTGCTTGTCCTGCTAGACCTCAGTGGGAAGGAAAAACTCCCTTTTAACAAGAAGAAACCTCCGGCAGAGCCGAAGAGGGGTGGGGTGAGAAAAGGAAGACAGGATAAAGACATGCTGAGGAAGAGAGACAGAGACTAATAACAAGGGTGATTCACTGCAGAGAGGTCTGTTAACACATAGTGAGTGAAGAAGAAACACCCAATGCATCATGGGAATCCCTGGCAGCCTATTGCAGCATAACTAAGGGAGGATTCAGGGTCACCTGGTCCAGCCCTAACTATAAACAAGCCAGTTAAGGTAGTTCAGGCATCTGAGCAGGAAACCCTTTGAAGGCCTCCTGATGTAGCATCAGTTCTATTAGAAGGAGGTCCCAGGAAGGATTATATCTGGAAAGACCTCAGTGTCCCCCCACATGAGTTAGAGGAGGTTGTCTTAGATTGCTGCCCCTACGACCCAAACGAAATAAGCAGCAGAAATGGAGGATGGCTGGCTGGCTGGATGGACGGGTGCTGTACATACCAGGATGTCCTCAACTCTCTGGCAGTAGCTCTGTGACTGTGCGTAGTCTCCGGTGTGGTATTTCAGCCAGGCCATGTCTCCATATGTCACAATGAGCCGCCTCTCACTCTCATCACCATAACTCTCCCTGATGGTCTCCTCTGATTGGTTTAGAAGTGACAGCGCTTCCTCTCGTTGGTCCTGAAGATACCTGAAGACCAACAGGTCATCACAACTGATGTTAAGTAAGTTGTCAGATCTCGTGTCATCAGACTGCTCACCGCTGAGGAAACTGTACCTGACATAAGCCAAATAGCTGTAAGACCGAGTCACTGCCCCGCGCTGCCCGAGCTGAAGTTTTATGTGCTCCTGCAGTCGGGTGCTCAGGTTTTCCAGGTCCACGTCCTCCTTCTTCAGATCCCAGGTGAAGTGACACTGCAGCTGCTGCAGCCTGCTGAGCAGAGCGCTGCTACCTTCACTTTAAGAGAGTCACAAAGACAAAGCCTCTCAGCTCTGTGTTCATGTTCACACATGGTCTAAAAATGAGTCATTACAGAGCACAGACGTCCTGGAGAGCCCGGACCCTCCCATGGTGTCCAAACAGCATGTCAGTTTATCACAGCTGAAACAACCATCCTAACAACAGCACTTTTTATTTCAACACCTCTCCTGTTTAATACACGTTCAGAAAAACAGAGAGTCACAAACGTACATTAACTATTTTCCCCAGTCCCCAGTTCTCCATCTCCATAATGTCCTCTTCCATTGCTACCACTGCTGCTTTCTTGGTGTTTCTGTCTTAAGCCAGTTTTTGGTGATGGCCTTCTTTGCTGCCAAAAGGAGAATCTGAGCCAGGTATCGATCCTTTACATCTACAGTGCCTGCCAAGTATCCAAGATACAAAACAAGGCAGGTTCTGGGAATTATGTAACCTGATATGTCACAGACAGAAAATGTGTGTGTGGTTCATCCCATCCATCCCATCCACGCAGCCTCCAACATTGTTGTTGTGTATTGGTTTGTTTATTTTTAATCTTAGGTGTAATAAAGTAGCAAATTTGATTTTTCCAGATGAATTCTCTCCACTTTAATGACTGAGCTGTGTTCTTATGTTCTTTCCATGTTTCATACCACACCTCAGTGATTTCTTCACTCAGCTCTCTTTCCCATTTTACTTTAACATATACAGTTGATTCCTGTCTCGATTCCATCAAACATTCTTGGAATAACACTTTTATATGCCAGTATAATTATTTTTATAATAGGATGGATTTTGTCTTCCTTTATTTTTATGTTTTTATTAAAGTAATCGCTCACCTGTAAGTATCTGTAAAAATCCTTGTTTTTTAAGTTTTAATTCTTCAAAACTTTTAATTTCTCCTTTTTTGATTAATAAACAAATTGCTGTGATTCCCTTTTCATTCCAATTTTTAAAACCAAGATCCAATTTTCCTGGTCTAAATTCTTCATCGAAGGCTATCCATTTTAGCAAACCAAGCTCTTTGCCATTTCTCAACTCCTTTACTGTATCATACCATACATTTAATGTAAAGGATACTATCGGGTTCCTTTCTTGGTCTTTAGTTATGTATTCAGGGGTCTTTTTTATACCCATGTTTGTTTGGATTGGGACATTGAGTGTGGAGAGCTCCACATCCTTCCAGCGAGCCCCGTCATCATCACTACACCAATATGTTATCTGGCGTATCTGTGCAGCACGAAAATATTCTTTTAAATTAGGAAGCGACATTCCTCCTTTCTCCTTAGTAAGCTGTAAAGTAGTGTATCGTACCCTTGGCCGCTTGCCTTCCCAGACAAATCTAGATATATACTTATCCCATTCTGAGAATTGGGTTTGAGGTATGCTTACCGGAAGAGAGAGGAATAAATATAGCAATCGTGGTAAGATATTCATCTTTATCACATTTATCCTGTCACTAAATCCTAACGGATATGTATTCCATCTTTCCATATCCTGCCTTATCCTGTTATTTATATGTCCATAGTTACTTTGATATAGTTTGTCATAGTCTTTGGTTATATTTATACCTAAATATTTAAGGGTTTTTGCCTCCCACTTTATTTCCCATTCCTTAAGATTTTGAGTTGGTGTACAATTAAACAGAACTTGAGTTTTAAGTATATTTACTTTGTAGCCAGAAAGCGTAACAAATTTTCTTAACATTTCTGTGAGCTGCATAAAAGAGTTTGTGGGGTTTTTGAGGGCTATCAACACGTCATCAGCAAATAGACTAATTACATGCTCTTGTCTATTGATTTCTATTCCTGTTATTAGGGCGTCTTGTCTAATCATTTGTGCCAATGGCTGAATATACAAGGCAAATAAGGTTGGACTTAAACAGCAACCCTGTCTAGTTCCTCTCTAGCTGGAATGGCTTTGTCAATGAGCCGTTAACGTTTATTCTTGCAGTCGGTTTGTCATAGAGAGGGGCGATCGTGGCTCAAGAGTTGGGCGTTCGCCTTGTAATCGGAAGGTTGCCGGTTCGAGCCCCGGCTTGGACAGTCTCGGTCGTTGTGTCCTTGGGCAAGACACTTCACCCGTTGCCTACTGGTGGTGGTCAGAGGGCCCGGTGGCGCCAGTGTCCGGCAGCCTCGCCTCTGTCAGTGCGCCCCAGGGTGGCTGTGGCTACAATGTAGCTGCCATCACCAGTGTGTGAATGTGTGCGTGAATGGGTGGATGACTGGATGTGTAAAGCGCTTTGGGGTCCTTAGGGACTAGAAAAGCGCTATATAAATACAGGCCATTGACCATTTAGAGAGATTTGATACATTGGATTGATTTCGTAGTGAACCCGAGCTTTGCCATGGTTAGGTACAGGAAGTCCCAGCTGACTCGATCGAAGGCTTTTTCTGTGTCTAAACTCATCAACGCAGCCAGCATCTTGTCTTTATGTATTTGGTGTATGATGTGTCCTTCTGATATTATCTTGTGCCTGTCTGTTTTTAACGAAACCTGTCCCTCGGTGCTCTCTCTCTCCCGGCTGTTTATCCCGTTTTCCACGTTGTATCCTCTCGCTTGCAGGTCGTTAGCAGCCTCCTCTGCTTCGCCACACGTTTTCACTCCATTTGGCCAGTGGACTCGCATCTTGCTGAGAGGAGTCTGGAAGCGGATGCCTTCTTTCTTTAATATCTTTTTGATATTCACGTACGCTTTACGTTCTTGCACCATTCTCGCCGAATAGTCGTGGTCAAAATAAACCCTGCTTCCGTCCAGAGTGACTATTTTCTTTTCCCATGCCTGTTTAACTTCCATCTCTTTGGTTGTGAATTGTTGGAAATTGACAACGACTGACCTCGGGGGGGAGACCGGCTGCCGGTTTTGAGGTTAACGCTCGGTGTGCGCGTTGAATCTGGAGGTTGATGTTAATATTAAGCTCCTCCCTGAGCCAGACTTCCAGAAACTGGGTCAGCGATTCTGCCTTAGATTCGGCTCCCTCTTGTATCCCGTAGATCCGCAGATTGTTACGTCTGGATCGCAGGTCCAAGTCATCCAATTTGGTCACCATCGATTTGTTCTGTCATTAGTTCTGTCAGGGTTTGATTGGCCTCGTGGCTCCACGTCTTCCGTGCGGGTCAGCGCAGCTTCTAATTTCCCTTCTTGTTCTTTAAGTTCTGTAGTCATGTTCTGAAACTGCTGGTCGATGTCTTCTTTGAATTTAGACAGTTCGTGTCTCATTTCTCATTTAATTTCTTCTTCGAATGTCATGAAGTCTGATTTCAATTCATTTTGGAGTGATTGAATTTGTTTGCTAATACAATCCAGTCCGTTTTGAAACGCGGCCATATTAGCTTCGGGTGCTAGCTTGTCCTCGTTGTTCGGGTGTTTTATGTCTTTACCTTGGGTGTCCGTAGTTCTTTTATTCTTTGCTTTGTTGTCCCTCTGCTCATCTTCCAAAGTTGTTTTGTCTCACGCTTTAATTTGTGTTTTAGCGGAGTTTATCTACTTGGCTTGCGGGAGCTCTGTACTTATGCGACCGTACTGCTCTACCGCCACACCAGAAGCCCTAACAACAGCACTTTACCATCCATGTCCAATATCTCACACCTTTGTCTGGACAGCAGCATGTATGTCCTTAACGACTTCAGGACATCATCTGTAAGTGTCACAGAGATGGCTTATGTATAAAGAAGTTTAATAGATGGTTCCAGCAGTTAAAATGTTCTTGCTTGTACATTTCTGTGGACAATATTGTAAAGGTGTGTTTAACTTGTCACAAAGAACAAGTTTTGTTACACCGCTATTATCGCGAGGTTTGGGCGTGATGACAGAGGCTGTGAGCCCACGTTTAATAATCACGCTAAGGAGTTCAGCGAGCTATCTGCGGGGGCCTGGTTGTTAAAGCACAAGTGTTACTTTTGATAGACTGAAGCACTTAAAGCGGGGCGATCGTGGCTCAAGAGTTGGGAGTACACCTTGTAATCGGAAGGTTGCCGGTTCATTGTGTCCTTGGGCAAGACACTTCACCCGTTGCCTACTGGTGGTGGTCAGAGGGCCCGGTGGCGCCAGTGTCCGGCAGCCTCGCCTCTGTCAGTGCGCCCCAGGGTGGCTGTGGCTACAATGTAGCTGCCATCACCAGTGTGTGAATGTGTGTGTGAATGGGTGGATGACTGGATGTGTAAAGCGCTTTGGGGTCCTTAGGGACGAGTAAAGCGCTATATAAATACAGGCCATTTACCATAAAGCCTTCGTGTTTTATGTTTGTAGTTTTCAATAAATGCAGCGAAGCGCCCGTCTTGAAGAAGCTGTGCCTGTGTTGTCATTTCGGAGTGACATCATCATCATTTCCTGTGCATGTTTGAGCTACAGGAAGCTTAACTCAACTCTAACAAAGAACTAAAATATTTATTATCATGGTTTAAATGAGAATTTCTGGACGACCGTCCCCTCTCAGACCCAAGAAGGAAAGTCTCCTCTCTGTCAGCAGGAGGATGGGTAACGAGCTGCCAGCAGCTCACACAGGCTTCCTCCTGAGCTCACGGCCCCTCCCACCACAGCTGGGAGGGGCCCAAGATGACGTTGTAAAATAATACTTCAAAATGAAAGCCGCACATGTGATATGACACTGAAGCTAGGTGTACATTACACATCAGACACACTGAGTTACATGTATGTGTTTAAATCTGTTACCTTGTGTCTGAGTAGCACCTTCAGACCAACACTCAGGTGAGTCTGCAGGCCGCTGCATCACCTGTATGATGAGCACAGCGGCTTTGATCGCATTACTGTCCAAAGATGAGCGCGTGGAGGAGGACGTCACCACCACCCTCTGGAAGTACAGCTTCACTGTTAAAAACTGTTAATGTGACCATACTATCGGTGTTACTACCTTCTTCTTTCGCGGTCTCTGGAGCACATCATCTTCCTCCATCTTCTATCCCATCATCCTCCTCTGCATGTCCTCCTTCACTACGCCACCTCTGACTCTGAGCTGTCCCTTTGACGGCCTCGTGCCATTATATCTGAACATCTTCACCGTCTCCACCCATCACAGCAGGTCTCGCCTCCACCCTGCCTGCAGCCTCTTCCTCTCCTCTCTGTGGCCTCACGTTCTGCTCCTGGCAGCTTTGACGCATTTTACTAGAGTAATACTTCAGGTTTGAGTACTGTGAATGTTGTCGCTACACATTTACTGAGAAACAGTTGGTGACACTGACTGACAGAGACAACGATCACAGACATGTTCACAACCGACTTGCGGCCTATTTGAAACAGAGACGGAGAAAAGCAAACAAAAGCAACGTCGTAGGTGCGGCGGGCCGGACGGTGACTTCGCATCGCCGCGGTTCACGCATTCTCGGTCATCCAGGTGAGGAAACAAGACTGAAGAAGTCACCTGGATGACGAAACGTTTCGCCCAGGTGAACAGAATCCCCTGCGTGGGCTTTACTCTGCTCTCTGCAGATTTCACAGTAATCTGATTACACCCTGGATCCAGATCGACTGGGTTAAAGGTTAAAGGGAGGCCCTGAGCTGACTTCACTTTCCAATAAGTGATCGATTATCAGACTGATCGGAAGTCTCAAACACTCACCTCATGTTGCCCTCTTCCTCCTCAGAGGGAGCAAAGTGATGATGAGGATGAGGGAGAGCGTGAGCACCGAGTGACCGGTCCGTGCGCTCCGTCACAGAACGGAAACTTAACGTGAGGCCTTCACGGTCCTCTCTGAATGCATGTACAGCAGAGAGCTCAGCCGGGTGACGCAGACTCACACTTGTTCGTGTTACACAGTCATTTCCACGGGTGACACTCCCAGCGTGTCCCCTCTGACTCCATGCTCAGCCACTCTAACGTAGCTTATTTCAGGTGAACTGCAGCGCCAAGCGTCCTAAATGATGTGATGACGTGTGAAGGTGGCTCACAGGTAAGCTGCACAGCCTTGTTCACATGGACAGGTTTACATAAAGTTACGTGAAGCACAGGTGGAACATCTGGAAAGGAGTCACGTGCTCTGTAATCACAGACCTCTGCCTGCAGGTCCATGAACACAAACAGGTGGCTGCAAGGGACAGAACTGTGTTTGGGACACTTCTGCTGCGTCCACACTAATCTGTGTCTCTGCACATGTCTGCAAAACTAGTTAAATCTCAGTTCATACGGAGGAGCAAATGTCATCATATAAGGAAGGATCACGTGGTTAAAAACTACTGTGGTTGACACATAAAGTTCATTTTTTTAAAAAGAGGCACGTGGACGTGATGTGAAACGTGACTTCAGAGGGGTCCTTGAAGGCAGCACGATGAGACGCCAAGTTTCGTTTCTGTGAGCCAGCTGAGACCCTCGAGCTCACTGATCAGCTGGTAATCTGTAACTGACTGATCTGGGATCAGTCAGTGGATTAGCCACTGACTGTGCTTAGAGTTAGAAATGTTTTTGTTTGTGTTTTAGTTGTTTAAAGTAAGAACTTCTTTGCTCAGTGTAACCATCTGTGTTTTGCAGTGTAAACTTGATGAATCAGAATCAGAATCAGAATACTTTATTGATCCCTGGGGGAAATTATTTTTTGTTACAGTGCTCCATTTTAAACCAACATTAAGACAAGACAGACAATACGCTAACTAAGAATAGTACAATATATACATATATATACATACATACATACATAAGTCACTTATAAATAAATATTTGGAAAAGAAACATGTGTAGCTGTAGCAGCAAACAGTGTGTTAAGTGGATGCGTTGTACAGGGAGATGGCCACAGGCAGGAATGATTTCCTGTGTCGTTCAGTGGTGCTTTTCGGTAATCTCAGTCTCTCACTGAACGAGCTCCTGTGACTGACCAACATGTCATGGAGTGGGTGGGAGGTGTTATCCAACATTGTCTTTATCTTGGACAGCATCCGCCTCTCCGACACCACCTTGAGGGAGTCCAGCTCCATCCCCACAACATTGCTGGCCTTACGGATCAGTTTATTAAGTCTGTTGGCATCTGCGACCCTCAGCCTGCTCCCCCAGCATGCAACAGCATAGAGGATCGCACTGGCCACCACAGACTCATAGAAAATCCTCAGCATTTTCTGGCAGATGTTGAAGGACCTCAGTCGCCTCAAAAAATAGAGACGACTCTGGCCCTTCCTGTAAAGTGCTGTGGTGTTTTTAGCCCAGTCCAGTTTATTGTCAATGTGTACTCCAAGGTATTTATAGTCCTCCACAATGTCAACACTGACCCCCTGAATTGAAACAGGGGTGAAGTGAAGAGGAGCACTTTATGAATATGCCAGTAAACATTATTCCTGTCTAACGAGGTCGTAATGAGTCTTTCAGAAAGGCTTCGTGCTTTTCTCTGCACACGCAACTGTGTCTGCAGCTTTCCTCGTATTTACCTGCTGCTCGCTGCTCAGGTGTACCTTACCTGTCTGTGGCGTCTGCACACCATTTAATGAAACAGACGTTTAAATAAAGTTAATGAATGATTCCATCACAGATTCACTCATTTACTGCAGCAGAGGAACGTGAAGCACAGCTGGAACATCTGGAACAGACCCAGCTGAACAGCAGCTGTGGTTCAGAGCTCCACGTCCACACCTGAAACTCTCACGCTGCAGTGAGGCTGAAGCACCAGCAGGTGTCACCGTAGGGCTGAGTGTGAAGCTGTGACTCTTCAGCACATCTCTAACAGCGAGTCAGTGAGCATGCTCAGACCAGCACTTCCCACCATCACCGCTTCTGACACGAAGAGAAACATCAGCTCAGTCTGAGGACACCTGGCACCTCTGAGGCTCCGCCCAGCACAGGTACAGGCTGGCTGGACTTCAGTGAGGCTTCACGTTGATTCTTTCAGAGAGGAAGATGAAACTTTATTTAGAACAGCACCTCACCTCATGCACTCTCTACACCTGACCCCTTCTTCGAGCACTCACGTGTCATTAGTGCGAGGGGGTCACAGTCACCACGGTAACATTTCAACAGGAATCCTCGAGATGTTTTGGAATTCAGATTTTATTCTTCAGCTCATCTTTAATCTAAAAGAGCTGAACACGCAAGATAAGCAGAAAAACATGTTTTTAAACCTCTTTGATGATTTTAATCACCTTTGAGGAGGAACGCACCGGGGGGCGTGGCTTTGACAAACTTGTGTGAAGTCTCCCCGACAATAACACGTTCAAAGACAAGCAGCCGTTTGTGTGTGGGAGGGAGGGTTTTCCATTTTCCCTCCGGCAGTAGGAAACATCCCAATAAGGACGGCAGGGCGGGTTCTTGCTGCTGACGCTGTGTGGGCGGGGCCTGCTGCCTGATTAAATGGAGCAGTGGTGATGAAGGCGAGCAGAGCTCCGACTGTGAGACAAACTGAAGGATGGCGATGCTGCTGCAGCCTCTGTGGACCTTCGTGCTGGGACACGCCCCCCTCCTGCGCTCGCCCTTCTTCCCCGTGCTCTTCTCGCTCTGCGTCTACCTGTCCTTCTGCCTGCCCTTCCTGCTGCTGGACGCGCTGTCCACCAGGTGGGCGTGGGTGCTCAGGTACAAGCTGCAGCCTCAGAGCTCCGTCAGCTGGTCGTCGGTGCGGCGCTGCCTGGCTCTGACGCTCTACAACCACCTGGTCTTCATCTTCCCGCTCACCGTGCTGCACTGGTACCTGAGGCCGGTGCACCTGACCGAGGAGGCCCCGCCCCTTCCGCGCCTGCTGGCTCAGGTGCTCGTGTGCCTGCTGCTCTTTGACTTCCAGAGCTTCGCCTGGCACCTGCTGCACCACCGAGTGCCCTGGCTCTACCGCACCTTCCACAAGGTGAGTCCCCGAGGACGATGGCGGTGGTGACGGTGTCACGCCTTTGTTCTTCCTCCACCTCACGCTCTCTCTCCTCCTCCTGCAGGTGCACCACACCTACACCTCCACCTCCGCCCTCACCGCCGAGTACTCGGGCACCTGGGAGACCCTCAGCCTGGGCCTGTTCGCTGCCGCCAACCCCCTCCTGCTGGGCTGCCACCCGCTCACCGAGCTCGCCTTCTTCGTGGTCAACATCTGGCTGTCGGTGGAGGATCACTGCGGCTACGACCTGCCGTGGGCCACGCACCGCCTGGTGCCGCTGGGGCTGTACGGCGGGGCGCGCCACCACGACCTTCACCACCTCAAGTCCAAGTGCAACTTTGCGCCGTACTTCACCCACTGGGACCACCTGGCCGGGACGCTGCAGACGCAGGACTGAGCCGCCGTGATGGCGAGGAGCTGATGTAGAGACGTTTTCTATTTATTTATTTATTCCTGTTTTTATTTATTATGCCACTTCTGAGCCCACCAATCACAGCGGGCTCTCCTCGACTCGCTGCTCCTCTCTGACGTAGAGACGGAGCAGTCGGAGCCACGAGAGCGCCGTGAGCCGTCGACGGCGTGAGCACGTTAACTGATACCGGACAGATGTGCCGATGAGGCAGCTGGCTGCGAGCGCGGGACAGACGAAAGTGAAACGAGGGACAGAGATAAGCTGGCGAGGAAGACGAGGAGTCGCGCCGCCGCTGAAGGAGAAGCGCGGCGTCAGAGGGAAACTGGAAAGTTTGATTCTGAACTGGGAAGTGAAAGTTTGAGCACTGAAGACAAAATGAAGCTAAAATAAAGTTTGTGAAGAGAAACACACAAGTCTGTTTCCTGTTTGTGTCCAAAACACACACACAGAGACGCACACACAGACACACACACACACAGACACACACACAGACACAGACACACACACAGACACACACACACACACAGACACACACACACACAGACAGACACAGACACACACACAGACACACACACAGACACAGACACACACACAGACACACACACACACAGACACACACACACAGACGCACACACACAGACACACACACACACACACACAGACACACACAGACACACACACAGACACACACACACAGACACACACAGACGCACACAGACACACAGACACAGACGCACACAGACACACAGACACAGACGCACACAGACACAGAGACACACACACACACACACAGACACACAGACACACACACAGACACACACAGACACACACACAGACACACACACACACACACAGACACACACACAGACACACACACAGACACACAGACACACACACAGACACACACACACACACACAGACACACACACACACACACAGACACACACACAGACACACACACACAGACACACACAGACGCACACAGACACACAGACACAGACGCACCCACACACACAGACACACACACACAGACACACACACACAGACACACACACACACACAGACAGACACAGACACACACAGACGCACCCACACACACAGACACACACACAGACACACACACAGACACACACAGACACACAGACAGACACAGACACACAGACACACACAGACGCACACACACACACACAGATTTGTGTGTATTGTTGTGTTGATGTCCTTCAAAGTTGATGAGTGAACGAGGTGGTAAAAGTACACGTTCTGTACTCAAGTATTAATACAAATACTCCTGTTTAAAACTACTCCATTAAAGCTGAAGTACTGAGTCTGTACTCGAGTAAAATTGAAACGTTACCTGAAGAGTACTCAGAGTACAAAGAACAGCTCTGTTTGTGCAAAGCTAACTGAACCTTGTGTTCTCTGAATGTTGTAATACAATAATATCAGCACACAGGATATAGATGAATCTACTTCCTGTTGCCTGCATGTGGAGGGTGACTCTAAAGAGGAACATGAGCTCAGTCAGGGTTACACACCACCTCCTGAATCCACCGTGTGTGTGGGGGGGGAATGTGACACTGCGATGCTCCCACACCAATCAAACTCAGTCATTTCTACTGAGAGCTGCACTACGTTTCCTTGGTGTGCAGGCTGTGATCAGCTGACCTGCTGCTCTCTGTGCTTGTACACAACAGATGTGAGCAGATGTTTGATGAGTGTCCTGGCTGATGTCTCTACACTGACATTATTCTCCTGTCTCCATCTCTGAGTGAACTTAGCTCTCTGTCTCTCCTCTCCCTGTCACACACAGCAGCTGGACTTTATCTGCAACACACTGTGAGACAAACTGCACACAACAGTTTGTGTGTTTGCTGATGTTTGTAGAGCTGCCTTGCACATTTCCCCACGTCACTGCCTTTGCGCTCGCTCCTCTTCAGTCGGGCTAGCTGGATGCTGATGTACCGCAAGCGCATCTGTAACCGGAAGGTCGCCGGTTCGATCCCCAGGCTCTCTGTCCTGGTCGTTGTGTCCTTGGGCAAGACACTTTACCTTGCTGCCTACTGGTGTTGGCCAGAGGGGCCGATGGTGCGATATGGCAGCCTGGCTTCTGTCAGTCTGCCCCAGGGCAGCTGTGGCTACAACCGTAGCTGCCTCCACCAGTGTGTGGATGTGAGAGTGACTGAATTGTGGCATTGTAAAGCGCTTTGGCTGCCTTGTAAAGTGCTATATAAATCCAATCCATTATTATTAATCCATTAACTGCAGCTTCCAGTCCTGCAGTCGTTGCAGCGTGGTGCCGAACGTGCTCACGTTCAGCCCTGAATATGGAGATTATACAGAACAGGAGGCTGTGACGAAATATTAGCTCCCCTCGAATCAAACCAAGTTTTGAAGTAAAATGTTCCTAAAAAATAAATATTCAAGTAAAGTACAGATGCCTGAAAATTCTACTTAAGTAGAGAAACACAGTATTTGTACTGCGTTACCTCCTGCCTGTGCAGAGTGAGCATGCTCAGTCCACAGCGACGCGTCCTTCAGTTCGACACGTTCTCAGGTGCGTGTCACACCCATGCCTATGCTACAAATCACTTTATCAGGTACAGCTTGCTGGGACCGGGCTGACCCACGTTTTTCTTCGGGTCTGCTGCTTGGTGGCTGAGATTCAGCTCGGTGCTGGGAAACAAATCGCTGTGTGAGAAACGCTTTCTCTGTCGTGTCTCAACAAGTCAGCAGTTTGTGAAACGCTCAGATCAACAACCGTGTTCAGTCATCTTTCTTCCCGATTATGATGCAAACCCACAGAAGTGGTTTCACAGCCAGTGAACGTGGATCAGATCTGCTGTCCAAGTTTTAAAACGGGGATGAAAACTTTGAATTGATCAGAGTTGAAGTGATTTGAGTGAAAAGTTTTAATGGCTTTAGTGCTGAAACACGTTTGAACTGTTCTGAAAGCTGCAGTGTGCTGAGAATGAGATAAAGAGATGTGATAAACATGTGTTCGGGAGTCGGGAAGCTGGTGGAGCGAGGCCAGAAAATCCCGATGTGTGTTTCAGGATGACATGAAATCTGCGCGCAGCAGGAATCTGACGTCACTTCAGGAGAAACGCTGGTCCTTGGAAAGGCTGTGGAGCGCGTGGGAGACCGAGTGAGTCAGAGCCGCACAAACATGCTGTTATCCTTTAATCTCCTCTTTGTGCTGCTGCACTTTCTGTTTCAAGCAGCGCACACACATTCATAGACTTCCTGCCCCCCCGCGCTGTGATTACAGCCTGAGACCTGGAATCTGACCAAATCCTTTTCTGACTGAGTTTCTTGGTTTTTTATTTCTGTTGCATTTTATTTGAAATTCTTGCTTCACATTTCTGAGATGAAGGAAATATTTGTAGTAAGTAAGTAAAATTTATTTATATAGCACATTTCACAGATAAAAATCACAAAGTGCTTTACAGTAAGATCAGACATGTGTGCTGTTTTTATGGAGGCGTGTGTTTGCATGAGGGGGAGGGTCTTCATCACAGCGAGGGGAGGCTAAACCAGTGTGTGTGTGTGTGTGTGTGTGTGTGTGTGTCAACATTATAAGGAATGTGTGCGCGTACAGTGGTTCAGACTCACTGAGGATGATGATGACAGGCTGTGGTTCCCCTGATGATTCCTGAGAACAGTCGTCTCTTCTCATCACGGATCCAGAAAATTCTTTTACATTCAAATCTTTAATATAAGAAAATAATCCATCGTGCACAGAAACTCGGTTTATAAGACAAACATCTCTCAAAGCTGAAAACCTGCTGCTGTTAACATCCCAGCCCTCCGTGGGAGCACATGGACATATATTTTTATCTATATATTTCTTCTACGTGTATATTTTTATATTTTCTTCTGTTTTTGGACATGAATGTTCCATCTGTGTGTTTATTGCTGCCTGGCTCCTTTGCTGCTGGAACAATGGGAGCTTGTCCTCTGTGGGATTACAGTTTTTTACAGCCGCTAGGACACATGTCCCAATACTTAGGTCACTTTTGCAAAACTCTTCACACAATCCTCCTAACTGACCTTCAGCTTGGCAAAGCAGTTCATTTCACATTCAAAATGCACTACAACTACCAAAACACTTCATTCAGGTCTCAAATAAACTCATTCTTCCAGAACACTAGCAAAGGTTGACAGCCGACAAACACACTTTGTCACCCACAAAACAATGACCTAAAAAACACTAACAACATGTAGCATTACACAGTGTTTTCTTGTGTAAAACAAGGACACATCTCTGTTTATAATTTCAATATATGTTACTGGAATGAATCAGACATCATGCAGAATTCGTTAATATTTGTTTATGTATTTTTATTTTTTTGCACTAAGTAATCCCAAAATACAAGAATTTGTATACACACCATCCACTGATACACATACAATAGTAATGCTAATCTACTCGGTCTCCTCCATTTGGCCACAGGTTCTCATCCACATCACATCTTATGTCATCCAGGGCAACACACCTAGGAAAGAATCTTCTGGCTGCAGGAAGGAGTTGAAAAATTGAAGGAGTAACACCTGTGTAGATGTTCATCTACAATGAGAATCAGCTGTGGCTGGTTAAACTGCATTTTTAGATTTAAAATATGTTTCAATGAAATATTGCTGTTGCATTTTGCTCTTTTTAAGTTTTGCATTGTGTTATTGTTTTGGCCATAAGTTTAACAGTTTTGAAAACAGTATGTAAGCACATGCAAAATGTCCTGTACGTACAAAGATTTTTGGCAGTTGTTGTGTCTGAGTGAGAAGATGATTCATGAAATTTGAGAGATGTAGTCATTGAATGCATTTTGTGCCAAAACAATGATAACTGGTCCTCAGTTTAGCCCACATAGACTTCTGTTGTGCTCACTGTGTGAGGAGTTTTGCAAACGTGACCTAAGTATTGAGAAATGTGTCCTAGCGTCTGTAAAAAACTGTAACAGAGGCTACGTCACCTCATCTAATGATGTGATCACAGAGCTGAACTGCAGCATTGCTACAGTTTGCTTTGCTATATTTGTCCTCTGAATCCACTTTATGGCTTCAGATGTAATTTCACTTATTAAAACAAAGAAATATTTAAGCTGAGCAACGTACATGACAGAAGGATGAGATTCAGTGTCAGTGCCACCTCTCAGACATTTAGCACACACTGTTAGACATTTTATTGTATTTTTACAGCAACTTACTGGCAACACTATTGCCAGTAAGTTACTGTAATTACTGATTTACAGTATCTTTACTGTTGTGATGTTTTACAGTTCAACCACTTTACTGTAAACATATATTACAGTATAACAGCTTTACTGTAAACGTGGTTTACAGTTAGAAAGACTTACCGTGATTAAGTTTTATAGTATCACTGTACTGCAAATGTGGTTTATGGTATAACACTGTAATTGTGTACAGTATAATTTGTTTAGACTGTAATTGTGTTTTACAGCATATAAAATAATATTAACATTCATATTCAATATAAGAACATTTACAAAAAACAATATAATTCAATAAAGTAGTCTCAGAATAGTGAATTAAACCAACATTTATTGTTGATATTTTTTTAACAAGAAAAACATTTTTCAACTGAATAAAAACAATGTCAATAACCAAAATAAATAGAAGCGTACATGAAAACTACACAGTCCTTCACCTTTCCGTGTCTGATTTTTTTTAAGGAAAACAGTTTTTCATTCCACTAAAAACAGGACAAACCCACCAGCATGAACATTAAATAAACTATTACAATTGTAAAACAAAAATCATTTACAAAATGTAATAATTATCAGTGGGTCCCAGGAAATAGAATGTGACATGGGATTTAGATTTCCGTTACCAGGATGGTCGGGTTCAGCGTAGTCTTTATCACCACCTGTCAAAGACACATCATCAATATTCATGTTTGCTCAGGTTATTCACTTGTTCACATCTGTCTGAGATCATTCATACTGTTGTATGGATGTGTGTACAGTATGTATATAATTATCAGCTATGTAAAAGATATTATCATCTCTGTATTCTTACCTAGTTGGAAGTCCTCCATTCAAACTCAGAGAGCCGCTGGAGGAAGGTGGTGATCCGAGGGCTGATGCTTGTAACCTTCCTCTTTACGACACGACCTGTCTTGCAGCTTGTACCAAGTTTTGCAGGGCATTTTGTTCCCATGTCTGGATTGATCCTCACAAAGAACCTTTTAACGGAAAAAAGGCTGCTTTAATTTCAAAATTAAAACATACATTACAGCAATCACCTATATGTTTCTGCAACTGTAGTCAAGCTATCACATATATTTCATTCTTAAATGGTGTAAGCTTTAATGGTGTAAAGTATTTACCTCTGTATCATCTCCTGTGTGATGGACGCTGACTCCTGATACTCAAGGTTGAAAACGTAGTATGACGCAAAGAAGACAGCAAGGGTGCTGGCAAAGTCATGCATCTGCTCAGGCTCATAAAATACCTTGCCCTCCAAACTGATCATCCAGCGGCTTGCAGACATGAAATTATTCCCTAAAAACAGACAAGAGTCCAATAAGACAATGTGCTCACCCTTACAAATAAGGTTTCCACAAGAATGCTGGATAGCAGGCCTCACACTGTAAAAAAATAGAATCCACACAGTTTGCTGCTGTTTCTCTTATTATTTATTATGTAATGAAAATTATGATCAATTACAGGAAAAAACTGCCTAATGTTTTGGCATTTTGGCCTGTGCTGAAATGTTAGGCTGTTTTTTCCTGTTGGTCATTGTGTATAATAAATAATAAGAGAAACAGCAGCAAACTGTGTGTATTCTATTTTTATACAATATAAAACAGACAAACCCCTGTTAAGTAAGTTGTTGTGGGTACAAATACCACAATAATTACATAGATTTTTTACAAAAATATTACAAGAGGATTGAAACTATTTACTTACCAAGCGCTATTACCCTTGGTGTGATGGGTAAGGTCATCTCTCTCTCAACAGACATCTTGGTGGAAAAAGCCTTTAAAACACAAACACTGAGGCTACATCACACTCAGCGCAGCCAGCAAGGGCAGGAGGACAGCAATGCACCACACTGGGCGGGAAAAGACAGAGAGACAATTAATTTAATGTTGCATTTATTTAACCCTTGAAAAATATATTTACATAAGTAAATAAAAGAAAAAAAAACACACAACCCATCTTTTCAAGAATAATTCAACTAATTGCTCTTTTGACCAACCTAACACAGACGTTACACGGTTTTCCTATGAAAAAGACCCTGGAAGACGTTGTATTAAAGGAAAAAAAACATGCTCCCCTTCCCACTTAAAAAAATAAGTGCCACCAACCTAATGTTATATTAACTTTTTAATGTTGTGCACTGCAGCTCACACAAAATTAAATAAAGCAGGCTAACCTACATGAGCAAGCTCAAAACTGGATAAGATTGTTTTAGCAGTCTCTAAATTTCCAAAAAAAAGTTGTCTTTCTTTATTCTCATTAAATGTGTATTTTTACCTGCTGCTTTAGCTGAAGCTAAATGTCCCACTGTTAGCGTGGCCAGCTTCTCAATAGTCATAGAACAGAAGCGCAGGAGGACAATGCACCACACTCGGCGGGAAAAAGACAAAGACTGTCGTTGCGCCCGTGTTCTTCGCCCCTCCCCGTGGAAAATATATATCTAAATATATATTTAAATAAGAAAAGAAAAAAACACACACAACCTATTTTTTCCAGAATAATTCAGCTAATGTGCTATTTCGACCAAGCTAACACCGATTTTAAGCCCCCTCCCACACACACACAAAAAATATATATGCTCTTAAGAATTAATAAACGAGTATGTTAGGTAGGAGAGTCCTTTGCATTACCTTATGACGTCCCGTTTGCAGTTTCCACACAGAGGTCCAACAATAACGAGGTGCAAAATATTTTGTCCTCTCGAGCATATCGTAACGAAGAGTTAACAAAGTTGGACTGTCTTTCCTCTCCTGTCAATCACTGGATCACAGGTCATGTCAGTCAGGATATGGAGTGGTGGTTGGTAGAGGTAGGTGGGTGGGCGGGGCCAGCATGCATTCAGTGTGTGTTTCACTAAGTTGGGTTGACTAGTTCCCAGAAGAGTTCTGTACTTGTTTTTATACGTTCAGTAAATGAGCAATTCAGTTACTGCTCGACTGAGAAGCCTCCGCCAAATTATTACAATATTCTCCACTGACTGAAGTTCGCCTTTGGCAACGCAGTGGCAAGCACACATTTGCAGCAGCTGTGCATGTGCATACAACTGCATGCAGCAGATTAGATGATCAGAATTCTTGAACCTTACACACAGGCAAGTCCCCTAAAAAGTCAAAACTATAATACTTTCACTGGTATCATACTGACAAATGGCATAGGTTGGAGGAAAATCTGGAAATGGTTGGCAGTGAAAGAGTTAAAATGTAATGCACTATTGCAACCAACCACTGAAAGAGTAAAAATACACAAACAGTATGATGAACCATTCAAATCACATAATACAGTAGCACTACTGCTAATGTGTTAACGGTAGGTATAACTACTACCGCAATTTTAAAAAATACAGTAAGTAAATGTAAATAACCTTAATATACCCATAATGCAAAGCAAATTACAGTAATTAACTGTAGAAATGTTTTCAGGTAAGTTACTGGGCATTTTGTGGTATTTTACTGTGAAAAATACAGCAAAGGTTAACAGTGCACGCTTATTTCCTTCATTTATTGTGATGACAAAACAAATAGTTGTGTTTCAAACAGCTGGTTATAAAATCGGACGTTCTCGGTGTCAGGTGGCTTTTGATGAACACAACAGAAGGAAAATGAAGGAGCTGTCTTCGCTTTTTGCTGGAGTGTGCGTCAGAGTGTGTTAACCACAGTCGCTGCCACCTCCCCGGTGTTCACAAATAAACATAATAGCTGCGTTTTGTCGTCACTCGGTTCACGCTAAAACCGCTCTGCTCTCTCTTGTTTCTGGCTGTTTCGTTCCCAAAAGGCTGAAAAGTCCACGCTGTGCGTTTGAAGCGTCCCACACTCTGTAATGTCCTCGCCAGCGTTTCCACCATAAACCACTTCCTGCTCAGAACGAAGATCTGACCTCCCAACACCATAATTAGTCTTATTTCAGTTACAGAAACTTTCAGTACTTATCTGTGAAACACTAATAACTGTTACTGTTACATTTGTGACTGCATGTGATTTAAGTTTATTCACAGCTTTACATTTAACATGTTCAGGTTTTGTCATTTTACTGATGTTTCTTGTAAATAGAGCAGATATTTCGCCACGGCGCGGCGCCCTGCAGCAGGACGGCTGCGTTACATCATCGTTACTTCCTGATGTTTCAGTGAAATGAAACTGAAATGTTTTATTGTGATTCTGGAAAAGTGAAGTTCCAAATGTTTCATCAATAAACTCAGTTTTTTATCACAATGAAGAAGGAACGCCTCCTTAATGAAGATGTTATTATTTATTATTATTTATTGCGATCAGATATAGAAAAGACTGAGAACAGCAGAAGAACCTGTGTGGCTCAAACTGGCACGATGTTTAAATCCCATCAGCTCCTGAGTCGACAGTTTGTGCAGTCAACAAATGAAGAGCCGACATCCTTACACGGACCGGAACCACCTACCGCCATTTCTCCGGTTTCTGATGCCTCGCGACGCTCGACTGACACGTGACGAGAAGAGACGGCGAGGAATGTGAGCCTTCATCATCGGAGGAAACAACCTGTCGTCATCATCCTCAGTGAGTCTGAACCACTGTAAGCTCACACATTCATTTCTCATAATGCTGACACACACACACACACACACACACGAGTACACAAGTACACACATCCTGTACTTCAGCAGAGGTACAGACTCTCACGCACCACAAAGTTGAAGCACAGCTTCTTTAATGTTCACTTAGAGCCTCAGGTGTGTGAACCTGCACGGCTCAGGTGTGGCAGCGCGGGCTAACACCGCAGCTGTAGCTAAAGGTTGCTTCAGCCCGTGTAAACATCACACACGTGCTCAACCTGCCAACAATGGAAGCAGGTGAGCGGCTCTCACAGGGACAATCCTCAGTGCACAGTGAAAGAGCCTGCTGTGGAATGTGGAAGTGGGAGTGTGGGAGTGAGGGTTTTCCATTTTCCCTCCGGCAGTAGGAAACATCCCAATAAGGACGGCAGGGCGGGTTCTTGCCGCTGACGCTGTGTGGGCGGGGCCTGCTGCCTGATTAAATGGAGCAGTGGTGATGAAGGCGAGCAGAGCTCCGACTGTGAGACAAACTGAAGGATGGCGATGCTGCTGCAGCCTCTGTGGACCTTCGTGCTGGGACACGCCCCCCTCCTGCGCTCGCCCTTCTTCCCCGTGCTCTTCTCGCTCTGCGTCTACCTGTCCTTCTGCCTGCCCTTCCTGCTGCTGGACGCGCTGTCCACCAGGTGGGCGTGGGTGCTCAGGTACAAGCTGCAGCCTCAGAGCTCCGTCAGCTGGTCGTCGGTGCGGCGCTGCCTGGCTCTGACGCTCTACAACCACCTGGTCTTCATCTTCCCGCTCACCGTGCTGCACTGGTACCTGAGGCCGGTGCACCTGACCGAGGAGGCCCCGCCCCTTCCGCGCCTGCTGGCTCAGGTGCTCGTGTGCCTGCTGCTCTTTGACTTCCAGAGCTTCGCCTGGCACCTGCTGCACCACCGAGTGCCCTGGCTCTACCGCACCTTCCACAAGGTGAGTCCCCGAGGACGATGGCGGTGGTGACGGTGTCACGCCTTTGTTCTTCCTCCACCTCACGCTCTCTCTCCTCCTCCTGCAGGTGCACCACACCTACACCTCCACCTCCGCCCTCACCGCCGAGTACTCGGGCACCTGGGAGACCCTCAGCCTGGGCCTGTTCGCTGCCGCCAACCCCCTCCTGCTGGGCTGCCACCCGCTCACCGAGCTCGCCTTCTTCGTGGTCAACATCTGGCTGTCGGTGGAGGATCACTGCGGCTACGACCTGCCGTGGGCCACGCACCGCCTGGTGCCGCTGGGGCTGTACGGCGGGGCGCGCCACCACGACCTTCACCACCTCAAGTCCAAGTGCAACTTTGCGCCGTACTTCACCCACTGGCACCGCCTGGCCGGGACGCTGCAGACGCAGGACTGAGCCGCCGTGATGGCGAGGAGCTGATGTAGAGACGTTTTCTATTTATTTATTTATTCCTGTTTTTATTTATTATGCCACTTCTGAGCCCACCAATCACAGCGGGCTCTCCTCGACTCGCTGCTCCTCTCTGACGTAGAGACGGAGCAGTCGGAGCCACGAGAGCGCCGTGAGCCGTCGACGGCGTGAGCACGTTAACTGATACCGGACAGATGTGCCGATGAGGCAGCTGGCTGCGAGCGCGGGACAGACGAAAGTGAAACGAGGGACAGAGATAAGCTGGCGAGGAAGACGAGGAGTCGCGCCGCCGCTGAAGGAGAAGCGCGGCGTCAGAGGGAAACTGGAAAGTTTGATTCTGAACTGGGAAGTGAAAGTTTGAGCACTGAAGACAAAATGAAGCTAAAATAAAGTTTGTGAAGAGAAACACACAAGTCTGTTTCCTGTTTGTGTCCAAAACACACACACAGAGACGCACACACACACACACACACGCACACACACACACACACACAGACACACACACACACAGACACACACACACACACACACACACCTGTGTGTCTGTGAGCTTCAGCAGGAGACAGATCGTTGGTGGAGACGATCTCTGAACGTCACGATTCAAACAGCATCTGTGAACATTCAGCAGGAATAAAGTTTATTGTTAATAATCACAATTATTCAGCACGTCGTCTGCAGAGACGTCGTCATGTTGTTTAAGTAAAAATGGAGGCAGAGCCTTCAGTTTTTAGGCCCCATCTCATCTTAATGACCTTATAGTACCATACCACCCCATTAGAGCACTTTTCAGGTGTGTTGCAACAGCCCTCGAGGGCTGGAGTTTGAGACCCCTGTCCAAGAGTTTTTAAAAGTAGAATGGGAGGCAGAGCCTTCAGTTTTCAGGCCCCTCTTCTGTGGAACCAGCTTCCAGTTTGGATTCAGGAGACAGACACTATCTCTACTTTCAAGATTAGGCTTCAAACTTTCCTTTTTGCTAAAGCATATAGTTAGGGCTGGACCAGGTGACCCTGAATCCTCCCTTAGTTATGCTGCAATAGGTGTAGGCTGCCGGGGGATTCCCATGATGCACTGGGTGTTTCTTCCTCACTCACTATGTATTAACAGACCTCTCTGCATCGAATCATATCTGTTATTCGGTCTTTAAGTGACGACGTGACGAATCCTGCTTCCGGGCCCAAAGTAGTCTGCATTTAACATGGCGTTTGTGTTTTTAACATGTTTTACAGTTTTGTCTGATTGCTTAAGCACATTTTTTGTAACTATTGGCTAATTTTGCAAAACTCTTCACACAAATAAGAAAACCTGTCACCCAATCATCAAAACATTGTAGTTCTCTTGCAAAAGCAAACACAGCTAGATTAACTCTCCACACCTTCGTAAAAATGGTGTTTCCGTATCAAACAGTACACACAAGCCATCATCTACTAAGCACACAATGCGCCAACTGCACACTGATGGTATGAATACAAAACACATCTGGCTTTTGCTTCCTCTGTGCACAAGGTAGGCTATGTCAGTTTGAGCTCATACTTCTGTCATAGATCCATAAGCATAGAGGGATCCAAACTTCAAGTACTGCTGTTTATTCAAACACATCAAAACAAACACAAGTGTTTATTTCCAAGTATAGGATTATTTGCAATCGCCATAATGACTCTATGGGTTACGTGGTCTGCAGTGAACATGCTTCCTCTGCCCCAGCATCTGGTCATCTAGCAATTCTGTGAAGTAACAATTTCAGTATTTTTACATCAATGGTATTGGTGTGTTTCTCATTAGCATATGGCAGTGCTACAAATCTTTGTGCAAAGTGACTGTACTAACCGATTCTCATTTCAAAATGTCCTTATGGTGCTTGCTACAGTGTAGCGGCTCGAGTTAGGCTGGACCCGTTGGCCAGCTACCCTCAGGGTCATTCCACGGTTGATTACATGGTCCACTATTGTAGCTCTGATGTCATCAGCAATTCTATTTCTTACTCTTCTTACCCTTCCTCTCCCCCCTCCTCATCTTCCTCTCCCCCCTCCTCGTCTTCCTCTTGCTCCTCCTTGTCCTTGTCGTCCTCTTCCTCGGCCTCCTCTACTTCTCACTCTTCCTGCTCCCTCCATTGTACTCCGCACACACAGCTTACCTGTATTATAGTGCTTAGGCTGATTGCAAAGTGAACTAATTATCTAAGAAAGTTTTGACATGTGAAAGTGTGCCAGACAGTTGGCAAATTAGTGTTAATGATAGCCATACATGTGTATACTTTTGCTAGGAGTGTGTTGGAAATTTGGTAATTGAGTGTTGTGCAGTGAATTGTGCCTACAGTTTTGCAAAGTGTGTGTTACAAAATTGCAAACTGAGTGCAAAGCAGTTTATGTGCTTTTAGTTTTGCAAACTCAGTGAGTGGTTTTGCTATAAGTCTGAATAGTTTTAGAGATTGTGCTACAGGAATCACAGTTAGGGTTTAAGCATTCAGAAAAAACTGTAATGCTTTGTATCTTGTTCTATTTGATCTAAAAAGCCCCTAAAAACAGTCAGTGATCACTGCCGGCCTCCCTCGGCTTTTATTACCACTGTTCATTTTAAAGCTCAGTGTTTAAACCCTTACGATGTAACTGCAGCCCCAGCAGCAGTATATTAATGACTAACCTCGTATTGTGGATGGATTATCTCAGTTGTTCTCCTGACTGAAGTTTGGTCCGTTTACAGCATCCTGCCATGCGATTACATTTGTCTCGAACCATCAGGAACCCTCACGTTAACTTTTATCGAGTGGAAAGAAGTTAGCGTTCATCCTCCAGCGTCACTGTTTATGCTAACATAGCTGTGTCGCTAGCGGTCACGTAGCACATCATTATATAGCAGCTAGCCCAACTTCAGTAACCCTGCAAACGTCACTGCTGTTTAGTTTCTGTCTTCATTTATGTTGGAAGTGATAGCAGAGCTGTACGTTTGACTTTTTCAGAAATCTCTCAGTCAGAACATGCTACATTGTATTTAGATAGAAGCTAACTACCTGCTAACTTCTAACTCCGTTAAATGTCTTAAATTCCGTTTTCATGGATGCCTGGATGTTAAACTTAATTGTTACACCTGGTAGAGCAGAACGCTGATCATTTTATTAAAGATGAAAGAATTTAGACAGTTTTTAACTCTCAGTGATGCCACAGTGATCGTTTGATTTATGGACCTGCAGCAGAGTTTGAGCCCAGACACGGCTAATGACGTCAGACTTAAAGACCGGATTAATCTCCGTCTCTCTTCCACAGCATGTCTTTATCCTGTCTTCCTTCTCTCACCCTGACCGGTCGCAGCAGATGGCCCCGCCCCTCCCTGAGCCTGAATGAGGTGCGTGCAGAGAGCCGTCACTCAGACCTGATCTCTAAACATTGAAAGAGGATTTTTTTCAATCATATCAGGCCCTTGTTTCCCTGATATGATTCACCATTAAAGGAAGAGACAGGTAAGCGCAGGAATGTGCTGCAGCATGAGTAATCGCACTGAACCGAGCGTGCTCCTCTGTGACCTGCATGTGTGTGACTATCAGCACAGCAAAGACCTGAAGGACAGACATGCTCTTCAGGCAGTGTGTTGTATGTTACAGTGTGACGGCTAAATTCACACTCGGGTACATAAACTAAACATAATCATTAACAGTTAAAACAGCTGGCTTTTTAAAACGATCTGAATCTCATTTCTCTGATGTCAGTAGCCCTCTTGTAGATCTCTAAACTGTTATAAAGATAGTTTATACAAGAACAATGTTTCTACACACGGGAATTTGTGAGACTTGGGTTCAGTTTATTAATTACACAGGACGTCTGTAGACACACAGCTCTGCAAAGTATCTCAGAATATTTCAGATGAATAAAAACCTGTGAAAAGTTTCTGCCAATAAAAAAGCCAAGTGTAAATCTCCCTGCTGGTGAACGTTTGTCACCGAGAGATCTTTGCTCAAATAATCGTTCCCGCTAAAAAGCAGGATAAACACCTTAGTTCATAATCAGCCTCGACAGCTCAGTCTGCTTAACACAGAGCTGCAGTCAGGCTGACGGTCACAGCTGCTTCTTGTGTTTCTGCGGTTCAGCTTTGGCGGCTCTCTCTAGCTTTATGTTGAAGAAACAGCGTGAATCAGAATCAACCACCAAAAAAACAACCACTGACCAACGAAGGAAGCCGAGCGTGGAGCCCAGTATCCACCGGCTATTCAGGCATTAATGGTTGATCTGTGCCCGTCTTTGTGACGCCTCACCCCCGCAGGCTCACAGACAACAGGTGACCTGAAAACATCCTCGCACCGGACGACTCACAGCGCGACCTTCCTCAAGATGCTGCTTGAGCCAACCTATTAGAGCTCACCGTGTACACAAAGCTCCGTATCTGCAGAATACGTGGTCACAAGCAGCACTTACTGAACAACGTGGTTCATTTAGGAACCTGCAGCATCTTAACTGACAGTGACACCATTTCAAACTGACATTGAGCTTGAACCTTGTAACATCACACGCTAGCTGACGTCAGCTTGTAACGTTACGTCAATTAAAAAATAACATTAACGTGATATTATTAAAAACGTTAACAGCCTCCATGAAACCTCGTCTCCCGCCTCAAGAAGCAAACGTCCGCGCTCAGGTGTCTTGATGTCCACCATCATTGTACTCGTCCCAACACAGAAAAGCTGCGACTGGAACATGTTTGTCCTGCACCTGCTCGGGTCGCCACCAACACTCAGACTTTCAGGCTCTGAACAGAGAGCAAAGGGTGATTTAGCATCTGTGGTGACTAACGAGGAAGCTGGACACGCCTCTCCAGAAGTGGAACGCAGCCTTCACAGATGTGAAGGGAAGGCACCACGAATCATATCCCACAGCTTCACATCTGTCGGCTGCTCTCTGTTTGAGCCTGAAAGTGTTGGTATGTGACTGAACTTAAACCTACTCCGTGCCCCAAACGCTCACTAACAACCTGCTGCAAAGTTTTTCTCTGGATGAAAGTCATTTATCTGGAATACAGTGGCTTGCAAAAGTATTGGGCCCCCTTGAACTTTCCCACATTTTGTCACATTACAGCCACAAACATGAATCAATTTTGTTGGAATTCCAGGTGAAAGACCAACACAAAGTGGTGTCCACGTGAGGAGTGGACCGAAAATCATACATGATTCCAAACATGTTTTACAAATAAATAACTGCAAAGTGGGGTGTGCGTAATTATTCAGCCCCCTGAGGCGATACTTTGCAGAACCAGCTTTTGCTGCAGTTACTGTCACAGTCCGGCGAGGGCAGACTGTATGTGTTGACAAAAGGACCCAAAACGCAGACTCCAAAAACTTTAACAAAAAACAAGCCGTTTATTGAGGCTAGCAAAAAGGTACAAACAAAAGGGCATTGGTGAAACGAAACAATAACCTAAACTGGGTGAACTAAAACTAAACATGAAAAAACCTTAAACATGGTGAACTGACATAGATTCCTGAAGTTGTGACAGGGATGAGCAGACGACCTGACAAAGAACGACTGAAAGCACACGGACTAAATACACACAGGAGGATAATGAGTGACTTATGTATATATATGTATATATTGTACTATTCTTAGTTAGCGTATTGTCTGTCTTGTCTTAATGTTGGTTTATAATGGAGCACTGTAACAAAAAATAATTTCCCCCAGGGATCAATAAAGTATTCTGATTCTGATTCTGATTCTGAATGAGGGAAGTGGGAACACATGGAGAAACAGCTGACACACATGAACATAACGACGTCACCAGGAGAGAGTAACACTAAAAACATTGAACATAGGAACACAGGACTCCTTCAAAATAAAACAGGAAAATAATGAGACGCAGACCTGACAACATAAGACACACAGACATGAAACACACGAAGGGCAAGGGAGACTTCACAGGGGTTGAAAACACAAGGGGGAGCTAATAAGCAAATGAACATAGGAAACCTACTAAGGTTAAACATACACTATAAACATCAAAAGAACTAAAACTCAAAACACTGGGTCATAAGACCCAGGATGGTGACAGTTACAGCCGACTCGAGGGAGGAAGTGAGTTATAAAAAGCTGATCGCTGGAGAGGCGCTGCTCCTATCTGATCAGATAAGGCGTGACAGGGTGGAGGTATTTACATCTGTTAATGTAAATTATAAAAATAACTTGAGTTTCAAACTACAAACTGACCCAGAGAAAACGAAATGTGCTCTTTATCACCTCCACCCACTGACACCACCCACTCACTTTCAGAGGAACTGAGCAGTCATCGGGGTCGATTCTGGTTCATTCTTCAGTGGCAGTGTTAGCGAGCGTCACACTTACTGACACACAGATATGTGTGTGTGTGGTTTCTGGGAATTTAGTGTATGTATTCTGTGGAGCTGCTCCTTCAGCCAGGATCAACAGAAACATCAGGAGCTCTGCAGACTTCCTCCAGACTCACACAGTCGTTTGTCCCTGATGTAATCTTTACTTCAGCTGCGTCATCCTCCCACACGTGCATGCAGCGCTTTACTTTAGCCACCAGGCCCACCCACACGGATTCCCCAGGGGAACTCCGAGGAACAACTCTGTGATTAGCAGAAAACTCCACATCACCAAATTCATCCCGACTTTATTTGGGAAGCTGTGAGTTAGTAGCTGAAACTTCATTTTTCTGTTTCGTTTCACAGAGAACGTGAATTTTAACAAGCAGCAGTTAGAAACACAATTTAAACTTTTGTCATCGCAAATGTTTTGATGTTGTGGTTTATTTTTAGAGGATTCGATGTTAAGACAAATGTCGAAGAGCTGCTCTGGTAAATCTCATTCTTCTATCGTTTATGTCGTTCAGAGCGTGAATATCTCTCTGTAGGTTTAATAATTATATCTGAATAAATTGGATTTAAAGGAAAAATACAGCAAATCCCACTGCAGGTCAGCACTATGATGACATCATTAAACAAAGCTGCATTTCATATTTGTAATATTAAACGTGTGCAGTGTTATTATCTTAAATCTAATTATTTATTCCAATATGATCATCGATCGTTAACTTTTATTTTTCAAAAGGTAAAGCCAAGAGCTTCCTAATGTTTTCATAGTGAAGATTAAATATATACGATTTTTAGCTTAATAATATTACATAATAATATTTGTGATTATGAATCCAGTACTGACTCCGCCTCCTGGTCCGCTGAAGACGCAGCGTCCAGGTGAACAGAGCATGCATCAGTGTTTGGACATGTTCTTATTTTAAACATGTAAATACTTGTTTATGTTATTTATCATGAAACATCTGTAAAAACACAAAAGATGAAGTTTGTAGAAACACGCAAACTTTTATAAAGCTTTACGGCACATTTGTGATGCCTCGCGACGCTCGACTGACATGTGACGAGAAGAGACGGCGAGGAATGTGAGCCTTCATCATCAGAGGAAACAACCTGTCATCATCATCCTCAGTGAGTCTGAACCACTGTAAGCTCACACATTCATTTCTCATAATGCTGACACACACACACACACACGAGTACACACGAGTACACAAGTACACACATCCTGTACTTCAGCAGAGGTACAGACTCTCACGCACCACAAAGTTGAAGCACAGCTTCTTTAATGTTCACTTAGAGCCTCAGGTGTGTGAACCTGCACGGCTCAGGTGTGGCAGCGCGGGCTAACACCGCAGCTGTAGCTAAAGGTTGCTTCAGCCCGTGTAAACATCACACACGTGCTCAACCTGCCAACAATGGAAGCAGGTGAGCGGCTCTCACAGGGACAATCCTCAGTGCACAGTGAAAGAGCCTGCTGTGGAATGTGGAAGTGGGAGTGTGGGAGTGAGGGTTTTCCATTTTCCCTCCGGAAGTAGGAAACATCCCAATAAGGACGGCAGGGCGGGTTCTTGCTGCTGACGCTGTGTGGGCGGGGCCTGCTGCCTGATTAAATGGAGCAGTGGTGATGAAGGCGAGCAGAGCTCCGACTGTGAGACAAACTGAAGGATGGCGATGCTGCTGCAGCCTCTGTGGACCTTTGTGCTGGGACACGCCCCCCTCCTGCGCTCGCCCTTCTTCCCCGTGCTCTTCTCGCTCTGCGTCTACCTGTCCTTCTGCTTGCCCTTCCTGCTGCTGGACGCGCTGTCCACCAGGTGGGCGTGGGTGCTCAGGTACAAGCTGCAGCCTCAGAGCTCCGTCAGCTGGTCGTCGGTGCGGCGCTGCCTGGCTCTGACGCTCTACAACCACCTGGTCTTCATCTTCCCGCTCACCGTGCTGCACTGGTACCTGAGGCCGGTGCACCTGACCGAGGAGGCCCCGCCCCTTCCGCGCCTGCTGGCTCAGGTGCTCGTGTGCCTGCTGCTCTTTGACTTCCAGAGCTTCGCCTGGCACCTGCTGCACCACCGAGTGCCCTGGCTCTACCGCACCTTCCACAAGGTGAGTCCCCGAGGACGATGGCGGTGGTGACGATGTCACGCCTTTGTTCTTCCTCCACCTCACGCTCTCTCTCCTCCTCCTGCAGGTGCACCACACCTACACCTCCACCTCCGCCCTCACCGCCGAGTACTCGGGCACCTGGGAGACCCTCAGCCTGGGCCTGTTCGCTGCCGCCAACCCCCTCCTGCTGGGCTGCCACCCGCTCACCGAGCTCGCCTTCTTCGTGGTCAACATCTGGCTGTCGGTGGAGGATCACTGCGGCTACGACCTGCCGTGGGCCACGCACCGCCTGGTGCCGCTGGGGCTGTACGGCGGGGCGCGCCACCACGACCTTCACCACCTCAAGTCCAAGTGCAACTTTGCGCCGTACTTCACCCACTGGGACCGCCTGGCCGGGACGCTGCAGACGCAGGACTGAGCCGCCGTGATGGCGAGGAGCTGATGTAGAGACGTTTTCTATTTATTTATTTATTCCTGTTTTTATTTATTATGCCACTTCTGAGCCCACCAATCACAGCGGGCTCTCCTCGACTCGCTGCTCCTCTCTGACGTAGAGACGGAGCAGTCGGAGCCACGAGAGCGCCGTGAGCCGTCGACGGCGTGAGCACGTTAACTGATACCGGACAGATGTGCCGATGAGGCAGCTGGCTGCGAGCGCGGGACAGACGAAAGTGAAACGAGGGACAGAGATAAGCTGGCGAGGAAGACGAGGAGTCGCGCCGCCGCTGAAGGAGAAGCGCGGCGTCAGAGGGAAACTGGAAAGTTTGATTCTGAACTGGGAAGTGAAAGTTTGAGCACTGAAGACAAAATGAAGCTAAAATAAAGTTTGTGAAGAGAAACACACAAGTCTGTTTCCTGTTTGTGTCCAAAACACACACACAGAGACGCACACACAGAGACGCACACACAGACACACACAGATGCACACACACACACACACACACACACACGCAGACACACACACAGACACACACACACAGACACACACACACACACACAGACACACACACAAACACACACACACACGCAGACACACACGCAGACACACACACAGACACACACACACACACACACACACAGACACACACACACACACACGCAGACACACACACACACACACACAGATGCATACACACACACACGCAGACACACACACACACACACACAAACACACACACACACACACACACACAGACACACACACACACACACGCAGACACACACACACACACACACAGATGCATACACACACACACGCAGACACACACACACACACACACAAACACACACACACACGCAGACACACACACAGACACACACACAGACACACACACACACACACACAGACACACACACACACACACGCAGACACACACACACACACACACAGATGCATACACACACACACACACAGACACACACACACACACACACAGACACACACACACACACACACACACACACAGACTCACACACACACACACACCTGTGTGTCTGTGAGCTTCAGCAGGAGACAGATCGTTGGTGGAGACGATCTCTGAACGTCACGATTCAAACAGCATCTGTGAACATTCAGCAGGAATAAAGTTTATTGTTAATAATCACAATTATTCAGCACGTCGTCTGCAGAGACGTCGTCATGTTGTTTAAGTAAAAATGGAGGCAGAGCCTTCAGTTTTTAGGCCCCATCTCATCTTAATGACCTTATAGTACCATACCACCCCATTAGAGCACTTTTCAGGTGTGTTGCAACAGCCCTCGAGGGCTGGAGTTTGAGACCCCTGTCCAAGAGTATTTAAAAGTAGAATGGGAGGCAGAGCCTTCAGTTTTCAGGCCCCTCTTCTGTGGAACCAGCTTCCAGTTTGGATTCAGGAGACAGACACTATCTCTACTTTCAAGATCAGGCTTCAAACTTTCCTTTTTGCTAAAGCATATAGTTAGGGCTGGACCAGGTGACCCTGGATCCTCCCTTAGTTATGCTGCAATAGGTGTAGGCTGCTGGGGGATTCCCATGATGCACTGGGTGTTTCTTCCTCACTCACTATGTGTTAATAGACCTCCCTGCACTGAATCATATCAGTTATTCGGTCTTTAAGTGACGACGTGACGAATCCTGCTTCCGGGCCCAAAGTAGTCTGCAGTTAACATGGCGTTTGTGTTTTTAACATGTTTAATGCTTTGTATCTTGTTCTATTTGATCTAAAAAGCCCCTAAAAACAGTCAGTGATCACTGCCGGCCTCCCTCGGCTTTTATTACCACTGTTCATTTTAAAGCTCAGTGTTTAAACCCTTACGATGTAACTGCAGCCCCAGCAGCAGTATATGAATGACTAACCTCGTATTGTGGATGGATTATCTCAGTTGTTCTCCTGACTGAAGTTTGGTCCGTTTACAGCATCCTGCCATGCGACTGCATTTGTCTCTAACCATCAGGAACCTTCACGTTAACTTTTATCGAGTGGAAAGAAGTTAGTGTTCATCCTCCAGCTTCACTGTTTATGCTAACATAGCTGTGTCGCTAGCGATCATGTAGCACATCATTATATAGCAGCTAGCCCAACTTCAGTAACCCTGCAAACGTCACTGCTGTTTAGTTTCTGTCTTCATTTATGTTGGAAGTGATAGCAGAGCTGTACGTTTGACTTTTTCAGAAATCTCTCAGTCAGAACATGCTACATTGTATTTAGATAGAAGCTAACTACCTGCTAACTTCTAACTCCGTTAAATGTCTTAAATTCCGTTTTCATGGATGCCTGGATGTTAAACTTAATTGTTACACCTGGTAAAGCAGAACGCTGATCATTTTATTAAAGATGAAAGAATTTAGACAGTTTTTAACTCTCAGTGATGCCACAGTGATCGTTTGATTTATGGACCTGCAGCAGAGTTTGAGCTCAGACACGGCTAATGACGTCAGACCGGATTAATCTCCGTCTCTCTTCCACAGCATGTCTTTATCCTGTCTTCCTTTTCTCACCCCGACCGATGGCCCCGCCCCTCCCTGAGCCTGAATGAGGTGCGTGCAGAGAGCCGTCACTCAGACCTGATCTCTAAACATTGAAAGAGGATTTTTTTCAATCATATCAGGCCCTTGTTTCCCTGATATGATTCACCAATAAAGGAAGAGACAGGTAAGCGCAGGAATGTGCTGCAGCATGAGTAATCGCACTGAACCGAGCGTGCTCCTCTGTGACCTGCATCGACCTGCCTGCTGTAACACTGACTCGTGAAATGTCAAAGGTCGCCCTCTGCACACGGTGACGGACCAATCAGCTGGTCAGAGGACAATGATGAGAGCGATGAAGGCGTCTGCAGAGTGACAAGCACCAGGTTACCTGACCGTGAGCGTGTGTGTGTGTGTGTGTGTGTGTGTGTGTGAAGGTTGTGCAACTGTCTGCAGTCGTGTCTCGGCAGGCCTCTTTGTGCTTCTCTGCAGAGCACGTACGCAATTCGTCACCCATGTGGAAACTCTCTGACGACAGCTGAACGGTTGAATCTTGAATTGTTCCACTGCTCACTGCTGTCAGAGGGGGCGGGGTTTGTTAGAAGATGCCAGGTATTTTTAGCTTTTTTTCCCAGCAGGTGATCGAGCAGGTTTTTAGTGTCTCTTCTCCGTTTTTTTTTTAGCTTCTTTCCATCGTCCTTTGTCCTCGTCTTTCTCTTTGTTTCTCAAACAAACTATGACAATCAGGTGGACCAGTATGGCAAAGCCGCAATGATGCAATTGGGAAAAAAATCTGTTGGGCGATTGCTACAGTCCGGACAGATGACAGTTACTGTGATCATTTTCAGCTTCAGTGTGAAATATCTGAAGAATCGTTGAGGGTTCTGGGATCAGCCCCGGAGCAGGAACCAGTTCACATGCTGGCAAAAGGACGCACTGTCACTACCCGATCCGTACCGGCTACCCGATCCGTACCGGCAACCCGATTGGTACTACGCATGCACAAATCTTACGTCACTTCCTCTCTTTGCCAACATTGCGACGATTAATGTATTTGAGTGACACGGTTAGCACCCAGTTAGCTCCTAGCATTTCTCAACAGCTCTGCCTCCTTTTCGACATTTAAACAATGGATAATCCGTTTACAAACAAATTCATGCTTCATGAATTCAGGCACCTAATTACAGAGTTAATAATGCAGACTTTGTAATATGTCACGTGATGATTCAGCAGCCAGATGAAGTGTTTACTGGCAATTGACAGTGATAGTGGACATCATCATCACTATTCCAACAATCCTCTGCACACAGACGAGCATAAACACACTCAACTATCACTAAATCAAATTTAACACACGTTTGTAATGACGCTAGTTCATAGGGCTCATTCACTCGGTCAGCAGGGGGCAGTATCCTCATACACTGGGGAGTAAACTGCCATTAGACAAAACAGAAGAAGAAGAAAACACCTGCACATGTGCGGTACGGATCAGGGAGTCCTATGGAGCCCCGCAGGGGACATGGGAGGAAAAAAAATTAAGACGGACTTTTGTGAGATCTCGCAAAACAAACTCGGGATCTCGCAAAAGTCCGTCTTAATTTTTTTTCTCCCTGCGGGGCTCCGTAGAGTCCTGATCCGTAACTATCTTTTTACTTTTCGTTTTTGTCTAGATTATATTGAAATTGTTCATTGCAAACATTTTCAGAGATGCTTATTATTCTTAACATCTTAACTGATACTCTGACCTGTAACTATCGTAAAATGCTTCGAGCGGAAGTAGTGGCCATTTGCACATGCGTGGTACCGATCGGGTTTCCGGTACGGATCGGGTAGTGGCACGCACAATGAAGCCTTTGACAGTTCAGAGTGCGCCTCCTTAAAACCTCCCCTGTGGAACCACAAAGCACGGATCCACACAGTTCCACCTTTGTTCCATCCAAGAGCTCTGGGATCTCGCTGCTCATTCTTTCAGGCGATTACGGCTGCCCCTGAGCTGCTCCGTCCAGAGCGCTGGAGTCCCGCCATGAAGGCCTCGCCTATAACATGACCTTTAAATGGTTTGTACTGACGGCTCACACTGTGGCTCAGTGACACGACCGTCGAGCTCCACAAACAAGAAGCTCCGAGCCTGCAGTTCCTCTACCATCCAGCAGAGGTGCTCACTTCTCCTTCGTAACAACTGTGAGCACTTAAACTCTGTTAGAGTCTGCATGACTCTCTGACTGACAGACGGCTGAACGGGACCTGTGTGTGCATTTGCCTGCACGCACACAGTGACAGGTGATCACGCCACATTAAACTGCAGCCAGCTGTCAGAGGACTCAGGTCACACCTGCACGCTGTCCACCCACAGGACGGGAAACCTGCGGCTCTGCTTTTATTCAGACAGCCACAGCTGCCTGCAGCTGCTTTCCTCGGCCAGGTAAACCCTGACAGCCCAGCAGGTTAAAGCCTTCAGTCCAGCTTCCTGTTTGTGAATGCTCAGAGTGACGCTGGTGTGGAGCGCTTTCGGTTTCAGCAGTTATTTAAATCCTCTCAGATTCAATGCTGCCTCTTACTTCCTGTGGAAATCCACAGGACAAACACCAATTTTCTTCTCTGACCAGAACTGAGCGACTTCTTGGAAACCACCCATGGAAAGTCCACTTGTCCGTTACGACAGCGTGCCAGGCCATGAGGTCATCTTTCTTTCAAAACACAGTACAATGTGAGGCATTTCGTCCACGCCCAGCCTTATCCCAGCGCCGGAACTACAAGGAACTAGCTTCAGTTTTTCACCACAGCAAGCATGGGAGTTCCTCGGGAAGCTCAGATAATCATCATAACCATAACATAACCTTCCTCTAACAGCTCCTGCAGCAGCTCGTCCACTTCCTGTGTGGAAACTCAAAAACAAGCTTCTTTGCCGACACATGAGGCTAAATCCAGCCCAGCGAGGCCTCGGTCAGTTTAACCCATCTTCATCATCAATCTTCATCCTGACTTCCTCTGTATGAAGCTCGAGTTGATCAGTGATGATGAGGAATATGATGTTATGATGTGATGACGATGATGATGATGAGGAGGATGAGGATGATGAGGATGATGCTGATACTGTGAGGAACATGATGAGGAGGAGGATGATGAGGATGAGGATGATGAGGATTATGTGAAGATGATACGGTTGTTGATGATGATGATGGTGATGATGTGAGGATGATGATGATGGTGGTGATGATGAGGATGATGATGGTGGTGGTGATGAGGATGAGGATGATGATAGTGATGAGGTTGATGATGGTGGTGGTGATGAGGATGAGGATGATGATAGTGATGAGGATGAGGATGATGATAGTGATGAGGATGAGGTTGATGATGATGGTAGTGATGAAGTGAGGATGATGATGTGGTGGTGATGAGGATGAGGATGATGATGGTGGTGGTGATGAGGATGATGATGATGGTGGTGATGAAGTGAGGATGATGAGGATGATGAGGATGGTGGTGATGAGGATGATGATGATGATGATGATGGTGATGATGATGATGAGGATGATGATGTGGTGGTGATGAGGATGACGATGATGATGGTGGTGGTGATGAGGATGAGGATGATGATGGTGGTGGTGATGAGGATGATGATGATAATGGTAGTGATGATGAAGAGGATGATGATGGTGGTGGTGATGAGGATGATGGTAGTGATGAGGATGAGGATGATGATGATGGTGGTGATGAGGATGAGGATGATGGTAGTGATGAGGATGAGGTTGATGATGGTGGTGGTAATGAGGATGATTGTAGTGATGAGGATGAGGTTGATGATGATGGTGGTGATGAGGATGAGGATGATGGTAGTGATGAGGATGAGGTTGATGATGGTGGTGGTGATGAGGATGATTGTAGTGATGAGGATGAGGATGATGGTAGTGATGAGGATGAGGTTGATGATGGTGGTGGTAATGAGGATGATGTAGTGATGAGGATGAGGTTGATGATGGTGGTGGTAATGAGGATGATGGTAGTGATGAGGATGAGGTTGATGATGGTGGTGGTGACGAGGATGAGGATGATGATGATGGTGGTGATGATGATGATGAGGATGATGATGATGGTGGTGGTGATAATGATGATGATGGTGGTGATGAAGATGAGGATGATGATGATGGTAGTGATGAGGATGAGGTTGATGATGATGGTGGTGATGAGGATGAGAATGATGAGGATGATGTGAAGATAAAGATGATGACGTGATGATGATGATGATGATGGTGGTGATGAGGCGATCGTGGCTCAAGAGTTGGGAGTTCGCCTTGTAGTCGGAAGGTTGCCGGTTCGAGCCCCGGCTTGGACAGTCTCGGTCGTTCAATTCAATTCAATTTTATTTATATAGCGCCAAATCACAACAAAAGTCGCCTCAAGGCGCTTCATAGGTACAGAGAAAAACCCAACAATCATATGACCCCCTATGAGCAAGCACTTTGGCGACAGTGGGAAGGAAAAACTCCCTTTTAACAGGAAGAAACCTCTGGCAGAACTAGGCTCAGGGAGGGGCGGGACCATCTGCTGCGACCGGTTGGGGTGAGAGAAGGAAGACAGGATAAAAGACATGCTGTGGAAGAGAGACAGAGGTTAATAACAGATATGATTCAATGCAGAGAGGTCTGTTAACACATAGTGAGTGAGAAAGGTGACTGGAAAGGAAAAACTCAATGCATCATGGGAATCCCCCGGCAGCCTACATCTATTGCAGCATAACTAAGGGAGGATTCAGGGTCACCTGGTCCAGCCCTAACTATATGCTTTAGCAAAAAGGAAAGTTTTAAGCTTAATCTTGAAAGTAGAGATAGTGTCTGTCTCCCGAATCCAAACTGGAAGCTGGTTCCACAGAAGAGGGGCCTGAAAACTGAAGGCTCTGCCTCCCATTCTACTTTTAAATACTCTAGGAACAACAAGTAGGCCTGCAGAGCGAGAGCAAAGTGCTCTAATAGGGGGATATGGTACTACAAGGTCATTAAGATAAGATGGGGCCTGATTATTTAAGACCTTGTATGTGAGGAGCAGGATTTTGAATTCAATTCTGGATTTAACAGGAAGCCAATGAAGGGAAGCCAAAACAGGAGAAATCTGCTCTCTCTTTCTAGTCCCTGTCAGGACTCTTGCTGCAGCATTTTGGATTAACTGAAGGCTTTTCAGGGAGTTTTTTGGACATCCTGATAATAATGAATTACAGTCGTCCAGCCTGGAAGTAATAAATGCATGAACTAGTTTTTCAGCGTCACTCTGAGACAGGATATTTCTAATTTTAGAGATGTTGCGCAAATGGAAGAACGCAGTCTTACATATTTGTTTAATATGTGCGTTGAAGGACATGTCCTGGTCAAAAATGACTCCAAGGTTCCTCACAGCGTTACTGGAGGCCAAGGTAATGCCATCCAGAGTAAGAATCTGCTTAGATACCATATTTCTAAGATTCTCAGGGCCGAGTACAATAACCTCAGTTTGATCTGAATTAAGAAGCAGAAAGTTAGCGGCCATCCAGGGCTTTATGTCTTTAAGACATTCCTGCAGTTTAACTCATTGGTGTGTGTTATCTGGCTTCATGGACAGATAGAGCTGGGTGTCATCTGCATAGCAGTGTAAATGTATGCTATGTCTTCTAATGATGCTGCCTAAGGGAAGCATGTATAATGTAAACAGAATTGGTCCTAGCACTGAACCCTGTGGAACTCCATAATTAACCTCAGTGTGTGAAGAGGACTCTCCATTTACATGCACAAACTGGAGTCTATTAGATAGATATGATACAAATCACTGCAGTGCAGTACCTGTAATACCTACAGCATGTTCTAATCGCTCTAATAGGATATTATGGTCGACAGTATCGAACGCTGCACTGAGGTCTAGCAGGACAAGCACAGAGATGAGTCCACTGTCAGAGGCCATAAGAAGATCATTTGTAACCTTCACTAAAGCTGTTTCTGTGCTGTGATGAGCTCTGAAACCTGACTGAAACTCTTCAAATAAGCCTCTGCAGATGATCTGTTAGCTGTTTGACAACTACTCTTTCAAGGATTTTTGATATGAAAGGAAGGTTGGAGATTGGCCTATAATTAGCTAAGACTGCTGGGTCTAGAGATGCTTTTTGAGTAAAGGTTTAACTACAGCCAGCTTGAAGGCCTGTGGTACATAGCTGATTATTAGAGATAGGTTGATCATATTTAAGATCGAAGCATTAATTAATGGCAGGACTTCTTTGAGCAGTTTTGTAGGAATGGGGTCTAAAAGACACGTTGATGGTTTGGAGGAAGTAATTATTGAAGTTAACTCAGAAAGATCAATTGGAGAAAAAGAGTCTAACTTAACATCAATGGTACTAAGAGTAGCTGTAGATAATATTACATCTGTGGGATGATTATTGGTAATTTTTTCTCTAATGATAAAAATTTTATTTGTGAAGAAGTTCATGAAGTCATTACTAGTTAACGTTAAAGGGATGGTTGGCTCAACAGAGCTCTGACTGTTTGTCAGCCTGGCTACAGAGCTGAAGAGAAACCTGGGGTTGTTCTTATTTACTTCAATCAGTGATGAATAGTAAGATGTTCTGGCTTTGTGGAGGGCTTTCTTATAAAGTAACAAACTATTTCTCCAGGCTAAATGATGATCCTCTAAATTTGTGACACGCCATTTCCTCTCCAGCTTACGAGTCGTCTGCTTTAGGCTACGTGTTTGAGAATTATACCACGGAGTTAGGTACTTCAAAGTCAAAGTCAAAGTCAGCTTTATTTGTCGATTCTTCCACATGTACAGGACATACGGAGAATAGAAATTGCGTTACTCTTCAATCCCTAGATAAATAGCAAATGAACATTTAAATATATTTAAATATAAAAGTGATTAAAAAATGCAAGTAAAATAATTAAAAAGTAAAAATTTAAATAAATACAATTTTACATATAACAAGAAAGCTATATAATATACAATATAATGGGTAAGTGACATTGAGTCTCTGATTAGAGACCTTAGTTTTCACAGGAGCTACAGTATCCAGAGTCGTACGTAGTGAGGAGGTGAAATTATTAACAAGATAATCGACCTCTGTTGGGGCAGCGTTCAGATAGCTGCTCTGTGTTGGTACAGGGCATTGAAGATGATAACAGTGGGTGGATTATATTCTTAAACTTAGTTACAGCGCTTTCAGAAAGACATCTACTGTGATAACGTCTACTCTCCACTGCTGTGTAATCAATTATTGTAAATGTAAATGTTATCAGGAAATGATCAGACAGGAGAGGGTTTTCAGGAAACACTGTTAAATGTTCAGTTTCTATGCCATATGTTAAAACAAGATCTAGAGTGTGATTAAAGTGGTGGGTGGGTTCTTTTACATTTTGAGAGAAACCAATTGAGTCTAATAACAGATTAAATGCCATGTTGAGGCTGTCGTTTTTAGCATCTACATGGATGTTAAAATGTATGGGGCGCCGTTTGTAAAGTGAAACATGCTGAAATTAACGGCAACATTTTTCCACATTTAGCTCAAAACAAGTCATTTTTTACAACATTTAGTAAAATATTTGTAACTTTTCATATTTAAAACAGAATTTTAAATGTTAAATCTAAATGTTAAATATTCAATCTAAATGTTAAATGTTAAATCTAAATGCTAAATGTTAAATGTTAAATCTAAATGCTAAATGTTAAACGTTAAATCTAAATGTTTAGGCTAACATGCAAATTTATTGCACGGATCAGCGGAAATACCAAAATACCATCCGGCCATACAAACTACGTCCCAAACTCCACCAACTGGGACTTAACTCCTCTCTGTGCAACTGGATTGTGGACTTCCTCACTAACCGTAGACAGAGTGTCAGAGTGGGTAAGAACACCTCTTCCACCCTTGTGGTCAACACCGGTGCCCCTCAGGGGTGTGTTCTGAGCCCTCTGCTATACACTCTCTTCACCCATGACTGTATTTCCTCCTGCGCGTCCAATCTCATTGTTAAGTTTGCAGATGACACTACAGTGCTCGGACTTATATCCAACAATGATGAGACAAACTATAGGACAGAGGTGCAACAACTAGAGTCATGGTGCCACGACAATAACTTGGTCTTAAACACCAAAAAGACCAAGGAATCATTGTAGATTTCCGGAAGAGGGGTCATAACAACCATCTGCCTCTCTTCATTGGCAGTGAGGCGGTGGAGAGGGTGAGCAGTTTTAAATTCTTGGGGGTAACTGTGACCGAGGACCTGTCCTGGGGCAACCATATCACCTCAGTTGTACGGAAGGCCCAACAGCGCCTCTACTACCTGAGGAGACTGCGGAGCGCACACATTCCCAGATCTCTGATGTTGAACTTCTACAACTGTGCCATCAGCAGCGTTCTGACGTATGGATTTCTAGTGTGGTTCCCCAGCTGCACCAAGGCCGATCAGCAAGCACTCCAGCGGGTGGTGAAAGAAGCTGGCAGAATTATTGGAACAAGTCTGCCAGAGATCAGTAATATCTTCCCCACTCGCTGTCTGAGGAGGGTGCACAGTATCCTGCGGGACCAACATCACCCTGCGCGCCACCTTTTCCATCTGCTGCCCTCAGGGAGAAGGTACAGGTCTATACAGGCCAGAACATCCAGACTGGCCAACAGCCTGTATCCACAGGCTGTGAGGCTCCTGAACTCTCTGCCCCCCTCTCACGGACAATAACCATATCCAACTTCTTAATAGCAATGAACTGGTCTGCATTGGTGCATCATATCTTTATTCTCTTCCCCCTCCTGGCCCCCCCCCCCTCTTTCTTAAATAGATAACTATCATATCTGATATCATATCTCACAGTACAATAATATTGAATGGGTTGCATTGTTGTATTTTGTCATGTTTCTCAGGTCTTTGTCTGAATTTCTACGAACATTATTGCTAAGGATTGTCTTATTGCATTGGAGTCACACTGGGTTAAATATGTACACTTGGGTTTTAAGGGGTATTTATTATTTTCTTCTTTTTTTTGGGTTGTATGGAAGCCCCAAACGCAATTTCATTGTTCTTGACAATGACAATAAATAAATAAATACTAAATACTAAAAAGCTTTCCGAAAACCTCCGGTGCAAAAGTGTGCCGGTGGTGGTCAGACACGTTCTCACTCCCAAAGCGTAATAATTTTCGCTAGGTGACAAATTGTCAACATTTTATGCTTTCGGGTACCCAACACGTTCCTAAATGACGGCATCGGAAAAAGGAGAGCACATGAGAACCGTTTGGACTCAATCTACACATGTTCGTTCATTTTCTAAAAATCGATTTGGAAAACACTATTTTACGTCATTTAACTGCTAGTAAAGGTTATGAATAAGGTTATAGTTAGGGATAAGGTTAGGTTTAGGGCTGGAACACATGGCTGAAACGTCTATTATGGCGGGACCGTCATTCCACTGGAATTCAGCCATAACCCGACCATGAGAAAGCACGTCCGGCAATTTAGCTGAAAACATCGGAAGATCCGTTTTGTCGGCCATTCAAAGGTTCAGCAGTAGTGCACTCTTAGCAGCTGCAGTCTCCACTTCACAATCGCTGCAGCACATGTCCAGCAAAATCGCTGGACATGCTCGTAGGCAAGAAGTGAAGTAGCACATGGCGGGGAGAAGTGAGGAGGAGAACAGACACAATTTTGCACCGGAGGTTTTCGGGAAGCTTTTATTTTGGTATTTCCGTTGATCCGTACAAAAAATTTGCATATTAGCCTAAACATTTAGGTTTAACATTTAACATTTAGATTTAACATTTAACATTTGATGAAAAGTTACAAATATTTTACTAAATGTTGTAAAAAATTACTCGAAAAAATATGTTTTTGTAAGGTTTTGAGCTAAATGTGGAAAAATGTTGCCGTTAATTTCAGCATGTTTCACTTTACAAACGGCGCCCCATGAAAATCACCCACAATAATTATTTTATCTGAGCTCAGAACTAAATCAGATATAAAGTCTGAGAAATCAGACAGAAACTCTGTGTAAGGCCCAGGTGGACGATAGATGAGAACAAGTAAGACTGGTTTCTGAGTTTTACAGCTGGGGTGGACAATGTTAAGCATCAGGCTTTCAAATGAATTAAAAGTCTGTCTTGGTCTTTCATTAATTAATAGGCTGGTGTGAAAAATTGCTGCCACACCTCCCCCTCGGCCTGTGCTTCGAGATTTCTGGTAGTTAGAATGACTCGGGGGTGTTGATTCATTTAAACTAACATAATCATCCTGCTGCAACCAGGTTTCTGTAAGGCAGAGCAAATCAATTTGTTGATCAATTATTAAGTCATGTGCTAACAGAGACTTGGAGGAGAGAGACCTAATATTTAATAATCCACATTTCACTGTTTTACTCTTTGGTTCAGATGTGGATACTGTATTGTTCTTTCTTTGTAATTGTTTATGTTTAAGTTGTTTGTTGATGGTTTTTAGTTTGTTTTTTGTCTTTTTGGAAGCTGACACAGTCTCTATGGAGATGGGTTTTTGGGGGGGTAGCAGGAGGAGAGAAGCTGCAGAGAGGCGTGTAAGACTGCAACTCTGCTTCCTGGTCCCAACTCTGGATAGTCATATTTTGGGGGGTTTAATAAATTTGTCCATATTTCTAGAAATGAGAGCTGCTCCATCCAAAGTGGGATGGATGCCGTCTCTCCTAACAAGACCAGGTTTCCTCCAGAAGGTTTGCCAATTATCTATGAAGCCCACATCGTTTCTGGGACACCACTGAGACAGCCAGCAATTTAAGGAGAACATGCGGCTAAACATGTCACTCCTGGTCTGATTGGGGAGGGGACCAGAGAAAACTACAGAGTCCCACATTGTTTTGGCAAAGTTGCACACCGATTCAATATTCCAATTCAGTAATCCTGGCCTCCAGAGCTCCAAATATGCTACATTTGTTACAGATATCATTACTGCTAAAGGAGGCCGAGGAGTAACTAAACATCTGACACAATGAGCAAGAAAGTGCAGGAGGGACAGGTGAAGTAGCCATGGTGCTAACGAGTCGGCTACGAGCTATGCTAAGCTAGCGAAACAGTACAGAGACAGAGAGTGAATACTTTGGCTATAACTTAGGTAGTGAGTACACAGAAAGTGTGCTTCGGATGAAGCACGTGAAGATTATACTATGAAAGAAGAATGTATTTAAAGGTTGTTAATTAAATTGCTAAGCAAATAAGCTACTCAGAAACACCACTGTGTTTGAGCAGGAACAGGAAGTGATACTCTACTGTAGAGCGAGCGAACACCAAGTGACAGCGCGACAGGTCGTTGTGTCCTTGGGCAAGACACTTCACCCATTGCCTACTGGTGGTGGTCAGAGGGCCCGGTGGTGCCAGTGTCCGGCAGCCTCACCTCTGTCAGTGCGCCCCAGGGTGGCTGTGGCTACAATGTAGCTGCCATCACCAGTGTGTGAATGTGTGAGTGAATGGGTGGATGACTGGATATGTAAAGCGCTTTGGGGTCCTTAGGGACTAGTAAAGCGCTATATAAATACAGGCCATTTACCATTTACCATGTCTAAGTTGTTCAGTAACTCAGTAAACTGAGTTCACAGTTAAAATCTGAAGTTGTGTCACAGCACTCTTACAGCCAGCTGTTCCAGCTGTTTTCTATTCAGTTTCTATTGTTGGGCATCTGATGAATGCGCCATCTCCAAATACTCGAGGTAATCCAAGTTTGCAGCTCTGTAGGGAATGTCTCGTTTTCGTGTGTGTGTGTGTGTGTGTGTGTGTGTGTGTGTGTGTGTGTGATTATGTAACTTCCTGTGTTGTGAAACTAGAGCAGATTTGCGGGAAATTCCTTCAGGATGTTTGATCACCGGTCACATGACCATCACATGACTCAATAACTGAGTAACTCAATTCAGCTAAGGCAGGAAATGAGTTACTGTTCTTTTGTATTTCCACATCTAAATGCCCCGCCCACCTCCACTGCACAATGACACTCCTCTGGCTGCCCCTGCTGGCTGAGTGCAGGCAGTGCACAGTGAGGGCATTAATGGTAATATTTATCAATTTACCAGTCAGCTGTTAGAGAGCGAGCCATGACACTGGAAACTAAACGTGTTCACAGTGCCTAACCTCAGGGGTATTAAAGCTGTGTGATGCTGGAGAACATCAGCGACGGAACGTGATGAAGACAGTGTACAGGTGTGCAGCAATATCAGGTGATCTGTCCACAGATTCACTTCCTCAGCCTGGATTTCATTTCCTGCTCCATGCTCACACCTGCAAGCTTGGCTCTGTGACAGAGAGGGGGGCACTGGCTGTCCAGGGGGCGGGGCTAAGAGGACAAGTCAGAAAACTGCAATTCTCACCTGCCAGGTAAACTCACAAGGCTTTGGAGATCATTTTGAGTCCAATCAGATTTTTATGCTGTGGTCAGAGCAGTGTTAAGAAGGTTACTTTTAAAATGTGTTTCACTACAGATTACATGGCCCAAAATGTATTTTGTAACGTATTCCGTTATGTTACTTAATGGGAGTAATGTATTCTGAATACTTTGGATTACTTGATATATTGTCATAGTTTTTACAACTACATGAATGTACTATTACTGTGTGATTTATTATGTATACAGATGTAAGCGTGCATGTGGAAATATGTGCGTATATGTTTGCAGGTGTATGCATAACTTGTACATATCTTTCTTGTGTAAATGTAAATTTGTCTGTTATTGTGTAAATACTTACACTATTGTGTACTTCACACACATGGAGAGATGCCAAACTGCCTTTCATTGTTCTTGTAACAGAGACAATAAAAAGCTTTTCTATTCTATTCTATTCTATTCTATTCTACATTGTTAGCTGGCTTTAGCTGAGGTTAGTTCACAGACTGCAGACTGTTAGAGTTGATGGATAGCAACTAGATTTTTAAATCTTAATATAAAATGAGTAACAATAGGGTGGAGATTAGGTAAGGCTGCACTTTTTACAGTGAGCTGGTATAGAAAACTGTTTCTGTATCAGCAATAAGTTTTCTTTCTGTCTGCTTTCAGAACAGCACATTACATTAAAAAACAATAAAAGTTTCTATTCCTATCTACTAATGTTATTTTTATTATTACATTCATACAAATGTTGTATTTGTTTGTTTTTCTGTGTGATTTTGTTGACTTTCATTCAGAGTTCAGGATGAAGGCGTTCTCCTTTCCTGAAGGAACACATGCAACCACAGGGTGGCGCTGCTCTTCCAAACAGCTCAAGTTACACCTCGGTTTCAAATCTCTGCCAGTTTATTAGGTATGCTAGTTTTCACTGCACAGGAAGAAGCTATTTGCTGCTGTCTCAGCTGCGCTGCACTCATGGCCTATTAAAGTAGCTGCCCTTGTGCTTATGAGCCATCGTCCTTTGACGTTGTTAGCCAACCTGTATCAGATACAAGCTACAGACCATCCAGGAGCAACAGTCCCTCCACAGTTACTCCAGAAGCTGCAGACTAGTTTGATTTGTCAAATCCTTCCTGTGTAAGAAATGCATGCTGGTGTACATGCATCAGGCGAAGGGTTCAGAGTAAGCATTATATTTTCTGCATCTATTTTCTGCAGAGTCATTGCATGAAGGCAGACATGAGGAGAGGTGAGATGGAGCAGCTGATTGTAGCAGGCTAACAAAAGTAAACTGCTCACCCTGCAGTCGAGTTATTCACCCCACTGCCCACGGCTCACTGCCTTTTCGAATTCAAATGTAAAAAACTTTATTGACTGCAAATATGTGTGGACAGAATCTGGGTCTGCTACACTGAAGAAGAGCCACACATAGTATGGCAGATGTAACCAGTGTTGCCAACTCCTCAGTAAGGAAAATCGCTATTGGCTGTCCTAAAAGTCGCTAGAAGTCGCTAAATGACGTCATCGTCTAATTTGCATAATTGGTCATGCTAATCTAATTGTAACCTATGTTGTTGGAGAGAGAAATAACATCGTGGAAGAGACATAAAGTGAGTAAAAAACGTCCTAAATGCATTTAGAGTTTATTTAGAACTACAAATTAAATTCTTTTAGCAATTATTGTTTTTTTTAATGTCACAATTCCAACCCTGCTCCTTTACCCGGGCTTAGGGTTGCCAACTCCCTGAAAAATAAATATGGGACACCTCATGGCCAGGGCTGGGCGACCCGATAGTCTTCACCCTTCCCAGTGTGGGGAATTTTTTAGCTCTTTTTTTGTGTGTGAAATTATTTTTTTCACCATTTGACAAAGTGCGTCCCTTTTCAGCTCAATACTTTTGTTTCTAAATACGGAACGATTCCGTTTTTCAAGGGACGGTTGGCAACCCTACCCGGGCTTGGACCGACAAAAGTGACCCGAAATAGGCATTCTGGTGGAGTTACTTTGTGTGTGTGTTTCTAAGTAGTTTTAAACCTTGTGATCCACAAAACAGCATAAGAATAAAAGAAGAGCTGACTGCGTTACAGCACCCGCTGCTTGTTGAGAGTAAAAGCGATACGCGCTTTCACGTGTTTTTTAGCGACTTTTTTTAGAAAAAAAGTCACTAAGGGGTCTGAAAACTCGCTATAGCGACAAAGTCGCTAAGTTGGCAACACTGGATGTAACTTAGTTCGAAAACAGCTTAATGAATTTCCTAAAAATTGGTGTGCTTTGTGAATAGTTGGAGACACCTACTGGTCAAATACCGCACCTACATTGTTAGGGTTCCAAATCGCTACACAGTGCATGCCTCAGCAAAGGAAAATAATCCCTAGATGGATGTTGGTGCACGTGAGCGATGCTGTTGTCAATTCTAAATGTCTCTTAGTGAAAACATTCTTATAGTGGTAATTGTCAATATGTAGTATTATTGTAAGCAGTACTAGCATGAAATCTACAGGCATTTTGGTGCATCAATCCGGTCGTTCAGTCTGACGTCACTAGCCGTGTCTGGGCCTAAACTCCGCTGCAGGTCCATATATCAAACGATCACTATGGCATTACTGAGAGTTGAAAAACTGTCTAAAGTCTTTCATCTTTAATAAAATGATCAGCCTTCTGATGATCAGTTTAACATCCAGGCATCCATGAAAACGGAATTTATGACATTTAACGGAGTTAGAAGTTAGCAGGGAGTTAGCTCGCTAGCTTCTATCTAAATACAATATAGCATGTCCTGACTGCGGGGTTTTGGAAACAAATTAAAACGTACAGCTCTGCTATCACTTCCAACATAAATGAAGACAGAAAACTAAACAGCAGTGACGTTTGTAGGGTTACTGACGTTTGGCTAGCTGGAAGTAGGATTCGTCACGTCATCACTTAACGACCGGATAGTAACTTTTTTTCATGAGTAGCCTTTTTGGTTAGGATGCTACGCTAATACTAGTTAGCTAGTCAGGTGCTTTCTGGCACACACCTAGCTCTATTTCTCTATGAGATTGTAACTGTTCTAATCCTTGTTAACAGAACTGAATGTTGCAGTTGTATGACACACTGTTGATGACAACTGTGTGCTACTTTGTATCAGTTGGAAGCTGTTATGTACAAGTTTTACTTGATGTTCTTGCATAAAAAGAATGATAAAAAATTATGTTTGTTTTCTAAGATAAAAGCTCATGTCTTTACTAGAGATGGACCGATCCGATATTACGTATCGATATCGGTCCGATACTGACCTAAATTACTGGATCGATATCGGAGAAAAATAAAAAATGTAATCCGATCCATTAAATATCACGAAAGCACCTCACAAAACTTGCAACACGCCGTAATTCACCTCAGAACGTTAGCAGACACTCACACACACACACACACTCACACACACACACACACACACACACACACTAACAGACACACACACACAAAGACACACACACTAGCACACACACACACACACTCACACACACACTAACAGACACACACACACACAAAGACACACACACTAGCACACACACACTCACACACACACAAACACACTCACAGACACACACACACACAAAGACACACACACTAACAGACACACACACACACACGCAAAGACACACACACACACACTAACACACACACACTAACAGACACACACACACTAACAGACACACACACACACACACACACACACACTAACACACACACACTAACAGACACACACACACACTAACAGACACACACACACACACACACACACTAACACACACACACTAACAGACACACACACACACTAACAGACACATTCCTGAGCTGGTTGTGTGTTGATGTTAGCCGACCAATAAGAAGCAGCTTCAGTCCCTGTGAGGAGTCCAGCGGTTTTCCCATTTTCGGTCAAAGTCCAGGCAGGGTGTGTGTGTCTGTTAGAGTGTGTGTGTGTGTCTGTTAGTGTGTGTGTGTGTGTCTGTTAGAGTGTGTGTGTGTGTGTGTTAGAGTGTGTGTGTGTGTGTGTGTGTGTCTGTTAGTGTGTGTGTGTGTGTGTGTGAGAGTGTGTGTGTGTTAGTGTGTGTGTGTGTGTGTTAGTGTGTGTGTGTGTGTGTGTGTGTTAGTGTGTGTCTGTTAGTGTGTGTGTGTGTGTGTCTGTTAGTGTGTGTGTCTTTGTGTGTGTGTGTGTCTGTGAGTGTGTTTGTGTGTGTGTGCTAGTGTGTGTGTCTTTGTGTGTGTGTTAGTGTGTGTGTGTGTGTGTTAGTGTGTGTGTGTGTGTGTGCTAGTGTGTGTGTCTTTGTGTGTGTGTGTGTGTCTGTTAGTGTGTGTGTGTGTGTGTGTGTCTGTTAGTGTGTGTGTGTGTGTGTGTCTTTGCGTGTGTGTGTCTGTTAGTGTGTGTGTGTGTGTGTGTGTGTGTGTGTGTCTTTGCGTGTGTGTGTCTGTTAGTGTGTGTGTGTGTGTGTGTGTGTGTCTTTGCGTGTGTGTGTGTGTGTGTGTGTGTGTGCTAGTGTGTGTGTGTGTGTGCTAGTGTGGTTGTGTGTGTGTGTGTGTGTGTGTGTGTGTGTGCTAGTGTGTGTGTGTGTGTCTGTTAGTGTGTGCTAGTGTGTGTGTGTGTGTCTGTTAGTGTGTGTGTGTGTGTGTGTGTCTTTGCGTGTGTGTGTGTGTGTGTCTTTGCGTGTGTGTGTGTGTGTCTGTTAGTGTGTGTGTGTGTGTCTGTTAGTGTGTGCTAGTGTGTGTGTGTGTCTGTTAGTGTGTGCTAGTGTGTGTGTGTGTGTCTGTTAGTGTGTGTGTGTGTGTGTGTGTCTTTGCGTGTGTGTGTGTGTGTGTGTGTGTGTGTCTTTGCGTGTGTGTGTGTGTGTGTGTGTGTGTGTCTTTGCGTGTGTGTGTGTGTGTGTGTGTGTGTGTGTTAGTGTGGTTGTGTGTGTGTTGATCACTTCAGTCTGACACAATCAGAAATAATGATATTGATGATGATGATGATAAAGGAGCACTTAAGCTTCCACACTGAGGTCAAAGGTCGTGCTGCGATGGGATGAAGGTTGAAGGTCACGTTCACCTGCAGTCCCTCCGGCGTCCAGCAGAGGCTCCAGCAGTCGCTTGGTCCCCGTGCACTTTTCTTTTATTGTGACGATGATCTCATTCGACAGCTTCCTGTGGACCGCTGCAGGGTTCACCTCCACCATCAGCAGACCTTTTCACAATAAAAGCCTAATGCTCTAAATGTGCCATGAGCTCTGCTCCTGCACTGACAGTGAAGCTGTGCTGGCAGAAGCCACTTCCTGCATGAGCATCAACACGAACAGGTGTTTGTGTTCAACTTCACTTCCTGTCCTGCAGACGCAGATTTCAGGTTTAACGCCCGCACTCCACACAGGAAATAGCATTTTTTGGTCTCTCAGTAGGAACCTGTGCTAACGTCTGAACTCACACAGGCGTGTCTGCTGATTCTATGGCAGTGGTTGTTTATGGGAAAGGCGTTCAGACTGATGAAGGTCTGAGCAGAGCAGTGTGAGGAGGAGGAGACAGCGCTCCATCTCCTTAAAAAGGCAAACGCAGCAGGGCGGGGGGACCGGCTGCTGAAAACAGGAAGAAGAATGTTTGGACTGTTGTGTCCGGACATCAGGCAGCAAAGACCAACCCTTTTATGGTGTTATGGACAGAGGAATTCTGGGAAATGTAGGAGGTGAGAAACAGGAAGGAGTGAAACATGAAGATCTCACTGAGTCCTGAAACACGAAGCAAGACTCATTAGAGCCAGTTTCAGCTTCCTGTGGTCAGCAGCACTGGAAACAGTGACGATGGTTCCTGTGTGGCTTCATCAGGACTTCTGGTGCACTCGAGGCTTGCAGCATTTGTTCGTGCACAGCTCTCTGAGCTCTGCACCCCGATTGGACCGCTGCAGCAGCTCAATTCTTTCCTTTTTCAGTCATTCTAGAGATTTGCTGCCGTGCTCAGATCTTTGTCCTGCTCATGACCCGGTTTGGGATGGACGGCCTCGCGCTGATACACTTTGGCGCACTTGGTGCTTCGTTCTAACGCATCTTTGCTAACCGTGCCTCTGAAACCAGCCATGACCTGTGACCTTTAACCTGCTCACTGAGGCCTGTAGAGTCTGAGCTCAGGGTCTGTCTTTGGGGTGGAGTTGGTGGGGAGGAGATTGTATCAATACACCTGAACGCTGCAGAAAAAGTCGCCGTACTCTCACAGCTGATGATCAATAATCAGAGGATTGATTATCAGCTGATTATCCGCACCTGGCTGCTGCGGATTCCTGAGGGAGCGGTGAGGGTGGAGTTAGGTCACTGATCGGTTGTAGTTTGGAGCAAAGAAGCTCTCCTATTGGCTGAGAGATTCGAGCGAGTCGAGGGTTCATCAGGAAATACATCACTGACACTGAGCACTGAACAGGTGACCTCCTGTGTGAATCCTGAGCAGTTCATCATTCTTGGTAACGAGCCTCTTCTCCATGGAGACGGTTGCTGAGGCTGATGGGTATCGTAGTGTTTGGAGACGAGGCGCCGGGCAGAGGGAGGAATGTGTCCGGGTCTCTGCTTCTCCTTAAAAGGAAACTTTACTACGACCAAATCAAAACTTCCTACAACAGAGGCTCCGCCCTCCTTACAACTCCTCAGGAACAGAAAGGCCAGGGGAAAAAATGAGGAGAAATTCAACCTAAAACCACAGACACCAGGGGAAGTGTCTGTCTGTGGCTCCAAATAAGGAAGGAGGTCAGTAAATAAAGGAGACTTGGCCCCAGCCCTCCTCCTCCTCGTGTAAAGGGAGGAAGCACAGTGGGTGTGGCGGTGGCATCCCGCTGCTGTCCTTGTTTAGCTGTGCAGCGTTCATCCAACACATCCTTCACTGCTTCATGCATCACCACAGCATTTCCTCCTCTTTAGCTCCACCGAGCAGAGGTCAGAGGTCAGAGGTCACCTGCTAAATACCCCAGAAAGAGACTTAAAGCACGCACAGAGAGAGAGAGACAACTGCAAACAGAGGATCAAATACACAGACTGTATATAAACAAGGGCTGGCTTTTATTCTGTAGCGCAGCCTTCTGGGACGTGTTGGTACGAGAGCCTCACAGCAGGAGCTCAGTGTGTGGGTCTGTCAGCTGCTGCTGAGCTGGACGAGCAGCTGACAGCTCCTCAGCATGACTGCAGAGACAGTTTAAAGGCGGACAGTGACGTGAGGAGCTGATGACGTCTGAGTCAGAGCTGATATTGAACAGAAATCAGAGGGACGTTTACTTCTTATATTTCCACACGTTGATTATCATCTGCATGCACAGTTTCACACTCTCACACTGCAGTGGGGGAAATTTATGGTTCAGCATCCAGCCAAAGGAGCTTTAATGCTGGGAATGCTGGACTCAGGGTCCCACGTTGAAGACAAGTGGAGTGCGTGCTGCATTCAGGACGCGCTGTAGCGTAAACAGATGATGTCACCTCCTTGGCGTGCTGCTGAGGCGTGTACAGTCTGTGTATGAATGAACACGATACACAGCCATATGAGGAGCTGCGAGCGCCAGTGAAAGGGGGGGGGGTTACATGGACAGTATGGCGGTGAGGAGAAAGTACCTGGAGATGAAGAGTGACGCGCATCAGAGAAAGGTTCAGCTCTTCAAAAAGGAGGCGCTCAGTATCCAGGGCCAACCGTGTCACTGTTTACAGTTTTAGAGTGACCTTTGGCCCCCAGCACTCGGCTCTGTTTTGAAGTCTGATGTACCTTTCCAGGTGTCGCCTCTGAGGCCCTCCCTGAGCCGTCGTGCATCAGTCACACCCTCAGAGTCGTTTGTGTTTGCGCTCAGCTCACCGAGAATGTAAATCTGTTGGCAGCAGCACAGCTGAGAATGGAAACAGGCCAGGGGAGGGGTCAAAGTTCATCTGAGAGTCAGCTGGAGTCCGAGCATGCCGAGAGATCCTGAATCCTTCAGACAGGAACCCCGAGGACCACGACCACAGTGCACAGAAACACACATCACTCTATAAAAGTAGAAACTAATAGAAATACACTTCAGACTGCTGTGTGTGTGTGTGTGTGTGTGTGTGTGTGTGTGTGTGTGTGCGCGTGTGTGTGTGCGTGTGTGTGTGTGTGTGTGCGCGTGTGTGTGTGCGCGTGTGTGTGTGCGCGTGTGTGTGTGTGCGTGTGTGTGTGTGTGTGTGCGCGTGTGTGTGTGTGTGTGTGTGTGTGTGTGTGTGTGTGTGTGTGTGTGTGTGTGTGTGTGTGTCAGCAGCTGAAAGGAGGTCATTCTCTCGGTCTCTTTAAAGACCAGCTGCTGACAGTAAACACAGCTGCACTTCAGCACCTGCTGAACCAGGACCAGGACTGGGTCTCAACGGGGTCACATGTAGTTTGAGCTGAAGTCTGTTGCAGCGCTAACAGAAACGCGTGCCCACCGTGTCGAGTTTCCTTGGAGACGGAGGGTGAGGACAAGCAGGGTGTCGGGGAGGGCTGAGGTGTGAGACACTGTCAGCAAACAGCGTCTGACCTTTACAGCACGACCCTGGTCCATCCACTCAGAGGCCCAGGAACACCCTGGAGACATGTGGCTGAATAGCTGGAACAGCTGGAACAAACACGCAGTCACCAGTCCGCCACATCAAACATCAAGTACCATCAATATGTCTGCGTCGCTCAGCTCAATATTAAAAGGAGAGAAGAAACACTGAGGACAAGGCGGGTTGCACAGCGGCTTGCAGGTGCCGAGGCCCACCTGAACGCAGGACTCGCAGTAACAGAGCTCACTGTGAGTACGGCGTGCTGCCAATCAACTCCGGCGCATCACAATCCAGGTGACCGCTGCGCTCGGCCATCGCTCAAACACAGGTCTTGCCTCTTCTCTGCAGGTGTGCATGGACCTGCGTGGTCTAGCATCCACCCTTCAGTCGGACAGGCCACGCCCCTAATAATGCAAACTGAAGTCATGAAAAAGAAAATGCTTCAGCCTTATCTGGCAGAAATTATTTATTATTTAACCCTTTAAGACCTACCAGAGAACCAAGCCCGCCAGAGCTTATATTATATGTTTACCTGCTGTGGAGCCATTTTTGGGAGCATTTCAAGTTGCTATACATCAATACAACCATTACAGCCCAGATTTTAATAATATGCATGCATTAAGTGCATAGAAATTACATAAATTGCAAAAAAGTGCAATAAAGTACAAAAAAATTGAAAATCGTTTTTGTTTTTTAACATATATTTGTAGTTAGAGAAATTTCAGAGGCTTATCCCTCAAAACTGTAAATACAAAAAAGTTGCACAAAATAGTTTCCCACCACAGGAAATTTATTTTGAGTGTCTTCATAGTTTTATTTTTGAAATTCTATTCTATTTGAAATCCAATTTCTATACACTGCAGGAAAAACGAAAATAAATATTATAGTGCAAATTTGCAAAAAAGCAGCATGTGCATCAAAATTAACTATTTCCAGCAGTGCAATATGAGTCCTCAGCATCCCAGAAACGACACAAAGTCATAAAGTCAAAGATAACTTTTAAAAACACCAGAATAAGCTCATGAGGCCCTGATGGTAAAAAACTACATTTCCGCGAAAATGATGTCACTTCCGGTTTCGGACAGGTCATGGCGGATATGCGATAGTTCATGTTGATGGACGTAGGAAGTGTTACGAACAGCTGATCAGATCGGCAAAGCTGTTTCTGGAATATTATGTTTTAGTTCCTGCAAGTGCTTTTTATGCAGTTTTTGCAAAGCTTTATGTGGAAGGAAACCGTGACCGAGGACAAGCTGATGGCATCAGATGTAAGTACAACTCCTCCGGTTTCATATGCAAAAAAAATTATTGCGCTAGCTTACGTGGTTGCAGAGCTACCGGGATTTAAAAATAGTTACGCAAAACGGAGCATGCCCGCTCTGACCGGCTTTAAAGGGTTAATTATTATTTTAATTTTGGTTTATATCCCAGCTGTTAACGTGGAGGGGGCAGGGCTTATGAGGCATACCGCCAGCAGCCTGCAGGGGGCGATGCACGTTTCATTCATTCATCATTGTAACTGCCAGAGGAGTTGCTCTTCAACCCCAATCACAGTGAAAGTAGGACTTTCACTGAGTAATCTGATTACTCTGGCTGTGTAATCTGATTACTCTGGGTGTGTAATCTGATTACTCTGGCTGTGTAACCTGATTACACTGGCCGTGTGATCTCCAGGAGCCCTCGGCGCTCCTCTCTCTCTGAGGAATGCAGTGAATGATGGGAGAAAGTCCGGGGGCACCACCAGCCGTGTGATTGGCTGCTTCCCTCGAGGCCTGCCCTATAAGGACTGAAGCAGGGGAGAGTGGGGGAGGCGCGGGGGGAGAGAGGAGACGGGAGGGGGCTCAGAGCCTTGTTTGGGATGGAGGGATGGATGGAGGAGGTGGAGGCTTGATAAACTCAGTCGCAGCTCTGCAGACTCTCACTTCTGTCCTGCCCCCGCCCCCACATCCCAGCAGGCCCTGCACCACCACGGTAAGACCTCCACCACCTCTTCTTCCTCACCTGGCTGCCTGTGCGTAAGTGTGATGAAGCTGCCGTTCCTCCTCTCTGCTCCTCTGCTCTGACACTTTAAAAATGTTGCAGCTCCTTCTCTGTCTTTACTTCGCCTCGTCTACCTCTTTTATTTTCTCTACAGTTCCATGATTTCACCTCCTCCATCACCTCCCAGTTTCTTCTCACAGCTCACCTCCTCCAGCACCTCCTCGCTCTCCTCCTTTCTGCTCTTTCTCATGTAAAACTGTGTAAAAGCTATGGAACCTTTTTCACCTCCTCTCCGTTCATTAAGCCTCTCCTCCACCTCCTCTGTGTCCTTCTCTGCTGTGCTCCTCGTGGTTGTAGTGAACAGTGAGAAAGTGGCACCTTTCACCTCCTCTCTCCTCCTCCTGTTGCTCCTCGCGTGTTTTTCCATGTTTCAGGTCGTTGAAACTTTGGTGTTTCTCGTGTGTTTAAAATTGGACTTTTTCTGACTGAAGTTTGGTTCAAACTGAAACTTTAATTGAACATTGATCAGATTAAATCCTCATTGAGCTCTGCAAAGCTCTCCGATCAGCTTTAAATGAATAAGAGAAACCTGTGGACCATTCCAGCCAGCAGGGGGCAGTGACTCCCCCCACAGAGTGAAATTGGTGAAAACTAAAAATACATGAAACATTTCTCATGCTTCTGAAGCATCTGATGTCCCAGAGAAATTTGAAGAACATAAAGAAAAAAAATCAAATGTAGGCTGAAAAATATATATTTAAAAACTGAAATATTGATTAAATACAAAAAGAAAATCAAATATTAACTTGTACTTGAACACAGGTATGGGGAGTGTGTCTGTGTTTTCCATATCATTTCTGAATTTAGTTTTTTGGCACAAACAGGCCTCCGTAGCCTCGTGTGAGGACGAGTGATGTCTTTACTTTTGCCTCTCAGCCGTGTGTGTTTAAAGTTTGAACACACACGGCCTCGTGTGTTTACAGCACACCTGCGGCAGCACAGAGACGTGAAAACAGTTTTTATGATTTTAGCTAAAGATCAAAGCAGATTTTTTTTCCTTAAAACTTTTTCTACAAATTGAAGAAAGGGAAAGACGTGAAACACACACATGTAGTTGTAGCTGTAAAACCTGTCAGGGCGGTGCAGCAGCGCCCCCTGCTGCTCACAGCCAGTTTGAAATCTGCAGAAAAAATGTTTCATGGTTTAAAAGGTAAATTTGAAAGGTTTGTGTTTCATGCAGCTGTGCTCGCCTCTGCATTAAATATCTGGATGACAGTTAGATGAAATCAGCTGATGCTGCAGGTTTAGTTTGGAGTTTATGCCACAGATGTCGAGCGAAGCTGGCAGGCAGGACTGAGGGCAAACTGAGCCCACGAGCTCTGCTGGAGGGAAAATCAGAAATATTCGATTCCCAGATTCATGACTAAATATGGACAGATGTGAGGTGAGGAGGCGAGGAGACGATGAGGGACACATGGGGAGGGGAGGGAGGCAGAGAGAGCACAGGGAGGGAGAGAGGGCGAGCGAGCATACCAAACACAGGCAGGACTCTGCTTCATGTCCTAATTAGGAAGTTTTCCCAGAGTGCCTCATGTTTGGGGGGGTGCTGCAGCTGGATGATGTGAGGTCCTCGGGCAGGTTTCCCTCTGTGCGGACGATCCATTTTAACCTCACTGCTTCAACAGGAGCGTCTTCTTACCTGCTGAAGGTCATGTCAGCTCACTGCGCCATCTTGTGGTGGAGTGCGGTACTGCAGGGACCTTCAGCCCGGCTCGGTGTGACCTTCAATGCGATGTGTCGAAGTTGCCTTTCCCTGCTCACTTCCTGCTGAAGCTTTAAACTGTCTCCAAAAGCACAAATGAACAAAAATGTCGAGTGGTTGGATCTCCGTCAGAGCCGTGAGCCCTCACAGGCCGCCGCGGCGCTGAGGGCTCAAACAGAATAATGTTGGGATGTGACACATGTGGATGGTTTGAGTGGCGAGCGCTCACACACGCCTGCCGATGATAAGTAATTGAACCTGCGTCTTCTTCTGCCTGCAGTGTGACTCGGTGTCGTAGTGTCGTTGCTCGTCTACAGCGCCCCCTGCAGTCATGTGTGATGACGAGGAGAGCACCGCTCTGGTCTGCGATAACGGATCCGGTCTCTGCAAAGCCGGATTTGCCGGAGACGACGCTCCCAGAGCCGTCTTTCCCTCCATCGTGGGCCGGCCTCGGCACCAGGTACAAACACACACACACACAGGGACATATGCATACAAATGCACAGAAACAAACACACACACACAGAAACAGACACACACACATGCATATACAGATAGACAGACACACACATACACACGCACAGAAACAAACACACACACACACACAGAAACAGACACACACACATGCATATACAGATACACAGGGACACACACATACACACGCACATCCAGTTACAAATGTCGGGATTATGACAGTAATATATTATTGAAGAATCAGGGGACAGCGAGGTTAGTGGGCACAGGTGAGTACCAGACAGTAAACTGAGCGTGCTCTGTGTGGTGCAGGGAGTGATGGTGGGCATGGGGCAGAAGGACAGCTACGTGGGTGACGAGGCTCAGAGTAAGAGAGGAATCCTGACCCTGAAGTACCCCATCGAACACGGCATCATCACTAACTGGGACGACATGGAGAAGGTGTGTCTCACACACGCACACACACACACATGGACGCGCGCAAACACACACACACACACACACCTGTGTGACTGCTGCTCTGCTCTCTGATTGGTCAGATCTGGCACCACTCGTTCTACAACGAGCTGCGAGTGGCTCCAGAGGAACATCCCACCCTGCTGACTGAGGCGCCACTCAACCCCAAAGCTAACAGGGAGAAGATGACACAGGTACTACATGTACCACAGTAATGCAGTACTATAGTATAGTGCTCTACATGTACTGATAATATATATATATATATATATATATATATATATATATATATATATATATAATGTATTGCAGTATGAAAGTACACTACAGTACAACAAACAACAAGATGAAGCAGGTATCCCACAGACTGTAGATAAAAAATGGACATCATGACATCACCCATTAATTTTTTCAAAGTCAGATTTTAAATCTTAAGTTTATGGGTACTGCCGTAGTGGGTTTTTGCTTCAGGAAGTGAACATATTTGGTCAGCGGGTGGAATGCTGAAAGTTATAAGCTAATGCTAGTTTTCTTGGCTATCAGTCTGTATCCACACACTGTACAGGTTTATCACGCAGACGCAGATACCTGCTAATCAGTAACATACACTCAGCAAACTGGATCTAAGCCTCCTGGGATTATCTGTTAGCACAGTGACCTTACAGCAGCCATGTTACTGGTCACATTACATCATTTAAAATGCTCCAAAAAGCTCCACCAGCACAACACTGGGTCCAGAGGCCCAGTTCATGGACTCCAATTAGCTGAGGCAAAGCCTAGCAGGCAGCTAGCAGCTACAGCCACCTGTGTCACTATCCACCTGTCAGCCAAAGTAACCACGCCCCTAATAATGCAAACTTAATATGATTTAAAAACAGATGTTAAGAAGGGCAAATTATCTACAGAGACCAAACAGTTTGTGCATCAGGCTTTAAAAATGTTTATTTTTGGTGTAAAGTTTCAACGTGGAAGTCTGTGGGGGGCTGACGCACTGCTGCCTCTGCTGGATGCTAAAGGAACTGCAGGTTTTGGATTCTTCTGTCTGTTCCTGGAGGAACACAGATTGATGGTTAACACTAAATATTTCCACGATTTTTTTGTTTTCAGATCATGTTCGAGACCTTCAACGTTCCTGCCATGTATGTGGCCATCCAGGCCGTCCTATCACTGTACGCCTCAGGACGTACCACAGGTTGGACCACACCTCCTACTTTCTCCTTAATCACAATCTCATCTTAGTTTTGGTGCTTTACTCCTGGTCAAAAATGACTCCAAGGTTCCTCACAGTGTTACTGGAGGCCAACTTAATGCCATCCAGAGTAAGAATCTGGTTAGAGACCATATTTCTATGATTTTCAGGGCCAAGTACAATAACCTCAGTTTGATCTGAATCTGCATAGCAGCGAGAATGGCTGCACTGTTTCTAATTATATTTGTTGTCACGGTGACGGATTGAAAACTGTGGGTTTAAAGGTTAAAGTTAAAGGTTATTAATCAAAGTTGTCCTGTTTCTCTACCCTCAAGGTATCGTCCTGGACTCAGGTGATGGCGTCACCCACAATGTGCCGATCTATGAGGGCTACGCCCTACCTCATGCCATCATGAGGTTGGACCTGGCGGGCCGCGACCTCACCGACTACCTCATGAAGATCCTGACCGAGCGAGGCTACAGCTTTGTCACCACCGGTAGGTCACGCCCACTTCCAGGTAATGTCAGAGTCACCTGTGATGATGTTTCTGACCCGGTCTGTCTGTCTGTGTGCCTGCAGCGGAGAGAGAGATCGTGCGGGACATCAAGGAAAAGCTGTGCTACGTGGCTCTGGACTTTGAGAATGAGATGGGGACAGCCGCCACCTCGTCCTCGCTGGAGAAGAGCTACGAGCTTCCTGACGGGCAGGTCATCACCATTGGCAATGAGAGGTTCCGCTGCCCTGAGACGCTATTCCAGCCCTCCTTCATCGGTCGGTGCCTCCTGCCTGTCTGTCCCTGTACCTGGTTAGAGTAGAACTCTGCTACTTAATAAAACACTTTTTTTGTTTTATTAATCTGTTGAGTTTGCACTCCTGAATACTTGATCTGATGTGTCCGAACATCTTCAGACCCAAAAAACAAAGACAATCAGCAGATTCTCCAATGCTGATGATCGAGAAAAGCTCAGATTCGACTGTTCGCTCCGTCTTTTGTAACACTGATGGCTGATTGAACCTCTCTAACCCAGCATCTGGTCCTCGGTCCTCCTGCAGGTATGGAGTCGGCCGGTATCCACGAGACCACCTACAACAGCATCATGAAGTGTGACATCGACATCCGTAAAGACCTGTACGCCAACAACGTGCTGTCTGGGGGAACCACCATGTACCCGGGAATCGCAGACCGCATGCAGAAGGAGATCACCGCTCTGGCCCCCAGCACCATGAAGATCAAGGTGAGGCTTGACGACCTCACTGAGGCTCACTCACATTCAGCAGAAAATTAGTTAACTTTTGACCCCTCTCTCAGATCATCGCTCCCCCGGAGAGGAAGTACTCGGTGTGGATCGGCGGTTCCATCCTGGCCTCGCTCTCCACCTTCCAGCAGATGTGGATCAGCAAGCAGGAGTACGACGAGGCCGGACCCTCCATTGTCCACCGCAAGTGCTTCTAAAGGCTGCGCCCGGGCCTTCAAGCCCCGCCCCCTTCGCCTTTAGCACAACGTTATTTTAGCCTGCACTGAGCACCCGCTAACAGACCCCAGATCAGACACAGAAATCAGGCCCGCAGGGACGACAGGAAGTCAGAGCGCTCAACAGCGTTAACTTCAGAGGACAGAAAGTGATGTCATGTTTGTTTTTGAAGAACTTCCAGAAAGTCAAACATCCTCCCTCTCTGCTCACCTTCAAACTGTGAATGTGCCGCTTGCCCTCTGCAACCCCACCACCCCACATTCCACCTGTGGCCCCGCCCCCTCTGAGCTCCATGTTGGTGCTGTTTCCTGTCAGAAAGTGCGTTTTTATTTTTGATGAATAAAGCTTGAATGTTGCCCGCTGGTGTCGTCTTCTATCGATCACATTCACGCGGCGCTCTGATGATGTCACACGGTGTATGATGATGTCACTGCTGTTGACCTGTGGGTAGGTGTGACCTCGTGGTGCTATCTGTATTAGTAACATTTGACAAGGTGGTGATGTGAACGTGGAAGTGGCGGTTGAATGAACCCAGGAAGACAATAAAGCGCTCTCATACCTGAACGGCGTCGCTCTTTTATTTCACCTGAGCTGAACTTTGTTGTCATAGCAACCAAAGCTGATTAAGAGTGAAGCAGATAAACAGTAAAACTGAAAATAAGTGAACTTTACTGAACTCAGCAGTGGGAACAAGTCCTGGGGGATGTACTGCCACCTGGTGGTCCGTGCTGGAACTGCAGCTGCTGACAGTAAAGACTTAAACATTTCAATACAGCTTTATTAAATAATAAAGATAAATCAAGTGGACCAGTGTGGCAAAGCCGTAATGATCCGTTTGGCAAAATAAAATCAGTTGGGCATTTTTATCGGCCTTCAGACAATAATTGTGATTTCTACAGTTCCGGACGCGACAGGCATGAACAAAAAAGCTTTATTAGTGTAAACATTAACGACCAGCAGACTGCATAACCCCTTCCTGCAGACCCACCCGAGACAGGTGTTCATCCTAGAGTGCAACCAGGGTGGGCGGAGCCTGAGACCCACTGAAGAGACGAGACCTCATTCAGCTCCGACATTATAATCTTCGGTAAGCAAGACTCTATTAGTCTCAAAAGAAACAATTTGGGCCCATTATCAGCTCATGTACATCCCCGTGTAAAAAATCTTGGTTTCATTTTTGATTCCACTCTCAAGCTGGACAAGCAAATAAATCCAGTCGTTCGTGGCAGTTTTTTCCAACTCAGGAGCGTTTCTAAACTCAAAAATATCCTGTCATCTAAAGACCTGGAAACTGTTATCCATGCTTTCATATCGTCACGTCTTGACTATTGTAACTCTCTCTATTTAGGCATCTGTCACTCGAGCCTGTCACGCCTGCAACTTGTTCAAAATGCAGCCGCAAGGCTCCTGACGGGCACTAGAAAGAGAGAGAATGTTACCCCGGTACTCGCATCTCTACATTGGCTACCACTTAAACATAGAATCGATTTTAAGGTTTTACTATTTCTTTTTAAAGCTCTCCATGGTTTGGCTCCAGGTTACATTTCAGATCTTAGCCTGCACCGACCCACTCGATCTCTGCGCTCCTCCAGTCAGATGGTTTTATCCGTTCCACGCTCCCAGCTCAAATCTAGAGGTGACAGGGCTTTCTCCATTGCCGCCCCGAGACTCTGGAATAGTCTTCCCCCTTCATAAAATCCTCTTCATCCTTGGAAGTCTTTAAATCGAATCTCAAGACCTACTTATTTTCCAAGGCTTTCGGATCTCTTTGATATCTTTTTTATTCTGTCTATTTGGTCTCTCATCTTATTGGATGATGTTGCATGTGTATATACGTTATGTTCACATATGTGTGCTTGTGTGTGAATGTGTACAGTTTTGTATATGTATGTGCATATTTGCATGTACATTATATGCTATATACTCTTACGTGTCTTACAATTCCTTTTTAAAATGTTTTCTTTCTACTTTAATTCTTTTATTATATCATCCCTCAGTTCAGCACTTTGGCCGACACTTGATGTCTTTTAAATGTGCTGTATAAATAAAGATGACTTGACTCCTAACAAGACCAGGTTTCCTCCAGAAGGTTTGCCAATTATCTATGAAGCCCACATCGTTTCTGGGACGCCACTCAGACAGCCAGCAGTTTAAGGAGAACATGCGGCTAAACATGTCACTGCTGGTCTGATTGGGGAGGGGACCAGAGAAAACTACAGAGTCCCACATTGTTTTAGCTCTGGCCCCTGGAAGACAGTTGACCATGGTTGCCGGTGTCTCTATCTTCACATGTCGGGGCGGCTGTGGCTCAGATGGTAGAGCAGATCAGCTGATCGGAAGGTCGGTGGTTCGATCCTTGGCTTCCCCAGTCTGCATGCCAAGTAGCCTTGCCCTCCAGGTTCATCGGAGTGTGAATGCGTGCGAATACAGGTTAGGTTGCACTCGTGTATATGAGTGGGTGTGAATGAGGCATGTTGTATAGAGCGCTTTGAGTACTCCGGGAGAGTAGAAAAGCGCTATATAAGAATCAGTCCATTAACCATGTCTGAGAACAGAATCACCAAATGATGATGATCCTAACACAGACGCTCTCGTACAAACTCATCTCCCTCTGCAGGACTTCCACAGGTCCTGCAGAGGGAGATGAGTTTGTACGAGAGCGTCTGTACTCGCTGCTGCAGCGCTAAGAACAGTGTTTTTAAACAAGTGCAACCGACGCTGCTCACAAACGGGCTCGTGTCTTTGAGTATTAGTGTCAGGTTGCTGCCATCACACCCCTCAGTCACACACCAAATGCTCGAATACTTCGTAGCAGGAGGGCTCCAACCATCGCCACCGTTTAGTTTCTGTCCCACAGAGCCGCAGTTAGAGTGCAGAAATCCTCCAAACAAAGTGAAGCGTCAGCCTGAAGATGGTACTGCGTCTTTCTTTTTCCTCTCAAAGCAAGTTTGTGTGAGAAGTTAAAGATCTGAGCAGTCTGGGTTTGAGTGGGTGGAGCGATCAGAGTGGGTGGGTGGAGCGATCAGAGTGGGTGGGTGGAGCGATCAGTTTCAGACACTTTTAATCAAAAAACAGACACATACAGGTGCTAGAGCAGCAGAGTGTTTTATTACCAAAAAGTTAAAAACAGCAGTCAGGTCACAGTTTGTCAAAACGTCATCAGCAAAAAACAGTCACACAACAGCTCAACAAGAAAACATCTGCTGGCGCACACACTGAGAAGTCCTCCAGCTGCGGGGCGCTTTGAACGCACCACGAGAGAAACATCAGAAAATAATTTCATCTGCAAGAAGTTTAAAAGGGCCCGCTGTGAGCGCCACGCCAGCCAGCGTTACACGACACACACCGGTGAGCCTGCAGCGCCCCCTGCTGTCTGCCACCCCTTACATGGCACCCCACTCGAGGTCAAAGGTCAGAGTAGCTTATGGCGTGAACGGTCTCGCCTAAAATGACAGAGTGTTAAGAGTCTCCTCACAGTTTCACATCTGCAGCAGCGAAGAGCTCAAAGAATGACTTTCACCTCTGACCAAACCTCACAAGACTGAACCGCCACAGCCAATCAGAGTGTCAGGGAAGCTGCCTAACAGGAAGTAAGGTCACAGCCAAGCTTGGTGGATATCAGGTGACTACTGGGGGCGCCTTAGCGCTGCGATCAGCGGCCCAGCAGGACGGGTGCGGCCTGACAGGCAGGACTCGGGGCAAACACTGCACAGGTGACAGCGCAGCTTCAGGTTTTATTCTGAAATCCACATCAGGATTTCCTGTCTTTAAGCTCAGAGGTGGACGCGCGAGGCATTCAGGGTCAGAGATGGCAGCAGGATTTCAGCACTGAAACTAAGCTGTGGCGGTTAAAGGTCATTTTTAGTCTGAGTGAAGCGTGGAGAGACTTCGTCCTTGAGAGCGCCAACGCTTCAACGTTCACGTTTTCCAGGCGAGGCACTCGCTCACGTCTGCTCCCAGTCCATCTTTCATTTAAAAACATCAAACTGCGTCTCAAACGGCTCGCTGGCAGTCGCCTCGACGGGAGCTTGGCCCACGCTGGAACTTGGCACAATCTGGGTCTCTGCAGACGCCATTTTCACAGCGCTGCTGTGACGGCAGCATCAGCTGAGGTTAGGTCTCAGTAAGCTTTTTATTAACTGCCCAATCAGAGCAGCTCACTGGCCTGAGATCACCCCCCCATCTGCAGTGGCTCAGCAGCAAAAAAACAAAACAAACAACAACAAAAACACCAAAAATTAAAAGTGTTAAAAGTTTCCTGTAAATTTGACATCACAACGTGTCAGCAAACACCGGCGGTGCGTTCACAGTTTCCTCTTCAGAATAAAAGCCTGCCAGTGCTTCCTGTCTAAACCCTTAAGTCCAGCAGGTTAAGCCGCAAGTCCCTGAACACGACGTGTCTGCACACCTGAGGGGACAAAAGAGGACGGGTTACAGGTGATTCAGAGTCGGGGCTGAACACAGGACGCGGTATCCTGACAATGAGGTCGACCTCGGCGAGGGTCTCACCGTGAAGAGCGGCGGCTCCTTTGAGTGAGGATGGAAACCTTTCAGCTTGCAGGCAGAAACTTCGGACATCCCCAGGTTGGTCAGCCTGAACACACCTGTGCTGGGGGGGAGACAGGCGGAGCGACATTAGCGGGCTGAAAGGCCTCGTGGGAAATCGGCATACATGCGTGCTCCAGTGACAGACTTACTCGTTGTGTTTTGGCGCGCAGACGATGGCGACGGCTTCCGGCAGCATCAGTTGATATGAGCAGTGAGTGTGGAGGTCGACGCTGGACAGGAAGGCCGTCTGAGTGGGATGAGTCTGAACACAGAGGTCAGAGGTCACACACACTGAACTACAACCCTGACTGAAGTAGGGCTGCCACAAACGATTATTTTGATAGTCGACTAGTCACCGATTATTTATGCGATTAGTCGACTAATCAGATCATCATCCACTGGACGTAAAACTACAGCTTATTGCACCAGCAGCATCTGCTCTTATATAACCATCATTAGCTTACAGCTTTAAGTGTGTAAGGTGCTAACTAAAAATAAAGACAAGATGATAGTTTATTATATTATTTATTATATTATAATTTTAATGAAATTTGCAGATTGTTTCGGTGACGTTTAATAAACTCCTTGCTATCTAAAATATAACAGGACACCGGAGTAAATTCTGGAGCATCTCACACTTCTGATAATCAGCTGTCTGCTTGATGTTTATTCAGCTGTGTAAAAACTTTAATCTCAGCCAAACAGATTTACTCAGGAACAAATAAAATACTGAAAAAAGCCAAACAATAACATTTTAAGTTATCTAAGTGACTCATATATCATGTTTAACCTGAGTAGCGAAAGACGGCGGTGGGTTTGAAAACAATTTGCCGGGAGTCCGGTGTTCTCACGGCTCTAGTGAGCCTAGCCCCCGGCTAGCTATCGAGCTAGTGGGTAACAGACGTCTCCGAAAACGTCGGAGCGCTTTTGAAAATATGTGGTGTCCTGATAAACTGAGCAGATATTTGAGGTTTACACAGCTACATTCTCGCCTGAAAATATGTTAAACGTTTATTTTGTGACCCAGAAAGAATAATAAGAGTAATATTAAAACTAACTAGCTGCCGCCATTGTTGGAAACTGAGCTGGGCCGCGCTATGAATTCTGGGACACTGCTTCTTCTTCTTCTTCGGGGTTTAACGGCAGCTGGCATCCTTGTACATGCAGTGCTGCCATCTTCTGTTTCAGTCCGTTATTACACTCTTAAATCCTGCTACTTATTCCTGCGTCTTTTGGGATCTTACAAAGCTTCAAACGACGCGTCGACTATTAAATCAGTCGTCAACGATTTTGATAGTCGACAAATCGTGGCAGCCCTAGACTGAAGTGACGCGTGGAGGGTGAGAGAGTGCAGAGTGAGACCTCTCCCTCGCTCTGCTCATCTGTTGCTCGACCGCAGGCACCGTTTCCATGGTGATATATGATCATGTAAATGAAGGAGAAACGCTGGTTTTCTCAGGAACGTGTGCTCGCTTACAGCACTTGTGGGGACTTGATACCAAACCACTCACCAAAAGAGGCCCCGAGTGAGGCATTTGTGAGGACATTAACCAGACGGGTAACCTTACAGTTTATTTTAGTGTCGCACTGTTTCTGTTCTCACAAACTGCTGTTGCTACGAAGAAGGTTAACTGCATCTCTACAAGAGCCAATCATGGAGCTCCAGGACCTCCTCCAAGCCCCTCCCCCCAGCTTGCATGCTTACGTGGATCCAGCCCAGCGTCAGCAGGTGATGCTCATCCTGGAAGCTGAACAGCTCCTCCACGTTCTCCATGTCGCAGAAATCCGGGCCGGCGGTCTGTTTGGGAACTACGACGTGAGTCAGCGTGAACTCGTTGTGCGTCTGAGAATGAGAGAGAGGCGGGGCTTGGCTGGTGGTATATGACTGAAAATGGGTGAGGGCGGGACAGGACGTGCGTTTCGCTCACCAGCTGTCCGCAGAGGACGCCGCAGGTCTCGATTCCTCTGGCCGTGTTTGACCGGGCCAGCGAGAGGAAACTCTGAGTCAGCCCTTTGGGAATCAGGACTCGCCTCAGGCCCTCCACCCTCTCACCTGTACACAAACACACCTGGTTTAAGAGGGCGTAACGTCTGTGTGGAGGTCTGATTGAACCTTTTGCACCGCATACGACAGGTACGCAGTAAACGCAGGTAAACGGAGTGACTGTGTACTGACTCTGTACTCCAGCCAGCGTGGCGGCGGGTTGGCTCACAGGGGCAGGCAGTCTGTTTCTGTTAGGGTCTGCCCCCAGGGATCGTATGCTGTTTTTGATTGGCTGCTGGGACAGACGGGAGCCGTCTGTCACCTCAGGCACTTTGGTCTGAACCTGCAACACAAACATGAAAGACACAGTCAAACTACACAGTACTCACAGTACTCGGTAGTCTGAGCCAGTATTACAGTACACCAGTACTTCACAAGCTAATCTGTTAGTAGGCAGGCTAACGTTAGCTCAGAGTCAGGTTAGAGTTTAATCCTGAGTGTAAAGCTGGTCGACCTTAGCTTCCCTGCTAACACCAGCTAGCTGGTTAGCTTTAGCTAGTTCTAACGTCAAAATGAGACACGAGTGTTAGTTTGTGTTGAGCCGGTCATTTACTGGACTCTCTTTGTAAGCTAATGCTGGCTAACGTTAGCTAGTGTTGCTCCCTGTGGACGAGGCAGGTCCGTACATGAAGGTTGTCCTGCTGCCAAAGGCACTGCAGTATGAAACAAAACATCGACGCAGCTTCCGCATCGAGAAGATTAAGCCAGCGAGAAATTCCTTAAGCCTGTACTATGAAGAATACGCTACCTTTTGCTCCGCCTCCACTCCTCTCTTATTGGCCAGCTCCTGGCGTCTCAGCTGGTCCTCGAAGTAGCGAAACTGTTCCGATTCAATCTGCATGCGTCGCAGAGCGGCGACGCGCTGCCTCTCCTCCTCCAGCAGCAGGAACCTTCTCCTGTCCTCGTCCAATAGGGACAGCTGCTGCAGCTGCTGGCCACACCCGTGCACCACGACCGCCGCCTGGCTCTGAGGAAACAAAGATGAGCTCGTACAGGTGGCTGCGGCGAGTTCACCTAAAATAAACGACTACTAGTCTGAACATCACTGTAGGAGGTCACCTCTGACAGGCGTGTCACACCCTAACCTTCACCTGAAAGACAGGTGGGATGGACTCACCGCGCAGAGGCCGTTCCCCTGGATCGTTCCCATACCGAGCGCTCCTCTGATCAATTATCAATACTGTGAAAACTCACTCACCTGGGCTCTGAGGTATTCGCTGTGTTCCCTGCTGTATTTCTCCTCCAGGCGCTTCTTCAGCTCGTCTTTACGGGGAAACGCCACCTCCTGAAGTTTCTGCATAGACAGAACAGGTCACAGCAAAGACACCAGGACCAGAACCAGGTGTGGTTCTGCAGCAGGAACACCTGAGGAACCGCAGCTGGAGCACCAAAAACAGCATAAATGTACGAGTGTGACTTTACAGAGGTCACTCTGGGTCCACCTGGACTCAGGAGGATTCATGATGTAGGGCTGGCGTGATGAGGGGGAGGGGCCAGATGGAGGCAGTCCTTCACAGCCACAACAACAAGACAAAGATTTGAAGTCTGGTTTAAGGACTGGACACGTTTCCAGCGACGTCCAGCGACCACTTATAAAAACGTCTTCCACCAGCCGAGCCAACTTTACACCGATGAACGAGTTTAACTACGTCAGCCACCATTGTGTCGCCTACTTAGAAACATCACATTTAAGAATAAACCAAGGAAACGCTGACACACGCGCTCAAAACAAAAACAGGAAGGAACAAATACGACGAGACGGGCGGAAATGGTCGCCCTCGCCCGCCATCTCACAGACCGATACCCAGAAATTCAACTTTTAAAGTTCAGTGAAATCCAGCTGTTATGTTTCTGCTCTTTAAGCTCCAGCTGTGGCAACTGCACGAGTTCCAGATGTTTCCTGATGTTTCTGCTGCACGATCAGTTTTCTAGAATCTTCCAGGGATGAAAACTTTCGTGTTTCTACCATGATAAAAACGGTCGTGACTTTTCTGACGCAGCCGTGAAAGCGTGAGCTCAGCATCAGGACAGATGTTTCTACACGACGGCGGCGAGCCTGCTCGCAGCGACTAACACGGCACTTTTAAGCCAGCTGATTAACGAACAAGTATCTGTCTCAGCTCCAACCCACCAGACACTCTCACCTGAACACTAACACCCCGCCCACCAGCTTCAGCCAACAGGATCTCAGTCGAAACATCCCCGAGCACAAATCGAGCAGGAGATCTGGAAACTTGTTCATGTGTTAAACATGTGGAGTGACATCTCCATCATCCTGCTAACAAACCACAGACTCGATGTATGAGCCAGATCTGTGTCAGCAGTGCACAGCGTTTAATCCTGGTTCAACTCTGAGCCTGACTTTTTAAAACTCCACCACATCCCAAGATTAAAAAAATAAACAGTGCATGGTTAGTCTGGCCTGAAGCCTCAGCTGAAGCCTCTTCATGGGCAGAATCGATGCACCAAAGGTTGTTAAGTACCAACAAGAAACAGGCCCACAGATCTGGAGATTTGCTAGCGTGGAAAACAACTCAGACAAGAGCGACAGACTGAAGGCTGCTCTGAGAAAGACGAGCATCATAGCGCTAACAGAAGCTAACTGCCACTGTGTTGTCCACAAACTGCTAACGACAAGCAGCCTGGAGAATATCTACCGACATCTGAGGACAAACCACCACATCTCAAATGATGAGTTACAACCATCGAGCCAGATTTTAAACCAGCATGGCAGCAGGAGCTAGCTGGATGTAGCTGGAGCTACCTGGAGCCATCAGAGGCCAAAGGAAGCTAACAGCTGCTAGCTGGAGCGACCTAAAACACTTACAGGAGGAGGTGAGGGGAAAGCTGCAGCACAGCGAGCAACAACCTGAGCAACAGGAAGCTGGGAGTGATAACACACAGGCTGATTGGGTGATTGTCTGCAGCTGGTGGGGAAACAAACAAAGACAGGAAGTAGAAGTGGCTCAAGAGCAGGCAGGTGAGCGTCTTCAAAATAAAACAGGAAGTTCATAACGATTGTTACCTTCATGATGAAGTGTTTCTCGGGGATGGCAGTGCACTGCTGGTAGTCTCTGTGAGCGGGCAGCTTCTCTACAAATAGACTGAAAGACAGCGGCCGTCACATCACATGCTGTGCGAAACACCAAGCAGCCCTGCCCCCAACGCCACTGAGCCTCACGTGATAAACTTGGTGTAGAGGACGTAGGCGTTCTCCAGGCTGCCCTCCTCCAGGTAAACCGCCGCCATGCGCTCCATCTCCACGCCCGAGCGGAAGTAGCGTCTGGGCGCGATGTCCTCGTTGATCTCCACGCAGCATCCCATCTTCCCCAGCGCTCGGACGCGTTCCGCCGCCGTCAGCGACACGTCTGTGTAGTCAGGCTCTGCTGCCAGCTTCTTCTGTGGAAGAAAGTGTTTGTCAGAGAAGAGCAAAGATGGCAGCAGCCTCTAAAAACATCAACATGAGCACCAATGATTTCAGTTTGGAACGGTCATCGATGCTCAGAACGACCCTTCAGAGACCCGTGTCCCTCAGAGACCCGGGTTTGAGGAGGCTTTCTCTACGGCTCGACCACTAAGTAAAATAAAATATCTCAGTGAAAGATTTTAAAAGTGTGTTCTGTTTAATAGCAGGTGACGAGCTTAAGGACACGAAACTCATTAAAGGAGCCGACATTAAAAACTCTGAATGGCGTCACAGCTGAGCTGATGTGTTTTTCAGGCAGGAAACTGAGATTTCCCGTCCCCGCTGGGAGCCTGAATGCAGCGTTTGTTGCTCAGCTCATTAAGATGACGGCGCCAGTCGGAGCGCCGAGAATAAGAAGACCTCTGTGCACCGAGCCGACACAGAAACAACCCCACTCTGTCTCACCTTTGATCTGATGTTTTATATAAAACTTTGTTCTTACTGATCAGGAAGCATTTTGTCTTTTACTTCTAATTTTATTCTAATCTGATTCTGATTTTATATGTAATTTTATTTTATTACAACTCTTTTTTTTCTTTCACTTTTTTAATCACACTCGTTTCATTTTATTTCATTTTTAGTTAAATAATTAAATGACAAAAATAAAGTAAGAGACGTGATTTTCAGCATCCAGGTAAAATGATGCAGTCGTTGTAGACCTCAGCGCGTGCTGGCAGTCGTGTCACTGTTGTGTTGTAAAGCTGTTATGATGCGTGTTTTTCTGTCCCCACATTGTGAGTAACAAGAACACGTGTGGGTCCCCACAGCATCAGTAAAACACACACACACACACACACACACACTCAGTACTTACCAATGTGTTTAAGCTGAAGCCTTGTTCCATTGTGTGTGTGTGTGTGTGTGTGTGTGTGTGTGTGTGTGTGTGTGTGTGTGTGTGTGTGTCTCAGCGTGTGCGTGTCACTGGTCGGCCCACGGCCGGCTCGTCCATCTGCCACCTCCCATGATGCTTCACTGCGGGGGAGACAGAAAAACAAGATGAGCAGCTTTGAAACGCCACATATGGGGGGAATGTTCCTTTAAAGCTGTTTTATTTCCCATCAGCCCCTCATCACCATCATCATCATCATCATGCCTGCCTGTCCTTCAGCTTGGTCCACAGTTACCGTGGCAACCAGCGACTAACCATGAGGTGACTCAGCCGCTCTTAAACCGATGAAGACAAGGCGAGCTCCCACTCCTCACAAGCTTCTGTGTCCAAACAAACAGCTCTGATCACGCCACTGTCACCGTGGCAACAGTTGCACCTGGCTGGAAGTGCTTCGAAAGAACAAACTCGCCCCGATTTTCATTTATAACCATTCACAGGTGAGACTCCAGCCCCACCAACTGTCCATCCTACCATTACGCTCAGCAGAAGCTCAAAGTCCTCCATATTGGTCTGACGGCAGTCCTGGATCAGTTCTGGAGGCTCACCTGCAGCAGGTGAACACCTGGAGGAGAGGAGGCCCTGATCCAGGGGATCCTCATGGGCAGGTATAGAGAGCCTGTCGCAGGTTACGAGGGACTCACCTCCACCTGGGCCAGTTAAACTCGTCTCTGTGTCTGAGGATCAAACTGAACTGCTCCTGACTCCGCTCACATCAGCTGATACACATCAGACCTGTCGGCGTCGTTTCCGTCAGCCAATCAGAACTCAGTGCTTGTAACGCAGGTGTGACGAGTTGAACCAGCTCGGCCTCATTCAGATCGTTCAGGTGCTGACGAGCCAGCGGCGACACATCGACACCTGCAGACGACCTGAGGTAACCTGACAGCAACGACGATGATGATGATGCCATGCAGGTGTTTAAAGGTGAACACCTGCATGGAGTCCCCTGAAACATGTGATTTAAGGTGGACATGTCTGTGAGCGCCTTAAATCTAGATGTAAACCTAAACACAGGTTTGCTTTCAGGCTGCTGTGATGTCACAGCTGGACACACCTCAATTAGCAGATCAATTAATTGATTTATTTTTCAAAATAAAAGCTTGTTTTAAAAAAGCTCAGTGACTGAAATTAAAAATTAAACTTTTATTTCTTTGTTTTGGGTTCATTGAGTCTCTATTTTCAAAATAAAAGTTGACAGTCTTTATCTGCTACGTCACAGACTTTCAAACTAAAGTTTGAAGGCTTCAACATGTCATTACAAGATTTATCGATAAACCAAAGGCTGATCAGCAGGTTCACTGATTAGTGATTGGTTTAAAAATGAGCTGCTGGGGAACCAATAGACAGCCCTGTTTTAACTTTAGCATGAAAACATCTGGAAACAGCTGCTTTCACCTGATGATGACGTCTACAGGTCCTGATCAGCTCGATAAAGAAAATGATTGATTTACCGGCTCGGTGTCGGCGTTCAGCCCGCAGTCCGGCTGCATCCCGCGATCACACATGGAGCCCGGCGGCGGAGGATGAACCGGATCCAGGGCGGTGCGGACCGGTCCAGCTGCGGGACAGATGTGAGAAACGGATGAAAGCTCCGGAGGATGCCGCCGCTCCACACCAACTACCCGCGGAGATGGTAGCCGCAGAGATCGTCTCTGAGATCGAGATGACTCACTCGCACTTTACGGTGTCACCGCGGCGGGTGTGACCTCTGTGCACATGCGCAGAAAGCCCCCACAGAGAGCAGGAGAACAGCGGGAGGTCTCACTCAGACAGAGACCCGGCAAACATAATCAAATGATGTCATCAATAATAATGACGCGAACAGATTGGTTGTGACAGACATCCATCACAGAACATCCGGGGCCTCAGCAACAGAAACCATCCGAAACACCTTCAGCACAGCAGGTGAGACTCTTTCAGAATAAAGGACACCGTTTCAAATGTTTCTGAGCAGAGCTGCTTTAAAGCTCGACATGTTGCCTTTATCACAGCGGGTCTCACCGGAAGTGGAGCGGTGCAGAGCGAGGGTCCGAGAGCACCTGTGATCAGGTGTGTGCGGATGTTTATCGCCCTCTTCTGGACTCTGATAATCACTGCTGATGTTTTCAAGTTTGATTTCATATGAAAACATTCAAACCGCCTGGTGATGCTCTGAGTTTACCTGCCTGTCTGTTCTTCCGGCTCCTCCTCCTGCTCCTTCGGCTCCTCCTCCTGCTCCTCCTCCTTTGTGCCTCGGGCTCTTTCTGATGTCTCAACATCAGCAGGTAAAGTACACAAAGTTCTCTTTGCAGCCTACAAAATAAAAGCACCAGGTCTGACAATGAAGCAAAAGTTCTTCTGTTGGGAAGAAAAGACCACATGAGATCACGTGCGCGCCCTCCGAGTGTCACGTGGAAACGGGAAGCCGTCCAGACTCAGCTACGTTTTCTGGTGTGTTTAGTAATAAACTGAATGAAGTGAAACAGCAAGAGACTCTTATTCTGAAAATGGATCCGGATGTGTTATTGCTGACGTGTCGGACCATGACGTGCTCAGGTGTGTTCGTGCCGTCATGGGGATGGTTTACTCGGAGGTAAGAGCGCGCTTTGTTTCCCTCTTTTCTCTGCTAAACAAACACGTTTAATCCTGGTTTTAACTCTTTACTCCGAAAGGCTCATGCGCGCTCTTCCGGTTCGGGCTGATTTCTCGTGCACACACACTTGAGTTTCAGGTAAAGCTTCACTTGAAACAAACAGACAGGTAGAAGTTTAATGACCTGGCGTCACTCCGACAACAAATATGAAGACAGACACGAAAATGACTGCAGTACTGCAAGGATATCACAGCAACACAAGTACTGCAACACACTGCGAGAAAATGACTGCAAATATTCAGAAAACTACCAAAAACAGGAAAATGAGAAGAAATCAAGATAGCAAATGTTACACAATCGTTTTATTGAAATAATAATAACAATAATAATAATGAGAAACTGGTGGGATCTAATTTTTTACATGTTGAGAATCAGCCAATCAGAAGAAAGCGGTCTTAAAAGGGGAGGAGCTTGAGTGAGTGAGATAGGAGCGGAAAACTGGACGGACCGGGCTGTTCCTGATCAGCTGATAAGGAGCTTAACTCATGTAATTCCTCCTCAGCCGGCCTGCCAGGCAGCGTACGAGGGCGACGTCCGTAAGTTGTACTTCCTCCTGAAAAATGACCCCGCCCACCTGAATGTTCAGGAGGTGCACACCGGGGACACACCCCTCATTGCTGCCTGCCGCCACGGTCACCTGAATGCGGTCACATACCTGCTGGACAACAAGGCCAACAGCCAGCTGACCAATAAGGTGCCTTTCCCTGATGATGTCATCATGTTGGTTAGCGAGCTGTGTTACTGATCTGTGTGTGTGTGTGTGTGTCACACATCAGAAACAGAGGACGTGTCTCCACTACGCCTCCAAGAGGACGTTCTCACTGCTGGATTATCTGATGATCACCATCCTGATGCCCATCCTGCTGCTCGGATACTTCATCATGGTACGGCCAATCAGCAGTCTCTCTCAGTGTGACATCATACAGGTAAAGCACAGTCTGATCTGCTCACCGGTGTTTCTGTGTTGCAGCTGCAGAAACAGAGGAAGAACGTGGCTCTGATGGAGGCCGTGCTGAGCACTGACGTCAGCGTCGACGCTGTCGACTACGTGCGTGAACAGGAGCTTAACGCGGTTTAATTTGAAAATCTCAGGCCACTTCCTGACAGTAAAAAGGTGTTTTGTGTGCAGAAGGGGAACACGGCTCTTCATTACGTCTGTGAGAGAAAAAGTCATCGCCTGGTTCCTCTGCTGCTGCAACGAAACGCCAAACCCAACATCAAGAATAACGTGCGTACAGACGCGCAGCACGCCGTGACAAGACGCTTTCCGTGACCCGATAACACGTGTGTCTGCTTTTACAGAACGGAGAAACCCCGCTGGACATTGCCACCAGACTCAAGTTCCAAAAGATCATCAACATGCTGAGGAAGACGGAATGAAGTTTTCATTCATGCGGATCCTCCGCCTTCTATGCTGACGACGCTAGCATCTCAGAGAGACCTCCTAGCATGCAGCGTTTTCTTTGCTAACCACTCACCTGTCGGGCTACAAGCTAGTTTCCACTTCCAGGTTTTGTACCGAGCTAGGCTAACAGTCATTTTTCTTGTTTTGTAAGACATAAAATTAACTGAATGTTGCAATTTATCAACTAAAAAGAAAAAACAAAACAAACTTTAGAAATTCTCGCCCCATCTTTACGTTACATTTTGCTAATAGCTTTGCCTCATTTTTTAATCTTTGTGCTAAGCTAGGCAACAGTATTTGAGAGCTCGCCGTTTATCTGTAGTTCTTATACTGTCAGCAGAGGTGTGCTTTGGGACTGTTACACGAACAGGTATAATAATAATAAAAGTGTCAACATGAAATGAAGCGGGTGATGAAACATTTCAAAGTAACATTTTTATTTCTGAATAAACTTGTAAACTACATTGAAACTCTCCAGCTGTTTGTTTTACTTTACCTTTCAGATTTCCATGGTAAAGGTCACGACTACTAAAACTTTCAAATTAAGAGCTGTCAGACAAAAAAGGAGGAATGAAAACAAGCTGTGGTCGTAAAATGGTTTTATTTAGGAAACACCATCATAATGAGTAAAAATGGTTACACAGCAAGTTAAAAAACGCACACAGGTGACTGAAACTGCAGATTCACTTCTTATTCTCACATCCACATTTTCACAGTTTGTCCTCAGGACGAGTGTCTCCATGCTAAAAACAGGAAGTAGCAAAAAGAAGCTGCACTGACCAACACACAGCTCTGGTCCTACACATTCAACCTGACGTGCTGCTTCTGAGCAGAGCACCCCGGGGCTCGCCGTGCGACCTGTTCACACGCTGAATGTTAGATTGTGACACAAATAGTTACCTGAAGCGTGACAACGCTGCTCTCTCATTGGTTCCCGGCAGAAGTGAGTCAAACTGCAGGAGAACGCGGTCCATGAAAACGCTTCAGAGTGACTGTTCATTTAAACATGCAGCAGCGTGCTTCGATCGCCTTTAAAGCTGCAGGTGATATGACAGGTCCAGGCAGGGAGGGCGGGACAGAAACATCCTGCTGCAGGAAGAAGTGTCAAAACTCAGTCTCCATAAAACCATAAACCACGCTGCAGCGGGCGGCGTCCGCTGCTCTCGCCCTCTATCGGTACTCCTGCAGCAGCTTCAGCACAGCAGGAAACATCTGCTCCGGAGCATCCAGCCCCCAGATGAAATCCAGATGTTCCCAGTGCTCAATGTGCTGATGGTACACCAGGTTAGGGACCTGCAGACACACAGCTGTTATCCGGGCTGGCCCCTCCACCTGTTTCATTAATGATCAGATTCGAGGACACGCCCCCGCCGTACTCCATCATCGCCTAATGTGAATAAATCTCGTAGGTAATGCTCACCTGAGTGAGGAGGACTGCCACATCTTTTGGGTCCGCCAGCGTATCCTGTCCCCCTGAAAACAGAGCGGTGGGAACCTTCATGTCCTGGACACGGTACTCGGGGGGAGTGGACTGCAGAGGGGACACAAGGAGGACACGGTGACCAGGTGACATTTCAGAGTCTGTAGGAGTCCCTGCTGTGCTGTGGACTCACCTGGTTGTAGTGTTTCATGTTTCCTGCTGCTCCGAAGTCAAACGCCACCAGTCTTCCTGTGTGGACGGCCTGAATACAGGAAACTTTATTAACACCTGCCCCATGTACAGGCACACCAGAGCAGAATGAAAGCTACAAAAATTAGTACCAATAATCCATCCATTCGCTTCCACTTATCCTTTTCAGGGTCGCTGGAGCCTATCCCAGCTGTCATAGGGCGAGAGGCGGGGTCCACCCTGGACAGGTCGCCAGTCTGTCGCAGGGCCAACACACAATCGCTCTCACATTCACTCCTATGGGCAATTTGGATTCATCAGTTAACCTATCCCCACTAACTGCGTGTCTTTGGACTGTGGGTGGAAGCCAGAGTACACGGGGAGAACACGCAAACACGGGGAGAACACGCAAACACGGGGAGAACACGCAAACACGGGGAGAACACGCAAACACGGGGAGAACACGCAAACACGGGGAGAACACGCAAACACGGGGAGAACACGCAAACTCCACACAGAAAGACCCCGGCCTGAAGGTGGAATTGAACTCAGGACGTTCTTGCTGTGCGGCAACAGTGTTAACCACTGTGCTGCAGAAGTACCAATAATAGTGTACTAAATATAAAACAGGGTCATGTGACCCAGGTTCAGCCAATCAATATTAAAAGCAATGAATAATAATCCGTGTGAGCATTTCTCAAAGAACAAAATGAAATATTCAAATGAGCTCTCGTTTACTGAACCAAAAACATTAAACACAAACCAAGAGGTGGCATGTGGACACACACTGTGGACACACACTGTGGACACACACTGTGGACACACACTGTGGACACACACTGTGGGCTGTATTTGCAGAGCAACATCAAGGTCCCCACATGTACTCACAGGCAGGTATGAGTGTGTGTGTTACCTGGGACCAGTGGATCATGTTCTGGACTGAGGTCCCAGCCGGGCAGTGAGTGGTGTAGACCGGAGTCCGAGTCTGAAACACAGCCATGTGGCCTTCATCACAAACAGCTCTGACTCTAATTATCTTCAGAAAACTTCAGATGTTTCTGATTAACGTCCAGGTGTGCCCGTTCGGTCACCACCTGCTTCCCAGCGAGACACGAACCATGTTGAGGTTTTTCTCATCGAAGCCGCAGAGGACGAAGAAGATGTTCCCGCACAGTTCGCTGAGAAGATGCTTCGCACACACGTGTTCGGCCAACCATTTAATCATCGCGCTCTGGGGCAGGAAGTCCCGCCTCCCAAACAAGTCCTGTGGGGCCAACAAGAAACAACAAGACAAAGCTTATTGACTCTGTAAATGTGACGGCGATCAGACAAACGACGTACCCCGGTTCGTACCCAGATGACGGCGTCGGGCAGGAAGGACAGTTTGGCCATGGGGCTGCCCGTGAAGGCGACAGTGGCCACAGGAGCCAATCCGAAGAACAGCCTGATCTTGCTGGCGAGCTTTGGCAGCGTGGAGAACGCCATGAATGCTGGAAACGAAGAGAAGATTAATTCCATGTACGGAAGCCTGTTGGGGACAGAAATCAGGACCTCCGCAGTTCAAAGTAAAAGCACCTATGGTGGTTCCCTGAGAGTGTCCAATGTAGAAGATCTGCTCCTGGCCAGTCACCTTCAGGATGTGGTCGACCACAGCTGGAAGATCCTTCAGAGCCAGCTCATCGTGGCTGCACAGACAAACACCAGAGCTCTGTCATGTTAATGCTCGCTGACACCTGCGCAGGTGAAAGGACAGCGGGGCGGGTACCTGAACCTCCAGAACTCGTCCTCGTACGGGCTCAGCGTGCGGTGTTTCCTGGACCACGTGTTTCCGCGGCTGTTTCCTATCCACACGTCGTAGCCCGCGTCCGCCAGCACGTAGCCCAGGCTGGAGGTCGGTGGGTTGGTGATCCAGTTACTGCCTGCAGCCAGGAGACCGTGCTGGAGGAAGACCGCCGGCCTCACACCTGCAGGACACCACAAACCATCAAATCAAACCTGCCAGGAACAGACGCCAGGTTTCTACAGAGCCACATCTGGATTCAGACCCAGCGTGATGTTAAAGGGAGAAGAGGAAGGTCAAGTGAATGTAGGCGAAAGATCACGTGAATCACTTCAGGACAAAGTTCATCAGGACTGCTGTAAAAAGGAAGTGAAGCTCGATGACATGGCAAAACTTCCTGTTTGCACCGTAACCAAATGTGCTCACAGAGAAGGAAGAGCCTCCGCCTGACCTTTGGAGGGTTTCAGTCCCCGCGGGATCCTGTTCACGCCCAGGATGTACCCGTCCTCCGTCAGCACCTGGTGCTCCTCTGCTGGGTAACCCCACCTCCGGATGATCTCTGTCTGAACACACACACACACGCACACACGCACGCACACGTTAATGTGGACGTTTCAAACAGTGAGGTCAGTGTGTAAAACTACAGAGCAGAGACAAGAAAAATCGAAATAAACACGACATATCACATGACCTGACGCTGTGCCTGCAAGACCATGATGTGGGAATCAAAGACCCGCAACTGGGACCTGGGTCCAAGTGCGGTCTCTGAAAAACTTCTCCTCCCTGTGTGGGGAGGCGGGGCTTAGTAACGTGGGCCGAGATGTTCACTGGATATCAGCCGTCTCCTTGGATACCAGCCGTCGCCTGTCTCTCAGATCACTGGCGCTCGCCTCGTTTCTCAGGTTATTTGACCGTTAACACAAGTGCACCGCAGGACGCTGCTTCTTTTAAACGATGTGATGACGCTGCAGTGTATCCGCTGAATGTGAAATTAAAGTCAGAAACAGCTGAGAGCCCTGTGAAATTTCAAAATAAAAGACCCTGTGCAATCTCAATGCCCGTGACCTGCAAAGTTTACTTTGTCTAAAATGCAAGAGCTGCAGTCATGTGACTGACCAATCAATGCACAGTCGCAGTGATTATCAGTGATTGGTTGGTTACGTTCCACTTACTGCAGACCAGCGTGGCGGTTTGCAGGTGCAAAGTTACAGGTTACCTGATGAAGGCGTGTTTCTGTTGCAGCACAGAGACCAGCTCATTCACCTTTAACCAATCAAAGGTCAGGGAGTTTTCGTCAGGTCCTCCACGCTGCTCTCAGCTCCATCAGCTGCATCTCTCTGATTCTTTCCAGAGTTACAGGTGTGTCTGACAGCTCAGGTGAAGGCAGGCTTCAGTACAAACAGCTCACCTGTATGACAACGTGATGACGCCAGGTCCCGAGTGTCCAAGCTACACAGAAATGCTGCGAGCGTTTATCAAAGTCAGCATTACAAACTGACTCTGACATAAATCTGAGACGGCGCTCACACCGACTCATTTCTGTCAGGACATCACGAGGAGATTTTCATATCCATATCGCTATGGTAACCTAGGGTCACGGGTCAACAGTTACAGCTGATGTCTTCCTACAGCCTGATGAGTCAGACGGTCAGAGTTCAGCGACTGCAGTGAACAAACAGTCTGAGCTCATCGTTCAGAGTCCATCAACTGAGGCCACTGTGCGAAGAGTCAGGGCTCTTATTGTGAAAGGACAGAGAGATGACAGTGACATCCTGGAAACACCCGCAGACCCTTTCCTCACTTCCTGCCATGAAGCTCCCGTTCCTGTTGTTGGCGTTCATATTAAACATGGTTTGTAACGACGAGGTCAGAGTGAGGTCAGAGTGCACGCTGCTCTAACAATTACACTGTTTCAATGAAGTTTCTGAGACAAACAGCAGCGAGCAGGAGCAGAGAACCCGAACACATCGCAGCATGGCGACTGAAATGCTTCCGCCCAGCACGGACGTCACAGACAGGAAGTAAAGTTTTAACATGGGAGTCTATGAGACTGACTACTGGAGCCTCGGTGCACGCTGGAGGAACTGCAGGTTTAGAGCTTCCTGTGTCAGAGGTTCACTCAAAAGACATGTCCAAATTTATAGGCGGCATCCTCCTGAGGACCCGGCCTTCGCGGTCTACGTGGGCCGGGTCCTCAGAAGGTCGGGTAGGCCGGAAGTGAGCAGCTGTGAAATAGGACGGTCTAGCCTTCTGCTTAGCGTCACCGCTGTCTCGGTGGAGTTTAATAAACTCGGCCGTCTGCTCCTTGCTATCTAAAATATAACAGGACACTGGCGTAAATCTTCGACCGTCTCACCTTCTGTTTAAATAGTTTTCTGTTTGATGTTTATTCAGCTGTGTCAAAACTGTGACTTTATTCTCAGCCAAACCGATTTACACAGCGCGTCGCTGTGACGTAATCAGCCTACAGACGCGGCCTCAGGAGGATGCAGCCCATGAATTTGGACACGACCAAATGTTCCAAAGGTGATGGAAACTCACAATGTTCATGTCCACTTCAGGGTCCAGCTCCTGCTGCAGGTCATCGGAGCGCCACGCTCTGCTGACGGCTGGCCCGCTGTGGACGAGAGCCGAGAGAAACAACACACACACCAACACACACAGCATGGTCTGACACACACACACACACACACACACACACACACACACACACACACACACACACACAGTGTCAGGATGGTGCGTTCGTGGGTCACTGAAAAGAAAGAATTTTTCCTTCTTCTTTGGTTCAAATAAAACTGAGTCCTGTTTGATTTGAAAAGGAAGAAGAAGAAGACTCTGCTGTGAGGATCACGTGGTCAGATTCAGTCTGATGACTGTGTGCTGATCTGTGATAATCAATAATCACAGAAGCATGTGATCAGAGAGTCTGAGCTGCTGCCTGCATAAACGGCATTTTCTGACTGGACCGCTGGCTCAGAATGACGTCATACGACTGCTTCTTATACAGCGCTTTTCTACTAGGTCGTTACGCAGGTGCAGAATGGAGCAGCTGCAGCCAAAATCATGACGTAATGTTAGCGATCAGTTTGGCATTTACAGCAGTTTAAACACCGGAACTCACTTTCTGGTCCCCATAAACCTCTCGGTCCTGACGGTTGTTCTAATAATCAGGTAACGACGCTAAGAAGCGGTTACACTCACCTGTCCTCGCGCCGATCTCTCTCTGAGGCGTCCGATCATCAGCGGACTGCGCCTTCTTCTGCTTTTCCCTTTTATCTGCCCCCGTGACGTCATGAGAGAAGCTCTCTGTGATTTGCTGGCCAGAAACAGGACTCAGGTGTTAACCGTTTGGGCTCCGACGATCAGACCGGAAATAGTAACCTGTGTTGTTTGAAGCTGGGCTGTTTAAAATTCCATATATTAATTCATTTATATTTTACTCTACATTTTAAATCACAATAATGATAATGTTGTTTTCAGTCATATTAAAATACATTTTTCTTCAGCGTTAAAGAGTTTTAATATGTGGTAACTATGTATTACATGTATTATTTTAATTAAACCATGAACAGTGTTATGGACTGTAAGGATTTTATTTCATGTGAACCTTTAATACACCGTTTGTCGTATTTTATGTCACGTAGATGCAGAAACGCTTTAAACGTTTTCTGTGATTATTTTTGAAATTCTATCCGGATGTGCAGCAGTTGTTTCCGTTTGACCCCGGGAAAGTTTTTGTTCGTCCTTCTGTGTGTCGGTTTCGTAACTCGTTCGGACCCGGTCTCTGCAGGTTTAGCCTGGCTCGGTTCCCGCGCTAACATGTCCCGGGTTCTGATCGTGGGTGCGGGCCTGACGGGCAGCTTGTGCGCATGTCTGCTGAGGAGAGAGCTGCAGAGCACGGTTCGGATTGTGGTGTGGGACAAAGCGAGGGGCGCAGGTGAGACAGACAGAAGTCCGTTCATAAAACTGCACAGTTTCCGTTTCCGGTGCCGTGATGGGAACACGGACACGCCGCAGAACACTAGTGACGCGTTTGTGTACCAGAGGAGCCTCCTCTGTAACTCGGCTCGGCTGTGATCACCTGCTGAGGGCGAATGACGTCAGTGTATATAGCAGAATCAGAAAGGTTTTATTGCCAAATGTTGAGCAGGTTTACAACATTAGGAAATTGCTGCGGTACTTAGTGCAAACATACCGTCATATAACGCTTAAATAGACATAAAAATAAGAATTAAAAGTGCTAAGTAGATAAATATATACATGAGTGCAGGTGGTGATCAGTGCAAACATGTGAACACAGCGTAGGGTCATGTGTTAGTGGTGGGAACAGTCATATGGTTATGTTCATGAGTCCAACAGCAGAGGGGAAGAAACTGTTCTTATGGCGAGAGGTTCTGGTGAGCAGGTAGCTGTCATTCCCACAGACACCCTCACCTGTAACAGACAGGAGCTTCCACCAGCATCTGTTTACACTCACCTGACATTTCATTAGGTACACTGGTGCCAGGTCAGACCCCCTGTGATTCTTCCTGTACATCATCTTCATCATCCTGAGGCTCAGTTTGAACAGATGATGAAATTCCAGCTGCCAGATTAAAAAGAGGGCTGTCCCCCATAATCAGGTTTTGTGTAATTTGATTGTGTTGAACATCATAAACCCACCTGCGACTGACTTTGGTTTGGAGACGTTTCCTGATGCTCAGCTTCAGTCGTGAACTGTCTGCCATCATATTCGCCTACAGACGGGATTCATGTCACGGGGTATCCCTGAATAATAAACACACTGGCTGATGACCCCGCTTTACTTTAAAAAACACTAAATTCCAACTGCTTTACAAACCGTAAACACTTTCTCAGAGCTCCAGAGTCACAGGTGAGTAAAGCTGTCTGCAGCCACTATAGAACACAGGTGTGACGGGATAATGTTCAGAATGGATCAGCCTATGAATTCATTTCCTTTTCTTTCTCCTTCTGTTTTGTGTATTTTTGTTCTTTATATATTCATCTTTAATATTGCAGATAGTTACACCTACACTTTTTTATGTTCAATAAAAGCTTTGTCTGCGTGCACTGAGCTGCTACCACGTGATTGGCTGATTAGTCATTTGTGTTAACGAGCAGTTAATAAAGTGGTTGGTTGGTTTGAGAGAGTAAAATGTGTGGAACAGTGGGAGTCTGTGTGCAGGCGGCAGGATGTCCACCAGCCACGCTCCCGACGCCTCGTCTCAATCGGCTGATCTGGGAGCGCAGTACATCTCAGCCACGCCCGCCTACGCTCGCACCCACCACAGGTAACGCACACCTGTTGCCTTAAAGGGCCAGTACGCCTCTGTAGCTGGGGCTTCAGGCAGGCTGACCGTGCGTGTGCGTGTGCAGGTTTTACTCGGAGCTCCTCTCTGTGGGCCTCCTGCAGCCCCTCGACTGTCCCATCGAAGGTCTGAAGGACCACGAGGGCACCGAGAACTACGTGACGCCACTGGGCACGAGCAGCATCGTCAAGCACTTCCTGTCACAGTCAGGTAAACGTCCACCTGTTGGTCAACTGTCCAATCAGATTCACCTGAAACGCACAGGCTGACTCTGATTCAGTTGGAATTAAACTTTATTGAGTCTTCGTCTGTGTGTCAGGAGCCGATTTGTTCCTTGAGCATCACGTGACCGGCCTGTATCGCCGTGGTGCATCGTGGGAGGTCGAGAGGAAGGCAGGAGCCAGTGAGACGTTTGACGCCGTCGTCCTGACGATGCCGGTCCCTCAGATCCTGCAGCTGCAGGGAGACCTGGGACAATGTAAGACGGCCAGAACACACAAGGAAACACACACACTCGGTGTATGTTTTATGAGGTAAAAAAATGACGTCTTGTGAAACACGGGTCTCAGACTTCATCGACACTGACACGAATGTGAGATCTGAGGTGTGGCGTCTCAGTCAGTAACACCATTCCGCCACACGGGGGCAGCAACAGCTGCAGGGAGAAGATCCAGCTGTTAGACACGACCCATGTTCATCGCTGTGATCAATAACTCTGAGGTTCTGATCACAAAGGTCGACCTGGGCAGACGGGACGATCCTTCCAGTCCAGCCGCTGACCTCAGAGCAGCGCAAACACTGGACTCTTATTTTGAAGAGGTGCTGACTGCTTCCTGCTCCCACAGTTTACACACACACACATACACGATCAGCACACTCTGATGTTAAGTAATTTTCCAGAGCTCTGATTGGCTGATAGATTCTTCACAACACTACACCGCTGTGTGTGGGTGTGTGTGTGTGTGGTCCTTGGTAGTGACTACTGTCCTCACAAAGACAGAAATACAAGCATGTGTGTGCGCGCACTTGCTGCAGAACAGCAGCAGCTCCACATGTGGCTTTCTAGATGGTGATGTCACCTTCAGCTTCTCTGATTGGCTGAGAGCAGACAGCGCCCATTTCCTCTGCGCTGACACACACACATACATCTAATAATAACCTGTGTGTGTGTGTGTGTGTGTGTGTGTGTGTGTGTGTGTGTGTGTGTGTGAGTGAGAGAGAGGCAGCCGCCTGTTTCTGTCTCTGAGCTCTAAGCCAAGAATGAAACAGCAGCAGACTTTTCATGTTTGTCTGGAGTGACGCACACACACACACACACACACGCACACACACACACACACACAGGTGAGTTCTTCTGTGGTGATTCGGGGGTGGGGCTTCCTGCTGATTGGCCCATGTCTCCTTGTCTGTCAGTGCTGTCTGTCCAGCAGAGGCAGCAGCTGGAGGGCGTTGTCTACTCGTCCCGCTTCGCCCTCGCACTCTTCTTCTCCCCCGACGCCGTCGTGAAAGTTCCCTGGGGCGCGAAGTACGTCACGAACAGCAGCTGCATCCGCTACGTCGCTGTGGACTCCAAGAAGCGCGGCGCAGGTGTGTCCGTCGTCTGTCTGCTCCCCTGTATGTTCCTCTCACCTGTATCTTGCAGGTCACGGGCATTGAGATTGCACAGGGTCTTTTATTTTGAAATTTCACAGGGCTCTCAGCTGTTTCTGACTTTAATTTCACATTCAGCGGATACACTTTACGTTACATTACGTTACATTTTGCTAATAGCTTTGCCTCATTTTTTAATCTTTGTGCTAAGCTAGGCAACAGTATTTGAGAGCTCGCCGTTTATCTGTAGTTCTTATACTGTCAGCAGAGGTGTGCTTTGGGACTGTTACACGAACAGGTATAATAATAATAAAAGTGTCAACATGAAATGAAGCGGGTGATGAAACATTTCAAAGTAACATTTTTATTTCTGAATAAACTTGTAAACTACATTGAAACTCTCCAGCTGTTTGTTTTACTTTACCTTTCAGATTTCCATGGTAAAGGTCACGACTACTAAAACTTTCAAATTAAGAGCTGTCAGACAAAAAAGGAGGAATGAAAACAAGCTGTGGTCGTAAAATGGTTTTATTTAGGAAACACCATCATAATGAGTAAAAATGGTTACACAGCAAGTTAAAAAACGCACACAGGTGACTGAAACTGCAGATTCACTTCTTATTCTCACATCCACATTTTCACAGTTTGTCCTCAGGACGAGTGTCTCCATGCTAAAAACAGGAAGTAGCAAAAAGAAGCTGCACTGACCAACACACAGCTCTGGTCCTACACATTCAACCTGACGTGCTGCTTCTGAGCAGAGCACCCCGGGGCTCGCCGTGCGACCTGTTCACACGCTGAATGTTAGATTGTGACACAAATAGTTACCTGAAGCGTGACAACGCTGCTCTCTCATTGGTTCCCGGCAGAAGTGAGTCAAACTGCAGGAGAACGCGGTCCATGAAAACGCTTCAGAGTGACTGTTCATTTAAACATGCAGCAGCGTGCTTCGATCGCCTTTAAAGCTGCAGGTGATATGACAGGTCCAGGCAGGGAGGGCGGGACAGAAACATCCTGCTGCAGGAAGAAGTGTCAAAACTCAGTCTCCATAAAACCATAAACCACGCTGCAGCGGGCGGCGTCCGCTGCTCTCGCCCTCTATCGGTACTCCTGCAGCAGCTTCAGCACAGCAGGAAACATCTGCTCCGGAGCATCCAGCCCCCAGATGAAATCCAGATGTTCCCAGTGCTCAATGTGCTGATGGTACACCAGGTTAGGGACCTGCAGACACACAGCTGTTATCCGGGCTGGCCCCTCCACCTGTTTCATTAATGATCAGATTCGAGGACACGCCCCCGCCGTACTCCATCATCGCCTAATGTGAATAAATCTCGTAGGTAATGCTCACCTGAGTGAGGAGGACTGCCACATCTTTTGGGTCCGCCAGCGTATCCTGTCCCCCTGAAAACAGAGCGGTGGGAACCTTCATGTCCTGGACACGGTACTCGGGGGGAGTGGACTGCAGAGGGGACACAAGGAGGACACGGTGACCAGGTGACATTTCAGAGTCTGTAGGAGTCCCTGCTGTGCTGTGGACTCACCTGGTTGTAGTGTTTCATGTTTCCTGCTGCTCCGAAGTCAAACGCCACCAGTCTTCCTGTGTGGACGGCCTGAATACAGGAAACTTTATTAACACCTGCCCCATGTACAGGCACACCAGAGCAGAATGAAAGCTACAAAAATTAGTACCAATAATCCATCCATTCGCTTCCACTTATCCTTTTCAGGGTCGCTGGAGCCTATCCCAGCTGTCATAGGGCGAGAGGCGGGGTCCACCCTGGACAGGTCGCCAGTCTGTCGCAGGGCCAACACACAATCGCTCTCACATTCACTCCTATGGGCAATTTGGATTCATCAGTTAACCTATCCCCACTAACTGCGTGTCTTTGGACTGTGGGAGGAAGCCAGAGTACACGGGGAGAACACGCAAACACGGGGAGAACACGCAAACACGGGGAGAACACGCAAACACGGGGAGAACACGCAAACACGGGGAGAACACGCAAACACGGGGAGAACACGCAAACACGGGGAGAACACGCAAACACGGGGAGAACACGCAAACTCCACACAGAAAGACCCCGGCCTGAAGGTGGAATTGAACTCAGGACGTTCTTGCTGTGCGGCAACAGTGTTAACCACTGTGCTGCAGAAGTACCAATAATAGTGTACTAAATATAAAACAGGGTCATGTGACCCAGGTTCAGCCAATCAATATTAAAAGCAATGAATAATAATCCGTGTGAGCATTTCTCAAAGAACAAAATGAAATATTCAAATGAGCTCTCGTTTACTGAACCAAAAACATTAAACACAAACCAAGAGGTGGCATGTGGACACACACTGTGGACACACACTGTGGACACACACTGTGGACACACACTGTGGACACACACTGTGGGCTGTATTTGCAGAGCAACATCAAGGTCCCCACATGTACTCACAGGCAGGTATGAGTGTGTGTGTTACCTGGGACCAGTGGATCATGTTCTGGACTGAGGTCCCAGCCGGGCAGTGAGTGGTGTAGACCGGAGTCCGAGTCTGAAACACAGCCATGTGGCCTTCATCACAAACAGCTCTGACTCTAATTATCTTCAGAAAACTTCAGATGTTTCTGATTAACGTCCAGGTGTGCCCGTTCGGTCACCACCTGCTTCCCAGCGAGACACGAACCATGTTGAGGTTTTTCTCATCGAAGCCGCAGAGGACGAAGAAGATGTTCCCGCACAGTTCGCTGAGAAGATGCTTCGCACACACGTGTTCGGCCAACCATTTAATCATCGCGCTCTGGGGCAGGAAGTCCCGCCTCCCAAACAAGTCCTGTGGGGCCAACAAGAAACAACAAGACAAAGCTTATTGACTCTGTAAATGTGACGGCGATCAGACAAACGACGTACCCCGGTTCGTACCCAGATGACGGCGTCGGGCAGGAAGGACAGTTTGGCCATGGGGCTGCCCGTGAAGGCGACAGTGGCCACAGGAGCCAATCCGAAGAACAGCCTGATCTTGCTGGCGAGCTTTGGCAGCGTGGAGAACGCCATGAATGCTGGAAACGAAGAGAAGATTAATTCCATGTACGGAAGCCTGTTGGGGACAGAAATCAGGACCTCCGCAGTTCAAAGTAAAAGCACCTATGGTGGTTCCCTGAGAGTGTCCAATGTAGAAGATCTGCTCCTGGCCAGTCACCTTCAGGATGTGGTCGACCACAGCTGGAAGATCCTTCAGAGCCAGCTCATCGTGGCTGCACAGACAAACACCAGAGCTCTGTCATGTTAATGCTCGCTGACACCTGCGCAGGTGAAAGGACAGCGGGGCGGGTACCTGAACCTCCAGAACTCGTCCTCGTACGGGCTCAGCGTGCGGTGTTTCCTGGACCACGTGTTTCCGCGGCTGTTTCCTATCCACACGTCGTAGCCCGCGTCCGCCAGCACGTAGCCCAGGCTGGAGGTCGGTGGGTTGGTGATCCAGTTACTGCCTGCAGCCAGGAGACCGTGCTGGAGGAAGACCGCCGGCCTCACACCTGCAGGACACCACAAACCATCAAATCAAACCTGCCAGGAACAGACGCCAGGTTTCTACAGAGCCACATCTGGATTCAGACCCAGCGTGATGTTAAAGGGAGAAGAGGAAGGTCAAGTGAATGTAGGCGAAAGATCACGTGAATCACTTCAGGACAAAGTTCATCAGGACTGCTGTAAAAAGGAAGTGAAGCTCGATGACATGGCAAAACTTCCTGTTTGCACCGTAACCAAATGTGCTCACAGAGAAGGAAGAGCCTCCGCCTGACCTTTGGAGGGTTTCAGTCCCCGCGGGATCCTGTTCACGCCCAGGATGTACCCGTCCTCCGTCAGCACCTGGTGCTCCTCTGCTGGGTAACCCCACCTCCGGATGATCTCTGTCTGAACACACACACACACGCACACACGCACGCACACGTTAATGTGGACGTTTCAAACAGTGAGGTCAGTGTGTAAAACTACAGAGCAGAGACAAGAAAAATCGAAATAAACACGACATATCACATGACCTGACGCTGTGCCTGCAAGACCATGATGTGGGAATCAAAGACCCGCAACTGGGACCTGGGTCCAAGTGCGGTCTCTGAAAAACTTCTCCTCCCTGTGTGGGGAGGCGGGGCTTAGTAACGTGGGCCGAGATGTTCACTGGATATCAGCCGTCTCCTTGGATACCAGCCGTCGCCTGTCTCTCAGATCACTGGCGCTCGCCTCGTTTCTCAGGTTATTTGACCGTTAACACAAGTGCACCGCAGGACGCTGCTTCTTTTAAACGATGTGATGACGCTGCAGTGTATCCGCTGAATGTGAAATTAAAGTCAGAAACAGCTGAGAGCCCTGTGAAATTTCAAAATAAAAGACCCTGTGCAATCTCAATGCCCGTGACCTGCAAAGTTTACTTTGTCTAAAATGCAAGAGCTGCAGTCATGTGACTGACCAATCAATGCACAGTCGCAGTGATTATCAGTGATTGGTTGGTTACGTTCCACTTACTGCAGACCAGCGTGGCGGTTTGCAGGTGCAAAGTTACAGGTTACCTGATGAAGGCGTGTTTCTGTTGCAGCACAGAGACCAGCTCATTCACCTTTAACCAATCAAAGGTCAGGGAGTTTTCGTCAGGTCCTCCACGCTGCTCTCAGCTCCATCAGCTGCATCTCTCTGATTCTTTCCAGAGTTACAGGTGTGTCTGACAGCTCAGGTGAAGGCAGGCTTCAGTACAAACAGCTCACCTGTATGACAACGTGATGACGCCAGGTCCCGAGTGTCCAAGCTACACAGAAATGCTGCGAGCGTTTATCAAAGTCAGCATTACAAACTGACTCTGACATAAATCTGAGACGGCGCTCACACCGACTCATTTCTGTCAGGACATCACGAGGAGATTTTCATATCCATATCGCTATGGTAACCTAGGGTCACGGGTCAACAGTTACAGCTGATGTCTTCCTACAGCCTGATGAGTCAGACGGTCAGAGTTCAGCGACTGCAGTGAACAAACAGTCTGAGCTCATCGTTCAGAGTCCATCAACTGAGGCCACTGTGCGAAGAGTCAGGGCTCTTATTGTGAAAGGACAGAGAGATGACAGTGACATCCTGGAAACACCCGCAGACCCTTTCCTCACTTCCTGCCATGAAGCTCCCGTTCCTGTTGTTGGCGTTCATATTAAACATGGTTTGTAACGACGAGGTCAGAGTGAGGTCAGAGTGCACGCTGCTCTAACAATTACACTGTTTCAATGAAGTTTCTGAGACAAACAGCAGCGAGCAGGAGCAGAGAACCCGAACACATCGCAGCATGGCGACTGAAATGCTTCCGCCCAGCACGGACGTCACAGACAGGAAGTAAAGTTTTAACATGGGAGTCTATGAGACTGACTACTGGAGCCTCGGTGCACGCTGGAGGAACTGCAGGTTTAGAGCTTCCTGTGTCAGAGGTTCACTCAAAAGACATGTCCAAATTTATAGGCGGCATCCTCCTGAGGACCCGGCCTTCGCGGTCTACGTGGGCCGGGTCCTCAGAAGGTCGGGTAGGCCGGAAGTGAGCAGCTGTGAAATAGGACGGTCTAGCCTTCTGCTTAGCGTCACCGCTGTCTCGGTGGAGTTTAATAAACTCGGCCGTCTGCTCCTTGCTATCTAAAATATAACAGGACACTGGCGTAAATCTTCGACCGTCTCACCTTCTGTTTAAATAGTTTTCTGTTTGATGTTTATTCAGCTGTGTCAAAACTGTGACTTTATTCTCAGCCAAACCGATTTACACAGCGCGTCGCTGTGACGTAATCAGCCTACAGACGCGGCCTCAGGAGGATGCAGCCCATGAATTTGGACACGACCAAATGTTCCAAAGGTGATGGAAACTCACAATGTTCATGTCCACTTCAGGGTCCAGCTCCTGCTGCAGGTCATCGGAGTGCCACGCTCTGCTGACGGCTGGCCCGCTGTGGACGAGAGCCGAGAGAAACAACACACACACCAACACACACAGCATGGTCTGACACACACACACACACACACACACACACACACACACACACACACACACACACACAGTGTCAGGATGGTGCGTTCGTGGGTCACTGAAAAGAAAGAATTTTTCCTTCTTCTTTGGTTCAAATAAAACTGAGTCCTGTTTGATTTGAAAAGGAAGAAGAAGAAGACTCTGCTGTGAGGATCACGTGGTCAGATTCAGTCTGATGACTGTGTGCTGATCTGTGATAATCAATAATCACAGAAGCATGTGATCAGAGAGTCTGAGCTGCTGCCTGCATAAACGGCATTTTCTGACTGGACCGCTGGCTCAGAATGACGTCATACGACTGCTTCTTATACAGCGCTTTTCTACTAGGTCGTTACGCAGGTGCAGAATGGAGCAGCTGCAGCCAAAATCATGACGTAATGTTAGCGATCAGTTTGGCATTTACAGCAGTTTAAACACCGGAACTCACTTTCTGGTCCCCATAAACCTCTCGGTCCTGACGGTTGTTCTAATAATCAGGTAACGACGCTAAGAAGCGGTTACACTCACCTGTCCTCGCGCCGATCTCTCTCTGAGGCGTCCGATCATCAGCGGACTGCGCCTTCTTCTGCTTTTCCCTTTTATCTGCCCCCGTGACGTCATGAGAGAGGCTCTCTGTGATTTGCTGGCCAGAAACAGGACTCAGGTGTTAACCGTTTGGGCTCCGACGATCAGACCGGAAATAGTAACCTGTGTTGTTTGAAGCTGGGCTGTTTAAAATTCCATATATTAATTCATTTATATTTTACTCTACATTTTAAATCACAATAATGATAATGTTGTTTTCAGTCATATTAAAATACATTTTTCTTCAGCGTTAAAGAGTTTTAATATGTGGTAACTATGTATTACATGTATTATTTTAATTAAACCATGAACAGTGTTATGGACTGTAAGGATTTTATTTCATGTGAACCTTTAATACACCGTTTGTCGTATTTTATGTCACGTAGATGCAGAAACGCTTTAATTCAATTCAATTCAATTCAATCTTTATTGGCAGACTACATGTCCATAAAAACAAGACAAGAAACACACACACACACACAACACAAGGTATACCATTAAATATATGTATATAAATAAGTATATAAAGCATTTGTAAAAATATAAAACCATAATATACATAAAACACAATTACTTAAAATAAATCAATAAATACACAAACACTTTAACCAGTGCTTTCTCAGACTGGATGAGTAACGGGAACCACTCACTATCGGATCTGTGAGCGCTAAAATTATACTGTTACTCGAACCATCCAGTCGTTCTCTAAAACTGAACATTAACTTTCTTAAAAGTGCTTTAAAAGTCCAGACACCCACAGCTACAAACATCTGACTGGCACTACCACTTCTAGGTATCCTGCAAAGGATTCTCATCGCATCATTATATGCAACATGCAGCTTCTGCATGCTACATTGTTTGTAGGATGACCACAAGGGGGCAGTATATAGCGGTGTGCAATACGCTTTAAATAAAGCCACTTTAACTGGAAGTGAACAAAAGCTGAATTTGCCTGCACATAGAGCTTACACCGCTGTCTGTATATGTCATCATCATCATTCATTTGCTCAGTAATAAAGTGACCGAGGTATTTCACCTTTTTATGAACTTCAAGAGTTTTTTGTGCCAGTTTAAACAAAGGGAAATTTAGCTGTTTATCCTGCTTGGTTCTACATATCAAAACAGCACTTTTAGCAGCATTGTACTCAATGTCATATTGCACACCATATTCAGTACAGACATTAAGAAGATCCTGTAACCCAGCACTGCTTGGACTAAAAACAACCAGGTCATCTGCATACATAAGATGATTTATCAGTGCTTTACCTAATATACACCCAGTGTTACAGGCTCTCAGCTGTATGGACAAATCATCGACATATAAATTAAATAAAATTGGAGACAAAATCCCACCCTGTCTGACACCATTGCTGACACCATAGGGGGCAGAAATACTGCTTCCCCATTTAACCTGCATGTTCTGATGAGCGTACCAGTAAGAGAGAATCCTCGCCATGTATTGAGGAACTCCCCGTCTCTTCAGTTTATCAAAAAGTTTTCTGTGGTTCACTCGATCAAAAGCCTTAGAGGCATCAATGAAACACATGAGGACAGATGAATTTTTAGCCCTGTACAAACTGACTATTTCCTTGAGTGCATATATGCACATGTCAGTGCCGTGCTTTGAAGCCAAACTGATTATCCAGAGAAGAGATGAACACACTAACTCTATCAAACAGGATTCTTTCTAACACCTTAGATAAAATACTGGCTAGTGCAATCGGCCTGTAATTATCCAAACAGCTCACTTTTGCAGCTTTGTCTTTCATAACTGGTACCAGTAAAATACACAGCATTGAGTCTGGTAATATGCCATGAATCATAAACCCAGTGAAACAGAGTGCTAGAAGAGGAGCTAGCCTTAAACTAGCATGTTTTAAATGTTCTGCAGTGATGTGATCCAAACCAGAGGATTTATTATCAGACAACCTATGAATGGCTTCATATACTTCATGTGTCCTTACACTTATTGTGTCATTACTCATGTCAAGATTGTCCTCATATGGTTCACTTTTTATACAGTTAAATAACGCACTGTAATGCTGTCTCCATAATGCTGCAATGTTATCTGCCCCAGAAACACCTTCAACAGTTGATGGTAGAGATGGTTTACAGTTATTAAGAGCTTTCACCTCTTTCCAAAAATCTGCCATATTATTACACAACATTTTCCTGGCCAAAGAATCTGCTCTCAGCATTTGCTCATTTTTAGTTATAAAGCGAACAGCGTACTTATATCTGGCATTCGCACATTTTTTCTGTTCAAATTCTGGGCCTTGTTTAGGTCTTCCAGCCATGGCCCAACATTTATAAGCTATGCGAGCTTCATCATGGTACATGGATACATGTTCTTTCCAGCCAGGTCTGATGTTAGGTTTCTTATGCTTATATTGTTTATCAAGCGGTGTACCACTTTCATGCAGAGCAGTCACTATATCATCATACATGGAGCAGAGTAAATGTTTATGCACAGCATTCTTACAGTTGACATCCTTGCACAAAATAGCTTCTTTCGGCAAAGAAATGTTGTTCAGATGTATATCGGTATTACTATGATAAGCTAAGAAATCATCTTCACTACAAGCTGAACAGTCTAATTTTACACTGGTAGCAATATTAGCAATATTGTTTCCAGTTGTTGCTGGCATTTGTTCCACATTCACAGTAAAACCAAAAGGTATATGATCTGACACAGTTACCTCATACCTAATAGTCATGTTTGCTAAAGCTGCATGTCCATCAGCTGTACAGATACAGTGGTCCAGCCATGATGTACTATGCCAGGCTTCACTTATGTATGTATAGCTATCTGCAGGCAGTAACACTTTGGTAGACAAGATAAGATTATTAACTTGACAAAAATGAGTTAAGTGGTCAGCAAACTGAGAACTGCTCTCTGTGAGATCAGCATTAAAATCACCCAAAACATATATGCTGTAAGTATCATTGTCTTGAATAAATGCATTAATAAAAGCCAGCCTACTGAGGTATTCTTGCTCATTTTGACAAGATTCATAGGGAGTATAAATATTAAGAATGATAAAACTACTATTGTTCTGTGTATATTGTATACCAATACACCAGTCTACATCCAGTCTAATGGGCTTTATCACAGGGTCTATTTTTTTGTCCCAAAGCACAGCAACCCCTCCAGGTATTCTGCCTCTGACTATAGCTGTGCTGAGATCAGTTGTTGATTCCCCCACTCCCAAAAAACTTGCATTTAGACAGTTAAGTTTTCCCAGGTCGTGTTTGGACAACCATGTCTCCTGCAAGCATAAATGTCACATTCTGCAAGCAGACTGTCCACAACAATCCGTCGAGCTTTGTCCCCTGCACTCTGTCCCAAACGTAGACCACGACAGTTGTAAGATAATACCCGAATAGACATCTTCATGTTGATACGTTGGTACCAAAAGGCGCAGTTATCTCCCCTGCTGGATCCACTGAGCTTGGCACCACCGTACCGGGCTTACGAGGTTCATAAAAACGCCGGACCAGAGCCCCTTCAGGCCAGAGTTCAGGATTGTACATTTCACCTACATCATTACATTCAGCAGTAACCTTGAAAGAGCTGAACCTGCTACGTTTACTAGCAATTTTTTGACAGGTCACATCTCTTTTAAGTTTCTCTCTCAAATACAGAGCAAGAGTTTCTGCATCTACATCCAGGGCAAATTTAGTGGCAAACACGCTCACCAATTTAGTTTTCACAGTTCTGATTGTACTCACAGCTCCAGTGCCGATAATCGATACAGGTCCAGGCCTCTTATTGTGTCCAGTGGTAGCAGCATGCATTCCTGAACCTGAATTAACCTTCTCCAGCTTGAGACGAGGCTTGCCATTTTTCACAACTTTACTCCATTGTGGAGAGCATGTAGAAAGCACTGTCTCAACGGGATCCTCCGTTGTTGCTGTAGTTTCCATATTACGGCCATAAACGTTTTCTGTGATTATTTTGAAATTCTATCCGGATGTGCAGCAGTTGTTTCCGTTTGACCCCGGGAAAGTTTTTGTTCGTCCTTCTGTGTGTCGGTTTCGTAACTCGTTCGGACCCGGTCTCTGCAGGTTTAGCCTGGCTCGGTTCCCGCGCTAACATGTCCCGGGTTCTGATCGTGGGTGCGGGCCTGACGGGCAGCTTGTGCGCATGTCTGCTGAGGAGAGAGCTGCAGAGCACGGTTCGGATTGTGGTGTGGGACAAAGCGAGGGGCGCAGGTGAGACAGACAGAAGTCCGTTCATAAAACTGCACAGTTTCCGTTTCCGGTGCCGTGATGGGAACACGGACACGCCGCAGAACACTAGTGACGCGTTTGTGTACCAGAGGAGCCTCCTCTGTAACTCGGCTCGGCTGTGATCACCTGCTGAGGGCGAATGACGTCAGTGTATATAGCAGAATCAGAAAGGTTTTATTGCCAAATGTTGAGCAGGTTTACAACGTTAGGAAATTGCTGCGGTACTTAGTGCAAACATACCGTCATATAACGCTTAAATAGACATAAAAATAAGAATTAAAAGTGCTAAGTAGATAAATATATACATGAGTGCAGGTGGTGATCAGTGCAAACATGTGAACACAGCGTAGGGTCATGTGTTAGTGGTGGGAACAGTCATATGGTTATGTTCATGAGTCCAACAGCAGAGGGGAAGAAACTGTTCTTATGGCGAGAGGTTCTGGTGAGCAGGTAGCTGTCATTCCCACAGACACCCTCACCTGTAACAGACAGGAGCTTCCACCAGCATCTGTTTACACTCACCTGACATTTCATTAGGTACACTGGTGCCAGGTCAGACCCCCTGTGATTCTTCCTGTACATCATCTTCATCATCCTGAGGCTCAGTTTGAACAGATGATGAAATTCCAGCTGCCAGATTAAAAAGAGGGCTGTCCCCCATAATCAGGTTTTGTGTAATTTGATTGTGTTGAACATCATAAACCCACCTGCGACTGACTTTGGTTTGGAGACGTTTCCTGATGCTCAGCTTCAGTCGTGAACTGTCTGCCATCATATTCGCCTACAGACGGGATTCATGTCACGGGGTATCCCTGAATAATAAACACACTGGCTGATGACCCCGCTTTACTTTAAAAAACACTAAATTCCAACTGCTTTACAAACCGTAAACACTTTCTCAGAGCTCCAGAGTCACAGGTGAGTAAAGCTGTCTGCAGCCACTATAGAACACAGGTGTGACGGGATAATGTTCAGAATGGATCAGCCTATGAATTCATTTCCTTTTCTTTCTCCTTCTGTTTTGCGTATTTTTGTTCTTTATATATTCATCTTTAATATTGCAGATAGTTACACCTACACTTTTTTATGTTCAATAAAAGCTTTGTCTGCGTGCACTGAGCTGCTACCACGTGATTGGCTGATTAGTCATTTGTGTTAACGAGCAGTTAATAAAGTGGTTGGTTGGTTTGAGAGAGTAAAATGTGTGGAACAGTGGGAGTCTGTGTGCAGGCGGCAGGATGTCCACCAGCCACGCTCCCGACGCCTCGTCTCAATCGGCTGATCTGGGAGCGCAGTACATCTCAGCCACGCCCGCCTACGCTCGCACCCACCACAGGTAACGCACACCTGTTGCCTTAAAGGGCCAGTACGCCTCTGTAGCTGGGGCTTCAGGCAGGCTGACCGTGCGTGTGCGTGTGCAGGTTTTACTCGGAGCTCCTCTCTGTGGGCCTCCTGCAGCCCCTCGACTGTCCCATCGAAGGTCTGAAGGACCACGAGGGCACCGAGAACTACGTGACGCCACTGGGCACGAGCAGCATCGTCAAGCACTTCCTGTCACAGTCAGGTAAACGTCCACCTGTTGGTCAACTGTCCAATCAGATTCACCTGAAACGCACAGGCTGACTCTGATTCAGTTGGAATTAAACTTTATTGAGTCTTCGTCTGTGTGTCAGGAGCCGATTTGTTCCTTGAGCATCACGTGACCGGCCTGTATCGCCGTGGTGCATCGTGGGAGGTCGAGAGGAAGGCAGGAGCCAGTGAGACGTTTGACGCCGTCGTCCTGACGATGCCGGTCCCTCAGATCCTGCAGCTGCAGGGAGACCTGGGACAATGTAAGACGGCCAGAACACACAAGGAAACACACACACTCGGTGTATGTTTTATGAGGTAAAAAAATGACGTCTTGTGAAACACGGGTCTCAGACTTCATCGACACTGACACGAATGTGAGATCTGAGGTGTGGCGTCTCAGTCAGTAACACCATTCCGCCACACGGGGGCAGCAACAGCTGCAGGGAGAAGATCCAGCTGTTAGACACGACCCATGTTCATCGCTGTGATCAATAACTCTGAGGTTCTGATCACAAAGGTCGACCTGGGCAGACGGGACGATCCTTCCAGTCCAGCCGCTGACCTCAGAGCAGCGCAAACACTGGACTCTTATTTTGAAGAGGTGCTGACTGCTTCCTGCTCCCACAGTTTACACACACACACATACACGATCAGCACACTCTGATGTTAAGTAATTTTCCAGAGCTCTGATTGGCTGATAGATTCTTCACAACACTACACCGCTGTGTGTGGGTGTGTGTGTGTGTGGTCCTTGGTAGTGACTACTGTCCTCACAAAGACAGAAATACAAGCATGTGTGTGCGCGCACTTGCTGCAGAACAGCAGCAGCTCCACATGTGGCTTTCTAGATGGTGATGTCACCTTCAGCTTCTCTGATTGGCTGAGAGCAGACAGCGCCCATTTCCTCTGCGCTGACACACACACATACATCTAATAATAACCTGTGTGTGTGTGTGTGTGTGTGAGAGAGAGAGAGAGGCAGCCGCCTGTTTCTGTCTCTGAGCTCTAAGCCAAGAATGAAACAGCAGCAGACTTTTCATGTTTGTCTGGAGTGACGCACACACACACACACACGCACACGCACACACACACACGCACGCACACACACACACACACACACACACACACACACACACACACACACACGCGCGCACACACACACACACACACACACACACACACACACGCACACACACACACAGACACACACAGGTGAGTTCTTCTGTGGTGATTCGGGGGTGGGGCTTCCTGCTGATTGGCCCATGTCTCCTTGTCTGTCAGTGCTGTCTGTCCAGCAGAGGCAGCAGCTGGAGGGCGTTGTCTACTCGTCCCGCTTCGCCCTCGCACTCTTCTTCTCCCCCGACGCCGTCGTGAAAGTTCCCTGGGGCGCGAAGTACGTCACGAACAGCAGCTGCATCCGCTACGTCGCTGTGGACTCCAAGAAGCGCGGCGCAGGTGTGTCCGTCGTCTGTCTGCTCCCCTGTATGTTCCTCTCACCTGTATCTCGCTCACTGCTTTTGTCCACCTGCTCAGACGCTCCGGGCCGCGGCCCCTCCTTCGTCGTACATACCGGCGTCCCGTTTGGCCTGGAACACCTGGAGCGAGACAAGGAGGATGTCCAGCCAGTCATCTTGCGGGAGCTGCACAGGCTGCTTCCTGGCCTGCCTCAACCAATCAGCATCAAGTGTCAGAAGTGGCGGTACTCACAGGTGAGTCATCTGTTTGTTGTAACCTGAACTCCTCCCCCAATGCGGCGATTGACTCATGGCCCCTCCCCCTCTCTCTTGCAGGTCCAGACCTCAGTGCCTGACTGTCCGGGTCACATGACCATCCTGGACGAGCCGCTGCTTGTCTGCGGCGGCGACGCCTTCACCCACTCCAACTTTGATGGCTGCGTGGAGTCCGCACTGAGCATGCTCAGAGTGCTGAAGGCCAAATTTGCCTGATCAATCATTAAACTGATCAATCACAATGTTTCTTTTGTCGATCAATGAACTGCAGATGTGTGAGCTTGTGCTGCGTTCACTAACGTTAGTAAAAAGTTTGTTAAAACCATTTTCAGCTTCAAATTCTTTTTTCTTACATTACACTCGTTAATCACTGACCTCCACTGGGAAATAACAGGTGCCCCCGGATGGAGCCTTGGAGAACTCCCAATTACCCCTGTCCTGTAACTGGGATTGGACCAGTTTATCAGTGGCAGGTGTTTAAAAGCAGCACTGAGATACGCTCATGGAAACGCTGTTGATATTTAGTCTCCTGTTGGGTCAGAACGAGTCGAGGAGGGCGGGTGTGTTTGGGCCCACCTCCGGTTTGTGCAGGTCTTTGAACGCCTCAGACCTTCTGTGGGTTTTGGCCGTGTGGTGTGGAGGTGACTGACAGCTGAAGCTGTTTTATGAGCTGAGCTGTTTGGGTCAAAACAAAGCGAGTGTGGGTGGAGCTGAGCGTGGGTGGAAGCTTGCACCCTCCGTGGAATGAGGGTTGAAGTGTCTGATGTGAAATCTGCCACACCTTAAGGCGTCAGGTGACCGGCCGGTTGTCTGAGGTGGAGGCGTGGTGGGTGCAGTCCAGCTGGTGGAGCTGCTGCCTGAGCGTCTCCGCTGCTCTGCGCCTCCTTTGATCTTTTTATAGCAGCAGATGAGACAGAATCAGTGATGGCTCGCTGCCCACGAGGCACACTGAGCGCGTGTGACCTCATTTCTCCTCCCCGCTCCCTGCTGCACTGCACGGTGGGGCAAGCGAGCCATTATCATTTCTGCCAAGTCACCGGTCGATCGTGCACGTGCGCGCACACGCAGGATTGAGCTGAGGCGCTCCTGTGTGCGCGAGTCTGTGCAGCAGCGGAGCATAAACGAGTTTGTCAGAGAAGAAGACGATGATGGTTGTTCACGGCTGGCACAGCGCGTCGTCTACTAAGGTGGGAGTTGGTGGTTCGATTCCCGTCTGCAGTGTCCTCCATCCATCAGTGTGAACCGTGGGCGTTTCTATGAATGAGGCGTGTTGAAACACTGTATCAGAATCAGCCCATTAATTATTTACTGGACAAAAAGTGAATTCTTATTTTTAACTCTGAGCCGAGTCAGAGTTAATCAGAACATCCAGCTGAATGTCTGTAAGTAATCACATTACATTGTCAAACTCAGGAACAATAAAGAGCACTACCACAGCTGTGGGTGTGGCAGCTGTGGCTGGTGACGAGTTAAACAGTGCGGTCAGTCACGTCTGCCTCAGCCTCCTGAAACACCCAACGCAGCTTTAGAACTGATCGATCGTGGCTCAAGAGTTGGCAGTTCGAGCCCCGGCTCCGACAGTCTCGGTCGTTGTGTCCTTGGGCAAGACACTTCACCTGTTACCTACCGGTGGTGGTCAGAGGGCCCGGCAGCCTCGCCTCTGTCAGGTCGCCCCAGGGCGGCCGTGGCTACAACGTAGCTGCCATCACCAGTGTGTGAATGTGTGGGTGTAGTATAAAGTGCTTTGGGACTAAGTAAAGCGCTATACAAATACAGGCCATTTAAAACATGAGTTCACCAAGAGTTTATTCAACAAAATGCCCCAAAGCCATTTTCTTCCCTTAAAGCAGCGCACTGAGCACTTGATAACAGAGCAAATGGACCTTAAGAGAAATTCTTTTTCGTACTGACAGACACCTGAAGCATTATGGGAGTCGTAGTTCTAAAACCAAGCAAACAAAAATCAAACAATGAGCAGCTGTTTATAAATAGTTTATTCACCTTTACAGTGTTTTTATTTCTTTATAAAACAAAGAGAGGAGGAATAAAAGAGGGGGGGTCAGATTAACATGTTGCCATGGTGATATAGTTTGTAGTCAGGTGGCATTTTTTGTTTGTTGATTGGAAACTAAAATGAACACCTGTGTGCAGCTGACGTGTGACACGAGGCTCGGAGTCGGGTACAAAACCACATCTGATCGAGACCACAAACCCCGCCCCAAAAAGGGGCCGTCCTTAAACAGCAAAGCAGAAGGAAAGTTATTGTTAGCATTGTGCTAGCGACCTCGTTTAAGCTAACGTTAATGGCTGTTTTTGTCGCCGTGAAAACAAGCTGAGCAGCTGCGTAGCGTCCCGCGTTCCTTTTAGTTTTCACTGGTCAAATGCGCCAAGACACGTCGTCAGCTTTAACGGATTTAAGGTGCTCGTGTTTATTTTGTTACCGAGTTACTCAACAGCAGGAGGTGGGGCTTAGTGATGACACCACACATCTGTGAAATATAGATTTGAAGGCAAAGAGGGAGCTGCCCGTTAATGACAGCAAATAATTCTGGATGTGTTGAAACAGCCATCAAGTGTTAACAGGAGGCCAGGAAGACATGGGCCCACATTTATTTATTTATTAAACCTCAGTTAAAACGTATTTCACCACACCCGGTGGACTGACCAGTCAAAGCTTGGTCCACTAAAGCCTGGCCAGCATCTTCTGTTTGGAACAAACCGTCTCCCTGAAATCACGCTCGCCGTCTTCTGGAAGCCTGCTGAGGGGCAGCACCCGGGGCTCTAGTTTCTGTAGTTGGCCTGCAGGTTAACGTTTGAAGCTTTGGCCATGTTTAGACTGAACAGGAGCGAGAGGAGATACACTCTACGCCAATGATGTGTTGTTTTATGTTCAGGACTCAGATCTGGGGAACAGCTGACATCAGCTCATCAGGAAAGCAGAGTAATAAGACAAAAGCAGAACAGATGGCTAAACAGCCTGATCTGGACGAGTTTCTGTTGTTCTTTCTCTGACTGGACCAACAGACATGGTTTGGGTACACAACTCAGAGGAAACGTCTGAAACTACTGAAGGTGTGGTCATATGACATCCATCCGATTTACTTGAATGAAAGGAGGCTGAAACACTGACGCTGGTTTGTGAAATGCAGAATCCGTTATTCTAACGAGGTTCTCCGTGAGGATAACACGAGCAGACTATGCCACATGTCTTGATGGGTCCCAGTTCCCTTGTGGGATCAATAGAGCATCTATCTACAGACTGTTGCACAGAGAAACGGTGACACCTTAACCTTACGGCGAAAAACAAACAGAGTGTGAACACAGACTGTAATTACAAACGGACCCAAACTCAACAATTAGGAACACAAAGGCGTCCGAGCTTCATCGTGGCAGGTTTGGTGAAGAGACGCAAACAGCAGAGCTGAAGCACTGTGTGGTCGGGGACAGAAACAGGACGTCTGAGGAAGCAGGAAGTACCGGAGCTTGTCACAATGACCGCTTTTCCACTGGTGCCAGACCCAGCACACAGATCTGAGAATCGTTAGCAGATGTTGGGCTAATGTCTGCGCGAAAAGCACCCCACCCAGAGTCTGCCAATCACTGGATGAATTTCTTGCGGTAGGCCCTCCCGTAGCGTTTGACGGCACGGGTCCTAACTTCAGGAGCAGCAGGCTCTCTGGTGGGGCCGCTGTTTCAGCACCACAGCAGTGGGAAAGAGGCAGGCGCGGTGCATTAAAAGGCAAAATTCGAGGTTCCTTCACACAGAGTTGCCGCAGAATCCCTGATGATGTCAGAATCGGGGAGGAGTTTGACCCCAGCTCTGTTAACAGGTGACCACTTTCTATGAAACTCCAGGTGAGGAGAAGAGCTGAACGGAGGTTTGTATACAACCAACAATGAAAAGACACTGAGCACCTTGAACAGTCAGAGACGTGGACAGCACCTGCCTGGCCTCAAACACCTGAACCTGCTCAGCAGTGGAGAATATTACCAACATGAAATACTACAGCACTCAGTCTTCCACGTTCGGACCCATCTCTGGATCTCTGCAAGCTTCCCTTTGGGTAAAGCGGTGAGGTCTGCTGGAAAATCATTTGGAGAACCACAAAGAGTCAAAACGCAGCTTCTACCCATCGTTCTGGACTCGACCACGACCTGCCCCAAACCTCATCGAGTGACTGCGCTTCAGTAAAACTGTGGGTGTTAAGAACAAATCCACCTGAATGGAGTCAAACCTTGGACTCTGGTACAGGTCTACACTACACCCTGGTCACTGCTGAACGGGTCAGTGACAGGACGTGAGGCCAGGTCTGATAGCACCTAACAGGACTCGAGACAGGAAATGCTGCTGTAAAAATCCCAGTGGCTGTATGGCCACGCTGACGACACAGCTGCTGGGCATTAGAGATCAGGAGTGGACGAACACGCACGCTGCTGGTAGAGAGCACCACAGATGGACGACCAGTCCTGGGCTCGCTCAACAAGCTGCATGCACTGGCTGTCAGTAGCACCAGGCCACGGCGTTAGACGTGCTCACACAGGATGCCGTTTGTTTGGCTAAATGTCAATCTAACCTAAAAACCCTTGGCACTGATGAGGAGGCATTAGATCGGTCATAAGAGAGAGCACAAAGGAACAGTTGGCAGTTGCTTCAGCATCATCATCACCATCACCAAGAGCTCTGCAAACATGTTCAACCTTGGATGGCAAGAACGGGCGAGCTCCCAAAGATCTGAGGGTCAAACACACCTTCAGATCTTCTCCTTTTGGGGTCAAGCTCAAGGTTCAGCATCTTATTTATCCTGATTGCAACTGAACATGAGTGAAATCATCATTACTGATGCCTCTGCCTTCATTACAGGTCACCAGCTCTTTGACGTTAAACACATCTGGAGATCAAGATGGGAGGTTTTTTTACTGAAGGCATCGGCACTACAACTTTGGAGTTTGTGTTTTAGATCCTCATGGTGCATCCTGTGTGACCAGACCTGCCAAGACCCACAGGTTCAACAACAGAGACCCAGATACCACACCCACGATGAACTATCAGTCATAGCAGGGTCCACGATAGCTTTTAGCACCAAATGTGAGGACGGAAATCAGGCATCAGGACTAAAACTTCTACCTGTGCCCGACCAGGACGCAGATGACCCTGTAGATGCTCCGGACCATCGGACAGACTTTTATACGGTGTGACTGGCTGAAGTCAGACGGTGTTTATGGTCACTGCATTAGGCCTTATTATACTGTACATGTAATATCTTTATGCAGAACGGTGGATGTACAAGAAGAAGCTTAATGGTCAAAACAGTCGTCCAAGAGCCCGCTTTAACTTTACTGTTGCATGGCAAAGCCAAACCTCCAGTAGCTGAAACATCTCTAATACTCATTCTGTCAGTTTGAAACAAGTCTCAAACCTGCTGTGATGCCAGCGTGACTCTCCAGCCATCGTCCCTGGTGTTAAAGGTACAATTTGCAAGAATATAAGTGCTTAAACATCTCCAAGAAGTAGTAGTGAGTAAAAACGATTAATAGTCTATGGACAGAGTAATAATTCTAGAGCGTTACCATTCTGAAAGATCAGAAACCAGAGACACACAGAGGCTGACCATCGTGATGGCGCCGCTCGGTCAGCACAGCGTTCCACCTGTTTTTTGGGCAGTGATCCCAAAATCCTCATGACCCCGACGAGGTCCCAGTGTCCATTCAAAAGATGCTCCAAATGGACCTGGCAGACCTTTAGCTTAGAGTAGTTTTGCTAAAAAGAAATCCACGACGTTGTAATGATGGCACTGCCACGCTGCGGACTCCGGCTGCAGAAAGCCAAAGCTCACAAACGGCAGCTTCATGAGGACTACAGCGCAACACGAGCCGAATCAGATCTCCTGCACAGACGGAGCGCGCCTGGAAATATTTACAAGGCCGTCAAGATTCACTCGAGTGTCCTTCATAAAGTGCATGCCAGACACAGCGAAAGCCAGCGCTCTGGAGTCAAAGATTTCTGCTTCAGTCTGTGCTGGGGGCTAGCCTATATAGGTGTGTAGCTTAAAGCAGATCGCTGCAGGAATGGTTATACTGTGCAGTAGCTCATTTGTCGTTTAGCTTAATGATTGATATATTTCAGAGTACAACAAAAACAAGGTTCTTTGAAGTGTAGGAGCTGATTGAAAGACTGAACAGTCCTTCTGTGCAAAACTGAGGACAGACAGAGAAGCAGTGAAGCAGGTGTTCACGCACTCAGAGCATCCTTCAGCAGATGATTGACGGAGCTGCAGAGGATTGTGAATAATAACGTTTCTCATCTTCACTGTGACATTCAACAGCAGGTTGTCGCTTCTCTTTGTGCTTGGTCCCAAACTGGGTCCAGATCAGCGACGGGACCCGTCCGGCCGGTCCAAACAAGGCTCGGGGAGAAAAGTTCAGACCTACAGCCCAACCCAATTTAGACTGGATTAAACAGGCTGCTGCAAACTGGATCAGGAGTTTCCAGTTGAAGGTGTTTGAAGTATTTGGGAGAATAAATAAATGCGGTCACGGTGACCCGGGGGTTCGACCTTTTTAAATCAGCATCTCTTTTTACAAGAACAGATTCGCCTCACCCAATGCTGATATTTTGCCAGGTTCATCACATGACCGTCTGCCATCATCAGCATCGTGGTTTCACATTTTGAGTCAGGTAAATTAGTTTGGTTGTCCCGCAGTGATCCACGTCTCAGATTCAGGTGAAGCACAGGAACTGGCCTTCAAAGCTCCACGTGGGTCCACGCTCGACCTGAATTTGAGTTTTCAGCACACAGAGAGAAGCGTCAACACTGAGAAAGCCTGAAGAGAGCAGAGATGAAGACAGAGTCCAGACCGCTCAGCACGAAACAAAGCTGGTCGGGAGGGGCTTCGTCCCACAGACGCCGCGGCGTGGTCACTAAAGAAGTCTACTCGTCTTTCCGTTTGTCTAGATTCAAGTTTTACTCCTTTAAACTGTGATTTCCTGCGTCACACTGTCCACTCGCCTGGCCCCGCCCACATGCTTACAAATCCATGTCATGTGATTGTCCAGCTGTGTAGAAGTTTGGGGGGTGGGGATGGCGAAAGTTTTCTGATCAGAGTCCCACTGATCAGCTGCGGTCCGCCGGCGATACTCCCCGTTAGCTAACCGCCCGCTAGTCTTCGTCTGGGTTCACGAGTGTATACATACATACATACATACTGGAGATATATATACACGTATATAGCTGTATGTTTGCGTATTAGAGAGAGTGCGTGTGTGTCAGACTTTTGTGATCTGATTGTGGTCTTCGTCTTCAAACCCCTCGTTCTCAGGGTCCGAGTCCGTCGTGTCCGAGTAGCGGTAGTGATCCGGTTCGTTGTCGCTGGCGTCTGGCGTCATCGAGGACGTGCTGCTCGCGTCACAGTTGGCTCCTTCTTCTACCGTCTTGGTGAAGAACAGTTTCACCTGAAGCAGAAGAAGAAGCAGACCGTCAGTCTGGAGGTCACCTGCCTGCTGCTAACGCTTTTAAACTACAGATGGCGGGCAGCGGCGCTCTGCCGCTCATCGCTCTCTGTGCTTCTAACGAGTTTACACGCTAGCACAGCAGAAATCATCTTCCTGGTCATTACAGCTGGGTTTGTGCGGCTCGTCAACTTAACGAGTCTTTTTCTTAAAGAACAAAACAAGCAGGATATTTACTCAGCGCCATCGCCGTCAGCGGCGTCGCTGCTCAGCAGCTTACCTTGAAGTTCGGGGAGAAGTTCCTGTTGGCCTTGTCCTTGTTGGCCTTGTCCAGGTCGTTCTTGGTCAGCGTGAGGACCAGGTAGTCTCTGTCGTTGGTTTCGCTTCCCGGCGTCATCGGGGTCTGCGGCGTCCTGTCAAACAGCTCTCTGGGTGTCCCCGCGCTGCCGTTCTCCATCCTCTCTGGGACTTCCTCCGGACCCGGGATGAAGAAGGTGTTGATCCAGAAATGGAACATCTTCTCCTACAATGAGAAAAAGCAGTGAGGAAACCAGGCCGGCCGTGCGCTCTGCCATCGTGGACACGTGTCCGTGTTCCACCTCCTCTGGTCCCCGGAGAAAAACCTGTGCTCCTAAAACTGATGCTGAACATCTACAGTAAAGACTAGTTTGAGTTTGGCACTGAATAACCAAGGCTGACCTTTGACCTTTGACTGTGAGGAAATATTCAGTCCTGCTCAGACACAGGGTCTGCACAAGACTCAGCACTGACCACAGACGGCCCTTCGAGGTGAGCCCAGACAAACTACACCAGGCCACATGTGAACCCCACTCAGGACAACAAAGAGGACTCCATCACCTCCTCACCTTCTTCAGCACCTTGTTCTGCTTGTGGAAGAACTCCACCTTGATGTCTCCACAGACAGGAAGTGGCTGCGGGAACTCAAACAGCATCAGTTTGTCTTCCCTGCGGGTGTGGCCGGGGTTAGAGGTGTGGATCTTCACCTTCAGCTGGTACACGACAAACTGGGGGTCTGCGGGGAGCACAGGGACACCCGTTAATTCAACTGAAGTCGCTCGAAGCGACGGCAGACTTACTGCTCGAGACTCACTGCAGGTGCCTCCGGTGAACATGGGGATGGTTTCAAACAGCATCTTGTGGAAGAGCAGAGCCACCGGTTTGTACTGCAGCTGGTTCTTCAGCAGGAAGTTGTAGTAGACAACGTAGCGCCGCTGGCTCGGGATGGTCACACCCTGAACATCAACAGATCAATCGTGAGGTCAGGTTATATCAGAGTCTTTCAGCATCCTCATCAGCCGCCTCTGCAGAGTTAGAATTCATCCATTCATTCTGTCACGCTGTCAGGGTTGCAGGAGCACCCTGGGAACACCCGGACGGGCCGCCAGGCTGTGGCAGGGCTAACAGAGACAGACAATCACTCACACTCACACCTGTGGACCGTTTAGAATCGCCAGGTAACCTAACCCCACTAGCTGCATGTGTTTGGACTGTGGGAGTACCCGGAGAGAACCCCTGCAGACACGGGGAGAACATGCTCAGGGTTTACCGCCCAGTTACAACCTTATTCATCACAACAGCTGCTCAAGGCGCCTCGTATCACGAGGCAAAGGCTCCACATGAACACAGAAAGGTTACCTTCTTGTCGTGGGTGCGGACCTCCCCGTAGAAGTCGAGGGCCTCCTGAGCTTCCTGGAACTTGCCCCGGTGCAGCAGGTAGGCGCAGATCATCACGCCGGTGCGGCCCTTTCCCGCCTTGCAGTGGATGGCGGCGACGTGCTGCTCGTCCTCGCTCAGCCACTTGTCCAGGTCCTCGCAGAACGGCTTTATCAGCTCCAGCTGGGGCGGGTTGTGGTCCTCGAACGGGTACTGAGCGACTGGGAGAGGAGGAGCAGAGCGACGGCTCGTTACCCAACACCAGACAAACACACTGCCTCTCAAAGGTCAGAGGTCACAAGAGGACAGGCTCACCTTGGCAGTTGAACTTTGATGAGTCGTAATGTCGCTCCGCACATCTGTGGAAAGGCACACAGATGTTAGGACTGGCCGCCTCGCCGGCAGCTGTCGGCACCTCTGAAGGAATGTTTAGCTCGCTGACGTAAGGAGCTGCGGTGAGAGGCGGAGTCCACCTGACAGACGCTCACCTGAGTACGTTAAAATGAACCCCTCACCCACTTCTCTGTGCTTGACGTCACAGTATTATCCTGTTTGTTAAACCTGCGCTGCTGTCAGTACACCTGGACCTGCTGAGCTGAGTCGGCACGCCTGTGGGCGGGGCTCCTCACATGAACATTTCCCACATCAGTGAGCGAATGAAAACTTTAGAACTGAAGGCCCGTCAGGCTCGACTCCTGAGGGCCCCGGTCCTAACAGTCTGGTCTAAACTCAGCTTTATGACCTGAACAGGAAGTTTTCATTTCAAGACATCATCACAGAGGAAAGCAGACTGAGTACTCACAGGTTGTAGATCTTATAGTGATTCTTGTGCTTCGAGTCTAAAAACCTGAGAGGAGAGGCGGGGCAAACCGTTAGAGAAGCTTTAAAACAGACCGACTTTACTCACACGGCAGCTCCACGATGACATGTGGAGTGTTATTACAGCGTTATCACACTACAGTGTTATTGCAGAGTTTGCTGTGAGGCTGAGGTGAAAGTCTTTCATCCAGAAATCCTACGCCGAGCAAACCAGCTTTAAAAACCAACACGTGGTCTCCGCAGCGCCCCCTGCTGGTGTCTGAACACGACGCGGCTTTAACGAGGCTGACGTCACATTTCGAGCACGTCTGTAATCAATAAAATAATCTTCTATTATTGCTCAGCTGATTGAAGCTCGCTCACTTGTACACTTCACATTTTTGTGGCCCACCTTAAAGCAAACTTCCTTCTGATTTGCCAGGTTCAGGAAGCCTACTGAGGAGCTCCTGCTCTGGACTCACTGGAGATCAGTTTTCAGTGGAGCAATATCCCATATGGAAAAGATGCATATAAATCTTATAAAGTTTGTATCTGTCTTGTGTGAAACTTGTATGAAAAGCATACAAGAGTGAAAACAGATATAAGATCCCTTGAAAAATTATATAATGAAACTTGTATGTTTTGGATACTTCCTAAAACAATATATGAAAGTAACGAGAAAGTGGCCACGTTCATGAGTAAATCATATAAGTTTTTACTATTTCTTTTCCATATGGGAATCACTGAGTCTGTGTTCTTTCTGAGCATGGATCAAAGAAAATCTCCAGTTTCAAACTTTCGGTGGTTTTCGTTTGTGTGTCCATCCAATTTTTAAGATTTCCACCTTCGCTAGCAGCAGCGATCATTAATCCGTTAACAGGAAGTGACCCAATAACCTTAAAAACTGGGTTGTGCATTTTTTCAGTACAGGATCAGATTTCACAGCGATGTTTACAGGAGGCGCTGCTGAGCACTAAAAACATGGGTCAGAGAAGGTCAAAGGTCATCTTACCGAACCACGTCGTCGATGTTGTTCCTGTAAACGCCCTCCAGCCGCTCGGCGGGGAAACCCATCGCGATGATGTTTGGATAAATGTCTGATGGAGCGCCGCTCAGGACCAAACGTCTGAACACAGCTGGACCCCAAAAACTAGCACTCAAACATCCAATCACAGAGCTTCATACCATCACATGATTAGTCAGATCTCTCTCCTGGACTCCTCCCCCTTTAAGACAACCTTTGGGTTGGGTTTGGCTGCCCCTCATAAACAGAAGGTCTAACAGCAGGTGGCCGGCGCATACGACCGAAAACACAACAGTTCCTCTTTAAAAATGAATAAACCATCACATCATCGGAAACGAGTCGAGTTTCCCTAATCGATCAGTTTACCTCAGAAGGTGGTAACAGGTCAGGTATCAGAGTCAGCTGACAGGAAGTTTGCCAAAGCGATGAATCAACTGTCAGAAACCTGAAGAGGTCAACGACATAAAAACAGCTAAGAGAATAAAATGTAACGTCAGGCGTCTGTAAAGGCACAAAGCACCCCTACTCTGATCAATAATCAAACTGATCGGGACTTTCACTGTGCTGATCATCCTCAGTCCCTCCACCATAAGTGGCTATTTGCTTTCTGATCAATCAGTCCTGTTCAATCAGCTGCATGTGGATTGGTGCCTTCAGCCCTGCAGGAGGTCCTCTGAATCAAACTTTATTAACACAGGAGAGAAGCGAACACCACTAAATATGACCAAACAGAATAATCAATCATCAGTAGTGATCGATAGATTTCATTAATTCAGTGCTGGGTTTGTTATTTTACCAATAACACACAGGTTGGTCGATAATCGATATTCTGACCTACAGCAGATGCATCAGAGCAGCCTGGAGATGCTCCAACAGACCTCACGCCGAACTGCATTGAAAAATCTGCTAAATTAAGACTAATTAGCAGACGTGTCAGTGTAAGGGGACAGCATGAAGACGGTCGCTGCAGAAAAAACCAGCGGAACATCTGGACCATGAAGACCGACCGAGAACAGCCTTCAGGCACGAGCCAGCAGACACGAGCCCGCCTCTAAATGTGCGATTTTTTGAGTCCGGCTGCTCATCAGCAATACGCCCCACACCGAGCCGCCTCCTTAAATCACAGCTTTTCTGAACAGGCTTCTGCACGGCGCTATCACACACACACACACACACACACACACACACACACACACACACACACACAAAAAGGTAAAGGATACAGGTCAGGTCCAGGTCGAAGCCGTCCTCCTGGTACCGCCTTTTGTTCCTGCTCACAATCCCCCGGATTCTGATTAAGGCAGCCATCGCTGCGCCCCGGCCTCCGGTGAGGTCTGTCAGCGGGTCAGAGATCACCGGGAGACGGTCTGTTTTACTGCGGAGCCTCAGCTGTCTGGTTACCCTGGTAATCCTGGGCAGCTAGCTCGCAGCTAGCCGGCCTCCAGTCCCGCGATTTCCAGATTTAAAGAATAACCCGCAGAAAAATAAAGCCCAAATAAAATCCAGTAGAAACCTCGACCCGAAGCAGCACGAATCGGTCCCTTTATCCGGCCTGCTCGCTGCCTCCCGAGCCCCGCTCTGGATGGATGCTAGCCGACCTGCTAGTAGAGATGCATCCGGGCTGTCGCTGCTCTTTTATGGATCAGAACAGGGGAGCTCCGAGGCCTCCTCCCCGCTCCCGCAGCGGGCCCGGGTTTCCAGATCCCCTGCCTGCAGACAAAGACCATCTGCGGAAGGACGGCCGGTGCGGAGCCGGTCCTCCGGACGTATCCAGCAGAGCTGTTCCCGGCCTATGAGCGCAGGAGAGCCGCCGTGCCTGAATGCAGGTGAGGGGAGAGAAACCCTCTCCGCCTCGGTGCCTTTGAGCAGAGCGACTAGACGACAGTTACGCATGCGTCAAGTCTACAGCAGGAGAGACGTCCACATCCGCCCGCCTTCAAAATAAATGACCTACCTCAAAGGACTTGTTTTTTTTTCTTAAGCGTTTCCGCAAATGAATTTAAACACTATCATGGAAAAAACACATTTTACGTCCACAGTACAACCTAAAGACTTTAAGGACTTGTGTGTTCCATTTATTCAAGTTATTTAAGTATGTTTTTTTAATGAATCGATCCCAGTGGTGGGTTAATAGTTAAAACACTTTTGAATCTTTCAAAAAAATATTAAATTTTTCACCAAACAGCAGCAGAACAGCAGATTTACTGATGTATTTATCATCAGAGGGACAGAGATGCTGCCAAATTTACCTATGGTGATAATAATCATAATAATAATAATATAAATTCCTGAAACATACTCATACATATTTAACGTTGTTAGTATTATTGCTATTGTACAGAATTTATCAACAGCTATTTCAGTTTGTTTTATGTTATCAATACATACATTTTTTTTAATTCTATCCTTAATTAGATTACTGTTTTTTCTTTAATTTTCATTTTATGTAGTTTGAATTAATTATTTCATTTATACGTATATAATTTAGTCATGTTTACCTTAATGTATGTATTAAAAAAAGAAAATTGATAAAAGACGTCATTAAATGACGTGTGCGGGTTACATAATTCACTGTAGATCGCGAACTTTGCTTTTATTTTGTAAAGCTGCTCACTTTATTTCGGTGGGTCACTTTTCCTGACTCGATGATGCTAACTTGTTAGCGGCTAGCTGCGCTGCAATGGTTGGTTGCCATGTTGTGACGCCGCCATCCTCCCATTCAGAAAAACTCTAGGAATGCGTAATGACCGGGAAACCTGGCAACCACCGGAAGTTACATAATGCAGCATGCCGTCCCAGCAGAGGATGGAGTCCGGTTCCAGCAGAGTTTCAGTCCGTTTCAGCAGTTTTAAGGAGCTGAAACGACGTGAACATGCTGCTGAAACTGAAAAGTTGCGTTTTTCCACAGAAGCGTCTCGTGGAGGCAGCAGAGCTTCAGCGGAGCCACAGCGGCCCCTGGTGGACAGACGTCGGCGCGGAGATGCGTTCTCACATTCACATTTTTTCTGTAAACTCTTGTCTATGTTTGTTGTTTGCGAATTAATCACGTTTGCGTAACTTTTATTAATCAAAATGTGAAAAATTCATATTCATTATTTACAATACAATTATTACAATCAAAACTGCGCACGACAAACATAGATGTTTACATCAGCGCTGTAATTTGCACTAATCAACCGAACACTACTGTTATAACTTGCACATTACTTTTCTCAGTTTATATATACTAACTTACATGTTACATGTCTACTTGTCAATGAATAGGTACAATACATAATCTGTACTTTTCTAATTATTCTAAATATTCTTAACTATTTAAGCATCTTTCGGTATCCTGCTCATTTTGCACACTCCAGCCTTGGTTTGCCACTTATCTGTACTCTAACTTTAATAACTGTACAGTACTCTGTTTCGGTAACTATTTCCTATTTTACTGCAGGGCAACCTGCACGTGGCGAATAAAGCTTTGATTGATTGATTGATTGATTGATTGATAACTCTTGTCCATGATGGAAATATGTAAAAAGTTTGTGTTTCTGTTCTATATCCTGTTCTGTTTGTATATGTGTTTTCTTGCTGCTTTTACAACCACATTTCCCCCTGTGGGACAATTAAAGGATTATTCTATTCTATTTTATTCTATTCTAGGTCACTACGTGTTTCGATTTTGCCTGCAGGGGGCGCAGCAGAGTCGTGAGTTAAATAAAACGTAGAAGACGACGAGAATCCACATCCGGCTGTCACTGCCGTGCCGCAAAGGAAGAGCCAAAGGAATATCTGGACAGGTGAGCGTGATTCTACCTGACAGATGAGCCAGTTCCGCCCGGCTCCTCTGCTACAGGTGCCGGTGCTGCCGGTGCTCTTCGACGGAGACTCGCGTGTCTTTATCCGCTCGGAACCGCTCCGTGAGGCCCTGCAGCTTCGAAGGTCAAGCTAATGCTAAAGCTAGTCCTTTCGGTTTTACCGTGTGAGCACCGCGGGGTCCAGACTGTGTCCGGTTTTTAAAGATAAGTTGGAAGTTCCGGACCGTCAGGTGTTTGTTTTCCAGAGCAGCAGGTCTGACTCTGAGCTCAGGTGTAGACGATTATAACTCACGTATGAATATGTATGACCTGAGGTCAGCTTTCAGCCTCGCGCTGAGAGAAGGATGAACTGTGTTCAACCTCAGCTAAACCGCATCACCTGTACGTCAGCGATGCTGTTAGTTATAGCTTATTTTCCCATAAAGTCCACTACAGAATAGCTGTTGTCATGCGCAGTTATGCCTCCGTTTGCAACCACGTGATTGAAACCATACGAAGGATAAAAGAGCTTTGTTGTCCCACAGGGACGTTTGTCCTGGACAAACAGTCCAGCAACATGAGCAAAAATACAGTGCTGTCATACAACTCTGGCAAACATTTATGTGCACCGCCATCTTTAAACCGTTTTGCAGCTGCTTGCTCTGTAACCTCTGCGTAAAAACCAGACAGACCTCATAAACCATTGTAGCTGCCAGAAACCAAGACGTGACCTGATGTAACAACGTTCACATTTCATCATTGATTAAGAGAATTGTATTTCTGAGCCGCCAGACTCTGAAAAATGGCTGATTTCCAGGACCTTTAATCAGGGTCGATCACCAGGCTGAAAATCCAGCGGTTTTCAGTTTAACTACTCACAGAGTCAGCGGGAGAAGATGATCCAGCCGGCAGTGACGGTCCCTGCACCGAAACCTCAGCCCTGAGCATTTATTCCACCTGAGTGATGGGAGGCCACATCCACCAGACTCCATTTCAAATTTGGGCTGTTTAGCATTTCTGTAACATTCTTTCCTCAAACATCACATCATGACTGAAGGCCAGCAGCTGTTTGGACCAAACCCCCTTTAAAAACCTGCCACTTTAAGCTCCTCCTGCTCCTCCTCAGAGAAACTCCGTTAGTTCAGGAGGTCTTTGTGTTCACCTGGCGCTCAGGTGTCATACCTGCTGATGACTTCTTCGTTTGTGTGGCAGGAGCTGCTGAGCGCGACGATGGTGCTGAGGGAGGTCCCGGCCGAGAACATCGCCCGTCCTCTGGGCAGGAACGAGGTCATCGGCCTCCTTTTCCGCCTCACCATATTCGGCGCTGTCACCTACTTCACCATCAAGTGGATGGTGGACGCCATTGACCCCACTAGGAAGCAGAAGGTGGAGGCTCAGAAACAGGTAAGAGCAAGCGAGCAGCTGCATGTTTGATCTTCACAGGTGGCTCGGTCTCTGATTGGTTCCTGGTTTGGTGTCTTTCAGGCCGAGAAGCTGATGCGTCAGATTGGCGTTAAAAACGTGAAGCTGTCGGAGTACGAGATGAGCATCGCCGCTCACCTGGTGGACCCGCTGAGCATGCAGGTAACGCCTCGTGTTGTTAAACTGAAGCTGTTAGAAACTCCTAAAAGCTTGCCCGCCGACGGCGGCGCCACGAGGAAACGGGAAGCGCGTGTGGTTTCTGTACCTGCATGTCACATACACCTTCTCCCTGCATGCAGATCACCTGGAGGGACATCGCAGGTCTGGACGAGGTCATCACCGAGTTAAAGGAGACGGTCATCCTACCTGTTCAGAAGAGACACCTGTTCCTGGGATCCAGGCTGCTGCAGCCCCCCAAAGGTCAGAGGTCATTCACCTGCGTCCTGTTTTAGAGTCGTCAATAAAGCTTTATACAGAAGGGAGCAAGGAAGGAAAGGAAATAAGGAAACGTGAAGGTAAAATCTGAACATGGTCTTTGTAACAGGCGTACTGCTGTACGGACCTCCGGGATGTGGGAAAACACTGATCGCTAAGGCAACGGCAAAAGAGGCGGGGTTTCGTTTCATCAACCTGCAGCCGAGCACACTGACGGACAAATGGTACGGAGAGTCCCAGAAACTCGCTGCCGCTGTGTTCTCATTGGCTGTCAAACTGCAGCCAGCGATCATCTTCATCGACGAGATAGGTGACGAACGCACACGCACACACACGCACGCACGCACGCACGCACACGCGCGCACACGCGCGCGCACACGCACGCACGCACGCACGCACACACACGAACGCACACGCACGCACACACACACACACACAAAGAGTGAAAGCTGAGCCGGAGAATAGAAAAAGTAGAAACGAGAGTAAAGACCTCGCCGCCCGCGTGTTTGCAGACTCGTTCCTGCGGAGCCGCTCCAGCTCGGATCATGAAGCCACCGCCATGATGAAGGCCCAGTTCATGAGTCTGTGGGACGGACTGGACACGGACCACCACTGCCAGGTATGCACACCTGTCTGTCACATGACCTCAGCGGTGACGGGGTGTTTCCTTTTAGTAAAGATGTTTCCACATGTTTGTGTCACAATGACCTGAGGAGGGCGGGGCCACTGTGCGTGTCTGTGTCAGGTGGTCATTATGGGCGCCACCAATCGCCCCCAGGACCTGGACTCTGCCATCCTGCGGAGGATGCCCACCAGGTTCCACATCAACCAGCCTGTACGTGACTTTCAAAATAAAAGCCTCAGAAGTCTTAAAAGCAGGGGGCGTGCTGATGGTGTGTTTGTCCCCGCAGAGCGTGAGGCAGCGCGAGCAGATCCTCGGGCTGATCCTGGAGAACGAGAGGGTGAGCGCACGAGTCACGTGACCTTGTCATCATTCTGCAGCGCTTTACGACAGTCCTTCTTCTTTTACTCGTTTAATGGACGTCAGCACAGGAAATGAGAGAAAAGGAAAAGAACAAACACACAAAACAAGTTTGGCAAAGGGAAGACATGTAGGGGAAAGGAAGCAAGGAAATGATGGAAGGAAGGAGGATGGGGTTGTAGGAAATGGACTGGAAATGGGGAAGGACACAAAAGGATGGAATAAGGAAGTTAGGAACAAAGGAAAGGAGGAAAGGGAAAAACGGATAAAGATTGAAGGAAGGTTGGCAAGGAGGGGGAGAAGGAAGGAAACAAGGAAGGAAAAGAAGCCGATGGGAAGGAGGGCGGGTCGACGGACTCGAGCTCGCAGCGACCGATCTGTTTTCTCTTCACAGGTAGACTCATCGATTAGCCTCAGCGACATCGCCAAGGAAACAGAGGGTTTCTCAGGAAGTGACCTCAGAGAGATGTGTCGTGATGCGGCGCTGCTGTGTGTCCGCGACTTCGTCCACGCTGAGAACGACAGGTGGGCGTCCAGGTGTTTCTGTTGAGGTGATCAATAACAGTGACGGTTCGCTCAGGTGAGGTTTCAGTGTCGGGTTTCTCTCTCGCAGCCTTCCAGATGACATCATCCGCCCGATCCATCAGGACGACCTCCGGCGCGCCATTGTCAAAATGAGGAAGTCCAAGACCGCGGGTGGAGCCGGCGCCCTGCTGCACGCCGCTCTGGACTGAACACGCCTGGATCACACGATGACCTCAGCTCAGCCTGCAGCCGCCGCCCCTCACGCTGACATGCCACTGCTTCCTGCTTGTCCTTCAGTCAGCTGATTGGCTGACGGTGGCGGGCTTTTCTTTTTTTCTTCTTTTTTTTTAAGAATCCCGAAATCCAAAATAAAAGCTGTTTGTCAGAGCTCGCTGTCACGCGTCCGCGCCGCCGGCTCCCAAGCTTCCCCCTTTACAAAACGCTCTCATCCCGGCGCCTGAAGCTGCTGACATCACGGACACACGCGGCGGCCATCAGGCCTCGTCGTGACAAAATGTCTGACGCCAGATGGCAGGAATAGCGTCTGACTATGGGGGGAGGGATGAGATGGCGGTGAGGCACGTTAAGTTTTTCAGGCATATGACAGCGTTCTGCGTCTCCTCGCCGTTTGTTGGGTGTGAAATTGTGAGGAAAGATGGCGGTTGGGTTCAAACAAGCCGTTGCAGCGAGGCGTTTAAACTCGACGCCTGTCACACAGAGGGCTTCTACAGCAGGCTTTTATTGTGAAAATCCTCCCAAATAGAGTATAAGAAACCCACCAATAATCAATCTGATGAACAATAAGTTTACAGGTGTGAAGCACAAACGGCGAGCTTCAGCCGCTTAAACACGATTCAAGCTGCTTTGATGAAATGACGTCGTTATTGAAACTTTGACTCCGAAACACGACGCGGACGCTTTGATCCGTTTACAGTGTAAATAAACAAACGTGGCGCTGATGGCGTTTCAGGGGAACGCTTCTCTTTTCATCAAGTGTACTTTATTTGTAGTTTGTTTTTTTTATTTGTAGTTTTTAAGCTGAGCTGGTTTCTGTTAATCCTCAGAGCTCGCAGTCGTAACAGAAACAGGAAGGCGTCAGATTTTCACATTAAAAGACCGATGAACTTCCTGATAACACTGAATCATCGTTTCATCAGACGCAGGATTTTTTACTCAGTGTGTTGTTGCCTGTTTAAGTTATCATGTAATAAAGTGGCCAAAACAACAACATGTGACTTTTTCATTCATGCGGTTCTGAGGAAAAATGTTATGAAGTCTATTTCTTTATTTTATCAAAATTAAATTTGTCAAACATTAAAGTGTAGTTACGATGGAGTTTCTTTAAACGTTAAATAATAAAGCTTTTTATTGAAAAAATAAATGACCCACGTTATAACTGCAGAAGCCACGCTTCGAAAAGAGGAAAACTTTATGGACGACAACAGATCCGCTGAATTTTGTACGTTTGCAATAAAACCATTAAAGCCGCTGTTACCAAGAGACGACGTTTGACCAGCTCGGACATCAGGACACGATTCTCACGTCAACAGTTCAAAGCTCTCCTTTGTAATCTGAACAATTTGTTTTCATTAATATTTCACATAAAATTACACAAAGTGAATTTTTAGAGGAACATTTGAAAATAAAGAATTTGTTTTGAGTAATAAAGAAGTAAAACAGTTTTCTACAGTTTCTTTGGTTCGAGCTGCTGTTTGGAAGTGTAACAGTGAACTTTGACTTTAAATAAGACACTTTGTTCTGTTTTGATGGTGAACTTTTTTTTTTTATTAAAGCTTTAAATGAAAAACCTTTGGATGAAGATTCAGAAAATAAATAAAAATAAAAAAAAAATACCCAAAAAGTTTTTGGCACAAAGTTGAAACATTTTTCACCCTGAACAAATCAAAGATTAAAATAAATAAAGTCAAAATGATTCAGATCTCAGCCCGACACCCTGACCTGGACTCACAATTTGTAAAAGACTTTTATTGTGAAAATCCTGGTAGAAAGAAAATCAACCACCGAAAAAATAAATTAAAGCTGAAGCTTCTCTGGCATAACTGAGACTAAAGGTGGAGGCAGGGGAAGGAGGGCACCCGCCCTCCGTCACGTTTACCTGCAGTTTAACCTTCACACTTCCTGCTGACCCGAGAACATCAAAGCACATTTCACGTTTAACTTTTACCCAGAAACACTCAGACCTCAGGCCCCTGAAAACCTCAGGCTCGTTTACACTTCTGTACAAACAGAGGAGCCGCCCCCTGCTGGTCATTGGAAGGACTGCAGGCTGACGGAACCGTGTCCATCGTTTATCTACAGTCTGTGTCAGACTCCCTAAGTCAGACTTTGAGCGAACGAAAGGAAGAAGCTGGCCAATCAGAGCTCAGGTCCAGACATCTTCATGAGTTACATGACGTCTTTCTCCTGCTTCAAACGTCTGAACTGGGAAAAATTCTAGTGCGTGACTGGACGCTTGTTGTCAGGGGGTGGGGCTCCATGCCCCCAGGTTAGCAGGTGTGTTAGGCTTACAGTCCTCTGTCCCTCTCAGAGCTCCGTGTTGGGCGCTCGGCCCACCGCCCTCCCCTCGCACTCTCTATGGAAGTCGCAGCCGTCCAGCAGGTGGCGGTACGTTGCCCGGACGTCACGGTACAGCGGCGCATCCTCCGCCTCCAGCCCGGGGAATCGAACTGGCGACTCATTGACAAGTAGCTGCAGCCGTGGGCCTCGCTGGCAGTCGTACAGCACGAACAGCAGGTTGGCGGCGTATGGCACGATGAGACTGGTCCGGAAACGGCGACCTGCAAGACGCCATAGGGAGACTTCCTGTTAGAGCGAGACTCATGAAACAGCAGATTGTGGCTGTGACAATGATGTCATGATGATGTCACGCCACTCTCCAGAATGTTCTGTAGTCTGAACATCTTGTTTTAAATTTAAGGACTTTACGAGTGAACGTTTGGGAACATTGAATACATTCATATTTCTGGAGAATCACGTCTCAGGACATACAAGTGCAGTTCCTGGAGGACTGAGGATGACAACGACGGCGTTTTTGTGTGTTGTGTCAATAAAAACAAGAAAAACTTGTTCTGCTCTCTGATTGGATGCTATGTTAGAGGTGGCGCTTCTTACCATGCTGTGAGTCGTAGTTGGTGGCAGTGGGTGGAGTCTGGTCCTTGTAGAGTCCCAGCAGAGAGAGGAGGGGGAGGAGCGTCTCAGCATGACCCACCAAGATGGAGGCGGGCTCTGGGGACGCGTCAGTGGACCTGACGGAGACACGATCGGTTCAATCAGTGATCGATCAAACCAAACGATTGGTGACGGCAATCGGAGCTCAGAAACGAGCACAGCCGCTCGGGAGCCATGTTGAAGCGGCTTTGGGTGGTTTTTACGAAGCATCACCTAAATGAGCTTCGCTAGTTGAAAACCACCTTCAGAGCTGAAAAACACGCCAACAAACAAACAACGATCGCAGGGGCCCCACCCACCTGCGAGGACGACCGGCTCTGTCCAGCGTCCTGAAGACGTGATGGAAGAGCGGGCAGCTGGACAGGCTGTTGATCTCGTGGCCGTGCGAACGCTTCCAGTACTGCTTCAAGTCCGACTTGTACTCCAACACCTGCAGACGGCGAGTGGGGAGAGGAAACCCACGGACCAATCAGAGAGCCGTAAACACTTATGAGCCATTTGATCGCTTTACCATCGACAACCTGACCTGAGAGCCATCTGCAGCATCACTAATCAATAATGGATAATGGATTGCATTTATATGCGCTTTACAGTGCCACTATTCACTCCCTCTCACATTCACACACTGGTGGAGGCAGCTACAGTGCAGTACAATGCATGCAGATCAGTGCAGATCAGTGCAGATCAGGTCCTCTCAGCTGTCTTACTGATCCCGGATCAGCCCCGGAATAACGCGGAACGTTACCTTTGCGTCGCTCTCGTCAAACAGGAAGCACCACGGCGAGTGCACGTTTTTGATGGAGAGCTCGTACGAGCACAAGAAGAACGCCGCCTCCAGCAGATCTACAGGAGGCACAGAGGGACAATCTTCATCACACAAAAAACACCGCCCCCTGTGGGACAGGAAGTCCACAGAGCGGCATATGGAGAAATTTTAAAAAGCTTAACTGCATCATGGGAGATGTAGTGTGTGTGTGTGTGTGTGTGTGTGGGCATAAGAGACCTGGTGTGAGTCGGTGGTGAGGAAGGCCCAGCCTGTCGGCCATCCTCCTCCTCACTCCCTCCATCTCCTCGCCATGTTTGAACTTCTCCACCTCCAGCAGCGCCGTGCGGTTGTTCTCCACGCCCTCCACATAACCACGGCAACGGTCAAAGAAACGCATCAACTCATCGTCCACCTCGTGGCTGTACTCCGGCTCGCCATCTGCCCAAACACAAAGGTCAGAGGTCAGGCTCAAGGACTCACGTTATCGAGAAAGCCTCTGGGGTGGTGAGACTCACCGTGGCATCCCCAGCGGCGCTGCAGCCCCTCCTGAAACGCCTCCACGCTGCTCACGCAGCGATGCTTCGAGCTGGTCAGGAAGCGCACCCTCCTCTTCCTCACACTCTCCTCGGACAGCAGAGATGGGAACACAGACGCCAGGCGGCTCGCCAGCTGACGCAGGTCATCCCGGCCCTTCATCACCAGCTGACCTGAGGAGCATCATCATCATTATCAGGGTCGGTCATACGCTCTGAGGTCACATGGTCCCCCTCACGCATTACGTTACTAACAGTACACGATTAGGATGATGTATTCAAGTATTTATTTAGGCATTTAAGTATTCGAGTACTTATTCATGTTAATATATTCATGTATACATGTTCTGTACTGACGGTCGCGGGCTCACCGTCCATGTCCTCGGTGTACCACGCCTCCCAGCGGTTCCGGATCTCCTGCAGCCAGCTCTCAGATCCGCCGGAGGCCCTGGAAGCTTCGGTCCGGACCAGCTCGCTCAGTTTCCGGATCCTGCGGATGTTCTTAAGGGTCGGGTAGCGGCTGCCGTGTCGGATGACGGCGGTGAGGTGGACCGGGGAGCATTGCTCGGCCGGGGGCGGTCTCAGGACCGAAGGGTCCGCGGACAGAGGGTCCCGCAGCAGGTGCGGGTTCACCTCCTCGTACCGGGTCTTGGTGCCGAAGTACCCGGCGATGTGCGGGATGTCCGGGACCGACAGGGAGGCGAAGGACAGGCGGGGCACGAGCAGACCCAGACTGGCCAGCAGCACACCTCCAGCGGGGTGAAACACGGAGAACATGTCGGCGGGGACCGGAGAACTGAGCCGGGGAGACAGACGGGGTCCACCTGCTTCCGCCTTTCTTGCTTTGTTGATGTTCCGGGTTTGTGTGACCTTTAACCTCCTGTTTTTCCGGTGTGCGGGCCGACCAAAAAGCATCCGCGAGGTTTAAAATTCAACATTTTTCGTTAAACTTCAACTTCGATGAAAAGTTGAGTTATGTAAAAAAAAAACTGCCGGAACTAATTTAGTGGTTAAAAAAAGAAGAAGAAAAAGGTTTTACCCTCTGAAGCTTCAAATTCAACACATCAATATAGAGAGGCACAATACAGCTTCCGCTTAACGGAAGCCAAAATAAAAGCCCTAACCGGTTTGTCTCTTTCAAAGTAAAAGCTTAAATGACAACAGGAAATGCATTTTACTCAAAATCGACATGAACTTTTTTTTAAACTAATAAAATAATAATAAAACAATTTAAAGAATCAGAATTTGTAGCTGATGAAGTTATGGAAATAGTTATTTTTCTGTATGGACACACTGATGTCATGTCATTGTTCCTAAATCAGGAGTCATTTTAAATGGTGGGCCACAGACAGCCCGCTTTGACCTAAAGTGGGCCGGACCAGTAAAACTTCCTGTCACTGTAAATTAGTTAAATATTTAACTGTTTTTCTGCATGTTGAAGAAAAAGCTGCTGTGACACAGAACGAAATCTGACAGCCGGTGTCCTGCAGGTTTTAGATCTCACCCTGGGTCAGCACACCTGAATCACATGATTAGTTCATTACAAGGCCTCTGGAGAACTTCAGGACAAGAACTTTATTTAAACAATTTTGAGTCAGAGTTTTGATAAAAGTCTTATTTTGATGGATTTATTACTTTAGTAGTGAGAACACACATGAAGTTTAAGGACAAGTTTGAAGCCTTTTGTCCTCCACGATGGAAAATCAATGAAAACAAAAAACTTTATCCAGCTGCTAAGTTCATAAACTCTGCTCTCAGCTTAGCTCAGTGTCCTGTGTCACTGAAATGAAGAGAGATGTTGCTTGTTTTACGTTTTCACTCGTGTGAACACTGCTCAGATACACACCTGTCCTGTGAGGAGAACACAGGTGGGGTTTAAAGCTTTAACAGACTCCTACACCTGTTTTCCTCCACAACAGTGACAGGAATCCTCAGTGACCACACCGACTGAGGCCTCATCCACATCGCTCCTCTCCCCTGATGATAACAAATGTGGTTTTCAGTTACAGACATCACTAAGTAGAAACACAATATAATTTCATACTTAGAAAACAGGAAATACTTTGTATCAATAGGTAACTTCACATCTGAGCAGACAAGTATCACATGTGGAGTTCCCCAAGGTTCCATCTTGGGACCCCCTCTGTTTAACATTTACATGCTCCCACTGGCACAGATTATAAACAACAACAAAATAAACTATCACAGCTATGCAGATGACACACAAATATATATCACAATGTCACCAGGAGACCGAGGCCCTGTACAGGCTCTTGGTAAATGCATTGAGGAAATTAATGACTGGTTGTGCCACAATTTTCTCCAGCTAAACAAAAACAAACTGAGGTAATAGTCTTTGGCGCCAAAGAAAAACGATTACAGGTCACCAGAGAACTTCGATCTATACATCTAAAAACCACAAACCAGGCGAGAAATTTGGGTGTAGTGATGGATGCAGACCTAAACTTAGAAAAACACATTAAGACAATAACAAAGTCAGCTTACTATCACCTCAAGAATATTTCAAGGATAAAAGATCTGATGTCTCAACAGGACCTGGAAAAACTAGTCCATGCATTCATCTTTAGTAGGCTTGATTACTGTAACAGCATCTTTACAGGTCTACCTAAAAAATCAGTCAGACAACTACAGCTCATTCAGAACTCTGCTGCTCGAGTCCTCACTAAGACCAAAAAAGTGGACCACATCAGTCCAGCTCTGAGGTCTTTACACTGGCTGCCTGTCCATCAGAGGATAGACTTTAAAGTTCTGATGCTGGCCTATAAAGCTCTGAATGGTTTAGGACCAAAATACATCAATGACCTCCTGACCCAGTATGAACCTTCCAGATCCCTCAGGTCATCTGGATCCGGTCTTTTATCAGTTCCCAGAGTCAGAACCAGACACGGAGAAGCTGCATTCAGCTTTTATGCTCCTTATATCTGGAACAAACTCCCAGAAAGCCTCAGATCAGCTGAAACACTCAGTTTATTTAAATCCAGGTTGAAGACTCACCTGTTCTCAGCTGCATTTGAATAAAGCACCAAATCCACACTTTAAGCTTAAATTTCAAAACTTACACTAACTACTGATCTTATCTATTTCTGATTTTATCTGTTTTGATTTTATATACTGTTTTGTTTGTTTGTTTGTTTGTTTGTTTGTTTGTTTGTTTGTTTGTTTGTTTGTTTGTTTGTTTGTTTGTTAAGTGGGTTTAGAGCTCTGGGTAGCTCCCCAGCTGGGTCTAGACTGGGTCTAGAGAGTATTTTAAATTCAGGGAATTTAAAATAGAAAGTAGCTCGTCCACAGAAGGACTGGTAGCTCCCCTTACGATAAGGGTTCAGGTCGCGCGAACAGGGCCCTGTTTCAGGAAGCCGGTTTAGAAAACTCAGAGTGAAAAACGATACTCAGGGTTGAGTAACCCCGAACTGTCCAACTCGGAATATTCGGTTTCAGAAAGGCTGATAACAATTAGTTCAGTCAACGCGGAGTTGCTTTAACCCCAAGTGAAGCGCGCGGACGAGGATACATAAAGCCCTGATAAGCGGAGCACAGATTAAGCGAGTCACCATGGAGACGGAGGGAAAGAAGGCGCGGTCAATGTATTTCACAGCGCTTGAGGCTGAAATTCTGATGGCAGCATATGCCGATAACATGCAAATTCCGCGGAAAAAAGTGACACAGCCACAGCTGCAAAAGAAAGGGAGCATGCATGGCAAAACATAGCCGACAGAGTCAATGCGTGAGTGTTACTTTAAACATTGATCGAGGGATTTCCACCCATTTAACACGTTATTTTATCATATGTTATTTTATTTGTTATTTTATACATTTTATTTTGTGATGTGATGTGAGCGCAGGTGCAACCCAACAGGCCCCAAACGTTCCTGGCAGCAAGTAAAAATGAAATATAGAAATATAGTCCAAACAGGTAAGGTGTAATTGTATTATGAGCCATAGTGCTTGGTCTGTTTGTCCCATGTAAATCAATTGCAGTTAGAGGCTACATTAATTTTCTTTCTGTAAGCACATATTGAAATTATCTGAGCACATTACAAGTACATATCTGCTTACTCTGTATGCTCAAATGTGGCCCGTTATAGCCAACAGAAAAAAAGCGGAGGCCCGAAAAACAGGTGGGGGTCCTCCACCACCACCACTCACAGAGGCTGAGCAGTTGGCCCTCAGCCAAAACAGTGGGCGCCCTGTGGCCGAAGGCATCTCTGCGGGGACATCCTCTGAGTCAATAACCCCGCAAGACACAAGTGCCTACATAGGGGGTAAATCCAAAATAATACATGATGTGCATACATCCTTTCTTCACAGTCACCTTTGCAGTGCTACTCATTCATTTGATAAACTCTTTACCATAATGAATTATTTTGTAGTGAAGTTATTTTCCTACTGAGTTTGCCTTCCCTCAGCCTTGGTTGTCTTTGAGAGCATAATGACAATGAAGTGTAAGGTGATTGGTATGTTTGTTAATTGCCATTTGGTCCCTTGTAAGTTATAAGTGACCTGTATAAACCTCATATTCTATCAGTTGATGGTGGTGGTGTACTGCATCTGGTGCAGCCTCCTGTTGAACCAGACCAACATGCAGTTGTGAGTAATACTCCACAGATTATATGAGTTTACAGTAGAACAGCAATGTTGTTTATTTCTTTACTACAGGAAAATAATGAAGAAACATTGACAGCTGTTACAGAGGAGGAAGCAACAGAGACACTTTATGAGGTTTACATCTTTTAATACTTTGTGTACAGGAAATACAGGCGACCAATAAAGCCAGTTGAACAAAAAATCTGTTTATTCTTCTTTCAACATGTTGAGGTGATGGGTCAAAAGAAATGATTGTGACATATGGTGTCTCTGACTGCTCTTCCATCTTGTATGTCCGTGGGAGGGTCAGGATGTTCATGGTTTGGATCACTGCTGTTTGGTTCAGAAGGACAGTGTTCTCCTCTAATTGTGGCAATGTTGTGAAGAATCACACATGCCACAATAATGTCACATGCCCTTTCTGGGGTGACCCTGAGTCTTTGCAGGCACTGGAACCGGGCCTTAAGCATTCCGATAGTCATTTCAATTCTGGCTCTTGTCCTGCAATTAGCCAGATTATATCGCTGCTGTGGGCCCGGTTCAGGGTCAGGGTAAGGGGTAAGCAAATAGGGTAAACATGCTCAAAATGACACCCTTGAGCGACAGCTGGAAAACATCGCGGAACGGATCACTGCAGTTGTGAAGTCTCAGAATCAAAAGACTGACAACACCTTGGAACTGAAGTTTGATACCATCATGGGGAGGCTCGCAGCTCTCCAACGCGAAGTTGAGGGACCTGTCTCAGAGTGCTAAAATTCGAGCTGCTCACAAAACAGAAATCAACAATATTCAACATTCGGACACCACGGCGCCAGCTGCAGGCCCAAGGCTGGAGCCCACCAAAACAACTCCCTGATAACGACTGTGTGATGACTATTCTTCCCGTCCCATGAAGGCCACCTGGGTTGGCTGGCAGACTGTTTACTTAGCCTGATAGTGCGAAGGACACTGTCTCCGCTGAACTCTGGACACACACACACACACACACTTACACTGACAAGCACTCACTCATCCCCCTCCCTTTCCATACGCCTTCGATGCTTGTGCCCTACCGGGGATGATAGCAGTCAACTGGACCAGCGCAGATGCTGCAGGACCGGATGCGCTGTCTACGCCGGCTCTCTCTTACCCTTTACCCGCCCCTGTTGCTTGTCTCGTGTTTCTATGGTGTATTGATAGTCATGTGCTTTTGTGCTGAGGTGTTTTTTCTGTTATCAAACTGTTCTCCCACCAGGAGCTCAGTCTGAGTGGAGTTTTTTTTCTCCTCCTCTTACCTCATGTAGTGTATTTTCGTTGTTTTTCCTATCAGCCTACCTTTCTGACATGTCTGCCCAATGTGATGTTTGTGTAAAGTTGGTCAGAAGGTTCCTTTGTGAGTGCGCATGCGCCATTAGCGTGCTGCCTGCTGTAACCCCTAATTTCCCTCGGGATGAATAAAGTATTCTGATTCTGATTCTGATTCTGATACCCCCTATCACCAAGCAAGTAGCCAGTGAACTCTCCTAAGACAGAAGGATACACTTCAGTTCAAATGTCCCTGAAGCAATTGGTCTTTATATATTTTAAAGTATTCTCAACTCACCATGTCCAAATTTTGTGCTCAGTGTACATTCACGGAATATTTGTGAGTCATGGACAGAGCCTGGCCACTTGGCTTCCACATTTGTGATAATGTTGGCAGCATCACATATGATCTTCACAGTGCAGAGAACACAAATTAGCATCCATTACTATAATGAAATGATTTGTTAGTTTGAAATGCTACAGGGAACTATGTACCTGCACATTAATGCTGTGGAAAGACTTCCTGTTCACATAGTCTCCTTCATTTAGTGAAGGAGCAATGATTGGAATGTGAGTGCCATCTGTACAGCCAATCATGCCTGGGAACCCTGAAAATAAATGTGCAATTTAAGTAGTAGTTCAAGTATCACCACATCATAAATTAAGTTTTGTTCATCCTGATACCTGCAATTTTGTGGCATCCCTCTTTGATAAATCTTGTGGGTCTATGACCGGGGAACACCACAGACGAGTGCAGGAGACATTTCAGTGCAACTGTAACATTCCTGACTGCCCGACAGACGGTAGCCTTGGAAACGTGCTCAGCGTCACCAATATTATACAGAAAGCTCCCGTTTGCAAAAAACCGAAGTGCAATACGAATAATATGTACAGAACTGAGAGGATGTCCGCGATGTGTCACATGCGTAATATATGGCCTGAGGATGTTATCCACATAACTTATAGATTGTGCTGAGAAACGGTAACGTTCGCACAGAAAATCATCAGGAAATGATAAAATGTCCAAACGCGCTCTGATCACTCTCTCCCGGCGGAGAGCTCTGCGGAGAATTTGGGCTTCACGATCTACTGGCTCTTCAAGGAAGGAGCACGCCATGTCTGACACTTCCTACTGTCAGGTTTCCGACAAAGGGGCGGAGACAGTCAGGGTTAGTTGTAGTAAACCTGCTAGGGGGCAGGTTAGCTTCACGGAGTGTGTCGTCATAGTGACTCACTCAGGCTTCAGCTGAACTCGCTTTGTGAAACCGAAAACCCAGAGTTTTCGTTAACTCAGGGTATACTTACTCAGTTTTTCCACTAAACCGGCTTCCTGAAACAGGGCCCAGGTGTGAAATGTGTGTGTTTAGTTAGTTTGTTTGTTTGCTTGTTTTAATCAATTTTAAATCATGCTTTTTATTTGTTTTTGTTTCTAATGTCTCTGTAAAGCACTTTGAATCACCTTGTTGTTGAATTGTGCTATACAAATAAATTTGCCTTGCCTTGCCTTGCCTTGCCTTGTGTAAATGAAATGTACCATGTGGCTGTACGCTTGTGTGCTCTGATCATCGCATCGACTTACCTGAGCTCCGTGTTTCCATTCAGGGCTCTGCAACGCTCAGCACAGAGGAGCTGTTGTTGTTGAACCTTATTTGAGTCATAACATCGAAACGTTGCCAGGCAGGGAAAATGGTGACGGGGGACCAGCAGTGTTCTGCTGCCCTTCATATTTCCAATCACACAGCGAACTGTTTCCAGAATCATCACATGACACGGTCGGTAACCGAGCCTTCAAACATCACCACACGCGTCGTCAACAAAGCCTCGATTCCCGGATTATTTGAAACGCTTCGAAGCCTCGGCACAGAAGGACATTGCTAATAACTATGTGGTGGGCCGTAAATTTGACAACGCCTAAAGATCATCAACATCAGAACGTGTTTGTTGTGAGTATTCAGGCCATCACCGTTGAACCATTCCAGCATTACCAGTAATCCCAGTCAGACTGGTCAGCAGGTATACTGGGAGTGTTCTGAGTGCACGGCGGCACAGACCGGACTCATGCTGTGGAGAAAGAAGCAGCAGGTTCAGCTTCCTGCTGAATCCTGCAGCTCTGCACACCACCTGGTCTGATGGACACAAAGCAGCACAAACTCCACCTGGATGAACAGGAAGCAGGAAGTTTAATGTTCCTGCTGTTTGAACAGTATGATGGGATGTCTATCTCAGATGGCCCCGCCCCTCCCTGAGCCTGGTTCTGCTGGAGGTTCTTCCTGTAAAAAGGGAGTTTTTCCTTCCCACTGTTGCCAAAGTGCTGCTCATAGGGGGTCATCTGGTTGATGGGGTTTTCTCTGTTTTTGTGATTTGGTGCTACATTAATAAAAATGAATTGAAGTGAAGGGTAGCTATCACTGGGTCCCCGTGTGTAACCGACAGTGATGGAATAACAGCGTTACTAACGGCCTTCCCATGTTTATATTAACATATTAACATTAACACCGCAAGGTCAAAGTTCTGTTTTATGTTACATGAATACATCTTTGTTTGAGTTTTCTTTGCTTCACAGAGCTTGTTCTGCTGAAACTGCCCCTCACAGAGTGTGTGAGTGATACTGATAACTGTCTGTGAAGGTTCTCAGTCATCCAGGTCATCGTAGCAAGCTCCTTTGATACTGATAACTACCACCGTTTGAGCAGATGACATTCAACTAAACCCCAAGTTGTTTCTCAGCTGCAGATCCCAAACAGGTGCTTAAACTCAATAAAAAGTTGGATGGTTGACAACTTTCTCCAACCTAACGACATCAGGAACCTGACGTCCTGTAATCGTGGACGGACACTAAGAGACAAAACATTTACCACAGACTCTGGAACTCTGTCCCGCTGAGCCTGAGATCTGTGAACTCTCTTTCAAGAAACAAACAAAGAAACAACGTTTGATTAACCTTTTTTAACGCTTTGGTATTTTGTTGTGAAGCACTTTGTGATTATCTTGAAAGGTGCTACATAAATGTAGCCACACAGTACACAATTACTGGGGTTCTGTCAGGATCCCGGGGCAGTCATGGACTGGTGATATTATATGTATTTTTGGTGTTGCTGCTGCTCTTCTCCATGCTTGTAGATGTGAGTGTGTGTGTATGGGTGCAGGTGTGTATGAACACTGGTTTACAGGCGCCTTCAGGCCTGGTGGGTGTGGCCCTGCTAGGGGACTGGCCACACCCAAAGCTACACACCTGCCGCTGATCAGGGCTACATAGGAGAGTCTTGGAGCTCCCGGGATCATTTCGTGAGACTTCCTGTCAGTTCTCCAGCTGGTCTGTTTGTGTGAGCCTACCTGTGTCGTTGAGGGTACTAACGGCTGCCTCTGTTTTTCCCAGGAGGATTGCTGGAACTAGAGGGCAGCAGACACACGAGCACAAACACTGGGAGAAGACACGGAGTGGAAGTCGGGAACACACGGGGATGTATTATTGTGTGTACAGTTTTCACTGTAAATAAAGAGCACTGTTTGCATCGCAGAGTACCGCGACTGGGTCCTCCTTTCCCCACATCCCCATGGTCTAACATGCCAAACCGTGACAGGTTCTTAATGTGCAGTTTTTATTGTCAATGACGACAGCAGCCACATGGACTTGTACTGAATGCAGACAATGGCCGCCCTGCGCTGCACATGCAGGTCCTTTGCATCAACCATTTCAGAAATACATCATCTTGTTAAAATACTGACTTGTTACCACTGCATTACAATTATACCAATATGTTTCAACAACTTATGTGCATATTTAACAATTCCTTACCAACAATTTAACTTCTTCACAATGATCCCGTTCCACATCCACACATCAACGTAAACAGGAAGTCCCAAGATGCGTTTCTTGCTAGGTTTTAAGTGTGGTCAAAAAAGGCACTGAAAAATCATGAAGAGGGAGGGCTCACCAACATTTGGTCCATTTATACTGAATGGATACGTAAATATTATAAATCTTCCTTCTGGCTCTATTATAGTGTTGCTAATGGTGACGTTTCTGTTGCTCAGTATGCTACACCTCTTTGTTTTGAACTGTAGCTGCTTGAGTACATGTGAGGGAAATGAGTGTGTGTTCAGATGGTTTGGACATTTGAATCATCTAAATAGAAAAAAGTAGTTAAACCTTTACTCAAAAAGCATCTCTAGACCCAGCAGTCTTAGCTAATTATAGGCCAATCTCCAACCTTCCTTTATATCAAACATCCTTGAAAGAGTAGTTGTCAAACAGCTAACAGATCATCTGCAGAGGTTTATTTGAAGAGTTTCAGTCAGGTTTCAGAGCTCATCACAGCACAGAAACAGCTTTAGTGAAGGTTACAAATGATCTTCTTATGGCCTCTGACAGTGGACTCATCTCTGTGCTTGTCCTGCTAGACCTCAGTGCAGCGTTCGATACTGTCGACCATAATATCCTATTAGAGCGATTAGAACATGCTGTAGGTATTACAGGTACTGCACTGCAGTGGTTTGTATCATATCTATCTAATAGACTCCAGTTTGTGCATGTAAATGGAGAGTCCTCTTCACACACTGAGGTTAATTATGGAGTTCCACAGGGTTCAGTGCTAGGACCAATTCTGTTTACATTATACATGCTTCCCTTAGGCAGCATCATTAGAAGACATAGCATACATTTTCACTGCTAATCAGCTATGTACCACCACCTAAGCAAATTCTTAGTCTGGATGGCATTACCTTGGCCTCCAGTAACGCTGTGAGGAACCTTGGAGTCATTTTTGACCAGGACATGTCCTTCAACGCACATATTAAACAAATATGTAAGACTGCGTTCTTCCATTTGTGCAACATCTCTAAAGTTAGAAATATCCTGTCTCAGAGTGACGCTGAAAAACTAGTTCATGCATTTATTACTTCCAGGCTGGACGACTGTAATTCATTATTATCAGGATGTCCTAAAAACTCACTGAAAAGCCTTCAGCTGATCCAAAATGCTGCAGCAAGAGTCCTGACAGGGACTAGAAAGAGAGAGCAGATTTCTCCTGTTTTGGCTTCCTGTTAAATCCAGGATTCAAAATCCTGCTCCTCACATACAAGGTCTTAAATAATCAGGCCCCATCTTATCTTAATGACCTTGTAGTACCATATCACCCTATTAGAGCACTTCGCTCTCGCTCTGCAGGCCTACTTGTTGTTCCTAGAGTATTTAAAAGTAGAATGGGAGGCAGAGCCTTCAGTTTTCAGGCCCCTCTTCTGTGGAACCAGCTTCCAGTTTGGATTCAGGAGACAGACACTATCTCTACTTTCAAGATTAGGCTTCAAACTTTCCTTTTTGCTAAAGCATATAGTTAGGGCTGGACCAGGTGACCCTGAATCCTCCCTTAGTTATGCTGTGATAGACGTAGGCTGCCGGGGATTCCCATGATGCATTGAGTTTTTCCTTTTCTCACTCACTATGTATTAACAGACCTCTCTGCACTGAATCATATCTGTTATTAACCTCTGTCTCTCTTCCACAGCATGTCTTTATCCTGTCTTCCTTCTCTCACCCCAACCAATCACAGCTGATGGCCCCGCCCCTCCCTGAGCCTGGTTCTGCCGGAGGTTTCTTCCTGTTAAAAGTGAGTTTTTCCTTCCCACTGTCGCCAAAGTGCTGCTCATAGGGGGTCATATGATTGTTGGGTTTTTCTCTGTATCTATTATTGTAGGGTCTACTGTACAATACAAAGTGCCTTGAGGGAACTATTGTTGTGATTTGGCGCTGTGTAAATAAAATTGAACTGAATTAAACTGAAAATTAAATAAAAGTAAACTGAACCTGTAAGTTCAGGTGAGTGAGTTTTAGCACTTACTGCAGCCACTGTGATGGCTTTCGCTGGTTTATGTTGTTTTTTACATTTAAATAAAGGTGTTGAGATCTTTTCTTGGCTCTCACTTTTCTCCTCTCCTCCCTCCCCTTATCTTCCCTGCTTAGCCTCTTGTGTCCTTGTCTTGTCTCGTGTGTATTACTTTTCCCTCGAACAGTCTCTCACAGTCTGTTCTCTAAAACCTAAAGAAAATTATGGATTTGATCAACTGGTCTCTGAATGCTATTGACACCCTTTTCTCAACGAGAAGTCTGGGCTCAGGAGAGCCCGAGTGCCCTGGAGGGACTGTCCCTGCCGGATACACAATGGACGGGTGGCAGAACTGGAGGATCATGTGTCTGGCGGGACTGTCAATCGAGGACGCTGAAGATATCTACCTATTCGGAACCATGATAACAGGGTTCATGCTGATCGGAGTTGGCTTGGCCCTGGCTTATCGGAGAATTAAGAGAGCAGAACCGGCTGTTCAACCCCCCCAAGGCTGCCCGCTGGAACTGAAGCGATGGGACGAGGCGCGACCTCTCACAACGAACGCAGCATGGGTAACACCTTGGAGATGCTTACAGCTGCCGTGAAGACTCAAAACAACACCATTGAGCGTATGGTGGGATACATCAGAGAGAGGCCTGCTCAAAATGAGACCCTTGTGCAAAAGTTGGATCACATCGCAGAACGGCTCACTGCAGTTGTGAGGTCTCAGAATCACAAGAATGACAACACCATGGACCAGAAGTTTGATACCATCATGGGGAGGCTCGCGGCTCTCCAACGGGAGATTGAGAGACCAGCGTCAGAGTGTTAAAGAACAGCTTTGAAATTCTCATGAGCTGCTCGCATAAAAGAAAAATCAACAATATCAACATGCGGACAACACGGCGCCAGCTGCACGGGCCCAAGGCTGGAGACGAACAAAAACTCCCTGATAACAACTGTGTGATGACCATTCTTCCCATCCCATGCCAGGCCACCTGGATTGGCTAGCAGACTGTTTACTTAGCCTGATAGGGCGAAGGACACTGTCTCAGGTGAACTATGGACACGCACACACTTACACTGATAAGCACTCACACATCCCCCCTCCCCTTCCAATGCCTTCGATGCTTGTTGCCTCCTGGGAACACGAGGCGAGTCTGGGCTCGCGCTGGAGAGTCGGCACAGTGGCAGGATGGCTGCTGTGTTGCCTGGGATTACTCCTTTCCCCTACCCAACCCTGTTGCTGGTCACGTGCTCTATAATGTTGTGCTGTGGACATTTATGTGCTTTCTGTGCAGAGGAGTTTTTTTGTTTCCTGTTCTCATGCTGTCCTCCTGTAGCCCAGCATGAGTAGAGGTCTCTTTTTTTCCTCTTGTAC